>NC_058034.1:21089401-21438665 GCF_019176455.1 Solea senegalensis
TAAAAGCCTCATTATTTTAATCTGGGCGCCGATTCCTTTTCAATTTTGTTGCCAGAAAAGGGAAAGAGAAGAGAAGGGGGGGGAATATCTAATTGGGCTTTCATGTCTCTTTTAACACCAGGAGTCTGAGGGGATGAATTCCCGAGGACTGAGCGGATGAAACCTTTTAAGGCAGGAGGACATGTCTGGTAGTGGGGTCACTCACTCAGCTGTGACTGCCTTTCTGTGTGAACTACTGCTGCTGCTGCTACATTGTTACTGTCCTTGTCCAAGTTTACAAACACAACACTACTACACTAGGTGGCGATGTGTCCCCTCTTCAGTCTTTAGTCGGTTAGTCAGTTTGTACCACAGGCATCGGTGATAGGTAATTGATTTTGAGGAATTTTTTTTTATGTTCAATCCATTGTTCTCAAACTGTGGTACGTGAGCTTCCTCTGGTGGAACTTGGAGGACAATCAGAAATACTGTTCTACTGTATTATACCAGGGTATCGTATAAGTTAAACAAATAAAGTTCAAATAATAACAATCAGCGTCATCTTATCTCTCGCTCCATCTTAATCTAATTTGACTATACCAGTGTGTGAAATGAGGCCGAGGAGGATTTACGCCACTGTATTTGTATCTCTTCGTCTTTTCTCGCTGTTTGTCTCCCTCTTCTGTGTCCCGGCTTCTTCTATCATTTCCAGGTCAAAGTCCAGGGACAGGAAGTGTGGAACGTGCACAAGGCGACCAGCAAACATGAACTCATGATGACACGAAGAAGAAGACGAGAAGATGTAATGATGATTAAATCCAGGAGGAGGCAGTCGTCCAACCACATGGCTGTTGCTGGCACCATGTATGAAAATGGACGTCATCTCGAGTTCTGGAGAGTGAAGCCAATGTGGAAGTGTCTGAAACCTGTACTCTACTGAATGACCATTAGGGACCATTAGTCTATAAGAATATCAGTAGATATTTTCCTGAAGATTTTATGGCCTCAATGACGAGTTTCATATCTATACGTCAACACGGCATGGCATCCATTTTCTAAATTATGATCCCGTTAACAGCCAAATAGACCATTTAGAAGAGTTTGCTTCAGGGCGTGGCTGTGGTGTGATTGACAGTGGACGAACATAAGCAACGACCTGCACAACTCAAACCAGGTAGAAGTTCTGCGACTATTACTGACGTTGGAAAAAGTTTAAAGGAACTTTTTCACTGCTCCATTTAAATCAAAACGACAAAAGTTAGTTAACAGCCTCAAACTGGAACAGATGTAAGAACACTGTTAGCGTTCTGTGAGCATTCTGTGGAGTATTCAAAGAAAACAGGGACACGTTCCTCCAGAGAAAAATCCACATCATTCGGAAAAAAACTATATGTGCATTGTTTTAAGGCAGAGGAAAGAGTCTGAAGAGACATTTCATACCAGCATGCTGAACTTCAACACACCTCAGGGGTCCACACATTATGTATCTCTGTAAACTGTCAGCAGTTTGGAACATTAAAGACAAAACACTCAGCAACTAACAGCGCGAAACAAAATGATTCAGACCCCACGAATGATGCAGAAGTTTGCTTTAACGTGATCTGAACCAGTTCACTTCATTTCAGACAAATATGTCGGCAAAGAGTATATCGTGCAGAAATCTGTTACGATATTTCCAGAGACATGATGAGGAACTTGTGTCACTTTAGCTCAACTAAGGTGATTATGACCAGAATTTTGGGTGTATCTGATATACATGTAATCCACATATTTATGTTTTTATGATTGTTGAAGCATGTGATGAAATAACAATCTCCAATGCAATTTTATCTCATCCAGTCCAGCTTGAAGATGTTGTAGTGAGAACTTCTGACTATTCAGACACTCACTGCTAATGACTCCATGGGTGGACTGACAAAGATTGATTCACCTGTGCCGATCCACTGACTGGAGGATCTGAACGGCCAAAAAGAACAACAGGTAGCACCTGTTGTAGGTCCTGCTCAGGCTTTAGTTTTGTCCAAAAAACAAAGAATTGAAATTGGGTGTCGCTCAACGACCAGCATGAGTTGGTGTAAAAACAAAAGTGACAACATGCCAGTTTAAATTAAGGTTCTGCGAGCTGAAATTCACGGGACACCCAAATTGCCAACACACATTTTTGAGACCATACATTGGTCTGAGCTTTCTTTATTTGCTTCACCATTTTCACCGGTATGCTGTGCCTGTGGCTTGCACTGTTGCCTCACAGCAAGAAGGTCACCACTTCAAGTCTTGGTTAGACCAAGGGACTTGTGTGGAGTTTGCATGTTCTCCGTGTGGGTTTCATCTCTGTACTTCTGTTTCCCGCGGTCCAAAAAACATACAACAAACAGTTCAGCCACTGCTGAGAAAATAGTGTTGTATTGTTTTCCTGGGCTCTGCGAAGCGGATCGGCACTTCCTTAATTTGATGTCGTCATCAGAAATCCTCACCACTCCACTCACCACCGTAGCGCCTCCTGGTGCGGGCACTAGTCCGGGCACATCCGGTTGCGTACATTCAACCGCAGAAGAAGAAGAACTACTCTCGTTGTAGCTGCTGAGATGCAGAGCATCCACCGTGCCAGAGGGGGAGCTGTGTATCTGAGAGCTGGCCTATCTATTACGTCACTTCCAGGTACCTGGCCAATCACAGGACAGTGGGAAAGCTCTCGTTGGCTGGCCAATCACAACACAGTCCACGTTCTGGGGGTGTGGTTTTGGTCTGACGAGAGCATCAGTGAGGAGATATTTTGATCGGCTCGTTTGCAGCGATTAGGAGGTTTTTAATCATGAAAACAAGTTAATATATGTACGTAGACCTCCATAACTAACATATATGTGTGATACAAGCATTCTATGTCACCTTTAACTGGACTCTTTAAACTGAGCGTTGGTGTGAGTGTGGATGGTTGTCTGTCTCTGTGTTGGCCCTGCCATGGACTGACGACCTGTCCAGTTTGTAACACCACTTTTTGCCACCACATGTCAGATGGGATTGGCTCCAGTTTCCACTGCTTTATCCTCATGTAAAGGATAAAGCAGTCAAATTTGGTTATGGAACAGGAGCTGTGCTGGTTTGAAAGAGCTAACTAATAAGCCTTGATGTCTCAGACAGAAAGCAGCAGATTTAAGTCTGAAAACAGCAGCCGTGACTTTGCGTGTTATGGTCCTAACACTTGCTGGCAGCGTCAGTATTATTGAATTTCCTGTTTCCTCTGTCCTGCCCAATCTGCAGCACCAGCGTGGCTCACATAAATGCTACAAGAAGGGCTTACAATTCTTACTCAAAAAAAAAAGACCTCCTTAGAATTAATGGGAAAATTTGCTTCCTATTACTTGTAACTAATTAGCTTCTTGCTAACAAGCTCTTAACTCATCAAAATGATGTAACACTGTGAAAGGTGCAATCAAAGCTGTGAAAAATGATGTGCTTGTTAAAAATTTTGTAGCTACATAAAGGCAATTAGTCTCTGACTCGGTCCACTGTTAGTCACAGTGAGCCGACAACGGAGCTGAGCTGTGCAACGCTGTCTCCCAAGAATGACTCACACACAACTGGGGTTTTCAGCTTGTTTTTCTTTTTTTTTAGCATATCACCAAAAGTGATGTAACACAAAAGTATTTGAGGCAAAGGCGAGATGTTTGACATTCATGTCATGAGATTTGCTGTGCACTGTCGCTGATTTATTGAGTGCGGATGTTGCAACATTGCCAGGGAAAACTTTCCAAGGCCGAACCAAAAGCTTTGCGCGCCTCAGCCATGACCTCATTCCTAACCAGGAACATGGTTCTTATCAGCAAATGTGGCGTGCATGATTGTAGACAGAAGTAACATCATTTTAGTTTAGAAAATGTCTTCACTCACTCATCTTCTAATGCTTTATTCTCCACATTACGGTTGTGGGGGGGGTTGTCCATCACAGGGACACAAAGACAAACAACCATCCACTTAACTTATCCCGTCACAAACTAATCCCGTCCGAATAGTGACATAGTAAACACATTCAAACAAGACGAGAATGTGATCTGAGCTCAGATTTAAAACGTGAACAGTGGAAATCCACCAGATATACACAATAAATATAATCTGGTTCAAACCAAAACTTGAATCACTGTTTCACTGTCAGATGTAAATACAGTCCAAACGCTAGGGTGAAGGGGGAAAGGGGAAAGGTCCCAGAAGGAACAGAGCAAAACAGCGTTCCTCCCTGGTTGACTTCAGCGACACTTCCTGAATAAAGTCTCATGCTAAAAGCTACATTCTGTATGCAGCAGACACTCACAGACCTTTGGAAGCCTTTCTCTAGATTCATCACATCAACCATCTGCTCCGCCCAGACCAACACAACACATCACTGAACATGTTATTAAATACACCAGGAGCATTTATGGTACAACACTGATAAATAAGACAGTAGCTCGTTTAGCACTACAGTGAGATGGAGCCTTCTGATAGATATCATTTCATCAAAGAGGAACCTTTACTGCTGAAGTCAAGGCTGATCATTAATGAACTTCTACTTCAGTCGACAACGAGAAAAGTCTTCAGAGAGCTCTCATATACTGTATGTGTGTCTTGTTCTGTTGGTGACATGGATGTGGATGAAAACTGAGTTGTGATAGTCTATGGGGGCTAATTTGGGCTATTTGATCATGTCACGTGCCAAGTTTGAAGCTTGTCAAGCAACCCGTCGGTGCATCTAAAGATAGATAAAGTTTTACTCTTCCATGGTTTGTATTGGGATTACGGTGTGAAAAAAACGTGTGTTTACCATATGAGGCTTGAGTTCTAGCACGACTCAGCTCGGTTTGACTCAACTCTTAGTGAAAGCACTGGGTATCTGGTACTTTTTTTTTGGTACCTGCTCTGACGAGGTTTCAAGCGAGCTGAGCCGATACTAAAATGTGATGTCGACAGACTGCCGGCCACTGATTGGTCAGAGAGTGTCGTCACTGGAAGAGTGCTACGACGACGTAGAGTAGTGCTAGAAGTCTAACATGGACAAATGCCATTAATGTTGTACATTCAATGGTCCATTACCACCTGCTATTAAAATGCATGTTAGGGTATTGGCCAAGTTTGGAGCAGGTGTGATAATAGCAGGGGTTATTTTTTCCCCCTTGCTTTCTGTCACAATGTGAAACAAGGAGATTTTAATTATACACTACTCAAGAAACTGTGCAAATGTATGATTTGTTAACATTTTTTCTGCTCACATTAAAAGATTCAGAAACTGTGTGTGTGCGTGTGTGAGAAGTTATTTCTGCACTTTCTGTTCCCCTGTGTTAAAAATGAATGTCCAGCTGCTGACAGGACTGAGGACAGAGAGACAGACAGTGTTGGTGTGAGTCGAAACAGCTTGGACGCACTCGTGCAACACTCTCATCTCCCTGCTGCGTGTGAATAAGGCGATAATGCGAGTGTGTGAGCTCCCTCCCATCCATCATGTGGCCCTCTTTAGCCTTTGGTAGCGGTGTCCCACTTTACACGACACATGAGGGATGAAGTGAGACCCGCGGTGTGAGCCGCTGTGTGTTCACCGCGTGCATTTACACGCGCGTCAGTGTTTTTAACCTTGATCCAAATGCTGTCTGTTTGCACAACAGTGTGAGAACACAGGTGGTTAAATACTAACATTTTGGGATGGTGGATGTCCATGTTAAGCCCCGCCCACCAAAGCAAAGCACCAACGTGTTAATTGTCTGAATCCCTTCGGACACTTCTTCCATTTCTTCAGCTTGCTTTGCAGCGCACATACTTGCATTGTACTTGTATTCTTACAACAGAGCAGCCAATAAATTAACTGACATGTGATTGGTCAAAGTGTGCAATCACAGGCCAGATTGACCCGCAGTTTAAAAAGGAGTGTAGATGAGATGCGGGTCCATGATACTGAAAAGCTATCGTGAAATCATTTCTCAATAATTACAAAAAACATCCAGTTTTAAAGCAATACAATACACTACAACACAATGAAGTACAATTTCTTTGAGGAGAAATTAGTGTTGGACTCGAGTGCTTTGCAACTTAAAGCCTCCACACGCATAATAAAAATCAGCATGAAAAAACAAAACAACCCCCACTGTACCAATCATATTAATTAAAATCTGCAAATAGTCCACTTAACTTATACAAATATTGCACACAGCAGCAGTAAAAACCAACGTAAGACCACTGTATAATCCCTCAAGCAGCATTATATCAAACTTTAATGGAAGTATAGGCACACATGGTGCTAAGTGTAGGCAGTGCGGAACTTGTTAACATATTAGTGAGTACAAGTTGAGGTACGTCATGTGTATATATATATATACATATATATATATATATATATATATATATACATATGTAGATATACATGTATATAGCAAAAGGATGGTTGATTTTACACACGTTTGTGTGAAGTTAAAATCAAATAAAAGGAAAATCCTAATCAGTGTACTTGGGAGAAGCAGTTCTGAGCCACAGAGACGACAACACCTGCTCATCCAGTTGACTTTAAACTTTGTGGGTGTGAAGTGTTTTGGATGAGTGGATGTCTTACCCTCCATTTATTTTAAACGGCACTTGTCTCACTATTATTCCCCATCAGGCTCTTATTCCTGGAAAAACTCCACAGTGTGACAGACATTTGTCAACAGCACTCTCGTAACTCTATGATTATAAGTGTCTGTTTCTGTATTTCATAGTCAGTTTTACCTACTGTTTACTGTGAATACAGCAGATATTCCTTGAAAATCCTTTTATATGTGTACAAATATCTAAATGGTCTCAGAAGTGATCGAGCTTTGTAGAATGTTGTGGAATGGGTTGCCGTTACACATTAGACACCGCCCCCTCACTGGCACATTTTTGACTCACCTGTTCTCCTTTGCATTTGTGACAGTGTGAGTCCCATTTTCTGGGTGAGATGTTGTGTCTACTCATGTGTTTTATGTCTTTTATGTAGCACTTTGGTCAACTGCTGCAATGTTGTCATGTTAATGTATGAAGTTTGTGACAAAGTAACATTAGGGGAACGTTCTGGGAACCAAAAGAGAACGTTCTCTAAAGGTTGCATGAAGATTGGGTAACACTTTGTATTAGGGAACACATATTCACCATTGAGCATACTAACCCTTTATTAGTAAATATTAAGCACGTTAACACCTTAATCTTCATAACCTTATTCTACCTCTGTTAGGACATGAATTAAGATTCAAATAATGTGTTAATACATGCTTAATATTTACTAATAAAGGGCTAGTATGCTACTTATATGCATGTTAGTAAGCACCTAGTTAATGGTGAACATGTGTTCCCTAATATAAAGTGTTACCAAAGATTGTGACAAAGTACTGTTAGGAGAACGTTCTGGGAACCAAAAAAGAACGTTCTCTAAAGGTTGTATGAAGGTTGTGACAAAGGAACATTGGGGGAGCGTTCTGGCAACTTATAGAGAATGTTCACTGAAGGTTGCGACAAAGTACCGTTATGAGACCGTTCTGGGAACCAAAAGACAACGTTGTATGAAGGTTGTGACAATGTAACATTAGAGGAACATCAGGAAACGTTCCCGCAACCAAAAGGTAGCATTCCCAGAATTTTCTGGGAACCAAAAATGATTTGCTAGGTTAGACCTATTTTCTTTAACCACTTCAATAAAATGCATTGTTTTTTATAATGGTGTCACAAAAATTACTTTCAATTGTTGCAATTACATTTATTTGAAAGTAAGTATTTCAGACGCTGCTATTTCTTCTTTTTCTTGTAACGATGACTCTAAAGGAGGAGTGGTGCAGCCATTCTGATTCCAGATTAATGCTTTGAATTTTACAGTGAAACATTAGTTGTTACAGGTTTCAGTATATGGATAAAATATGTGATAGAAGAGAAAAAGACAACAACTTTATGATCAATAATATTATTATATGATTCCAAGGCAAATTCTCTTGAATAGATGGGTGACGTGTGAACACCGACGAGATGAAAGTGTTGCTGTGGATACTTAGGATTTACGAGCAGCTGTATACGGCTGTGACAAGCATTCATAGCCTCCACACTCAATTGTCAACACTTCAAGGCTGGAAATAAATAAGCACTGACAAAACTCTGGAACAGCATTTTAATACGGCACGACCCTGACCACTTAACAACAAGTCATCCAAAGTAAACGACTCATCATGACTGCGGTGATGAGTGAATCAGAGGACGCCGGCCGGAGCCTCACATCAAATCTGCATCGCTAACCATGCGGCGCCTCCCGCCTCACTGAGTGCCACCGTCTTACATAAACACACAAGGTCTTTGTTTGAAAACTTTTTATGTCTCTCTCTGTGGTTCACGTTCTCCTCACACCCACAAGTGCTCACAAAGAACGGCACCATCAAGTTTGTGATTGTGCCTTTGACATTGTTCTTCATAACTCATGTGTCCCATTGTGAAAAGATACTTTGTCACAAAGACGGCGCCATCCAATTTTACCCCCAACATTTGCAATCACTGCGTGGAAAATAATGGAGGAAGATAATAATCTATGCAAAATAGAACAATAACAAACTAATGTGATATTTTCCAGAAAAAAACAAGTGAGTTATTATGATGTGCTTGGTTTTCAGCTTAGATCTGTACTGTGGGATGATGTAGTGAGGGAAGCAAATAGGGTTCACAATCTCTGTTACAGTTCATCCCAAAGGTGCTCCATGGGGGTTGGGGTCAGGGCTCTGTGCGGGACAGTCAAGATCCTCCACAGCAAACTGTTGGCACATATGTACATGGTACAGTTTGGAACAGTAAAGCCCTGGGTCATGACCAATAACAGTATCTTTACTTGGTTGGATTGTGTGTTGTGCCACATGAGTGGAATACGTAGCGTGGCTTTGTACCCAGAGACAAAGGCCAACAACAGATCAGCTTGTTTTTTTCCCACTCGGTTTGTGGCTGTTTGTCTCAACAAGACGTCAAAACCTTGCATGAGAATGGAGTGTGGGTGTTAAAGAAACACCAGTCACCAGGGCCCAATCAGCTAACTGTCGTGGGTCTAGCTCCAAGCATACCGTACTGATCCATTACTGTGTAACCCCAAGAGAAGGGTACCCAAAGATGGAACAGTTGGGGCCGGATATTTTGGTACTGTTCTTAATGGAAATGCAAAAAAACATACGTACCGATCTGACTCATTCCACTTGGTGGAAACACACCATTAGATCTGTACTGTGGGATGACGTAGTGAGGGAAGATGATAAGGTTCACAATCTCTGTTCCAGTTCATCCCAAAGGTGCCTGATGGGGGTGGGACAGTCAAGATCTTCCACACCAAACTGTTGCCACAAATGGCGTGTTTCCATCATGGTACAGTATGGTACGGTTTGGAATTGTAAAGCCCTTGGAGAGGCTTGCGTTTCGACTGAGAGCAGTAGCTGTACATGGTAAGAGGACTATGCCAGGTTACTGATGCACTGACAACGAACAACGACATCAAACGCGACACAATGAAGCAGCAGGTTTTGTTTCCTGCTCGGTTTGTGGCTGTTTGTCTTAAGGACGTCAAACTTTGTATAAGAATATACTGCAGGTGTTGAAGAGACACCAACAGGCGCAAGGGAGTGACGCCTGTAACTCCACCCATACTGTACTGTACCATTCATCTGGTACTCCAAGGGAAGGGTACCGAAAAATGGAACTGTTGGGGCTGGTTATTTTGGTACTATTCCCAATAGAAACACAAAGAAATACACACTGTACTGTTCCATACCATTCTACTCGTTGGAAACACGCCATTAGATCTTTACTGTGGGATGTAGTGAAGGAAGAAAATACGGTTCAAAATAGGGTTACAGTTCATCTGAAACATTCTTAGCAGGGGTTGAGACAGGGGTTGAGACAGGGGTTTTTGCGCACATAGTCAAGTTCTTCCACACCAAATTGTACATGGTACAGTTTGGAATGGTAAAGCACAACAGAACAGTATCTTTACTAGAGATATATTGGTACTGTTCCTAATGGAAACCCAACGAAATACGCATAGTACAAATCTGTACCAAACCGCACTGTCCCTCTCAGTGGAAACACACCATTTAGATCTGTACTGCGGGAAGAAAATAGGGTTCACAATCTCGGTTCCAGTTCATCCCAAAGGTTCCGAATGGGGTTGAGGTCCGGACTCAAAGTCAAACCATGTTTTTACAGTCCTTGCTTTGTGCACTGGGACACAGTCACGTTGGAATAGAAAAGACTATTCTAACACAAAGCTGGAAGCATAGCATTGTCCAAAATGTCTTGGTTTAGTGAAGTGTTAGATTGTCCTTCATTGGAGATACAAGGACTGATTAAAACACCTGAATTCAATACTTAACAGGTGTCCATACAGTGTATGTTGTGCAGCCCCAGTTGAGAAACTGTAGAACCACAGGAAATGGCTTTCTGCATGAAGGATAAACAGGTAAGAATATTAAAACAATATACAAACACCTTTGCTGATATTGTTGTGTAAATGTTTATGACTCTCTGTCCCGCGTCTGCAAACTGTGACCACACTGATCCAAATCTACGGCAGGTAATAAAGTGTGGCTGTGGACGAGAACCTCGAACAACCCCACAGCAAATAATCCAAACTATCCCTTCAAGCATGAGCGCGTTGAGTTACTGTATATGAGGTCATTATGTCCAGAGTACAGAACCGACGCGGCCCGATTCAGAATGACCTTTGTGGTGGAATTGTGAAAATAAAGCAGCTAATAAATGCAATAGAATTCCCTCTGAGCACTCTAAACTCGAATCAGCTGAAACCTCGAACTATCAGCGGAGCAAAGTTTTCGACATTTAAAACATACTCACTTACTGCGGAGATTTGTTGAGTGGACATTTAAGATGTGAAATGTTGTTTTACGATTTCCGCGTGTAGTGCAGTGCTGGACTTAAATGAAAATGGGTTTTTTTTCTGTGAAAGTCCTGCAGCACGAGTAGATACAGGACGTGACAGCACAAATACATACTGATAAACAATTACGACTAACTCGGAAGAACCTTTTCAGCTCAAAACAAACAACAACAGAGAACCTCCAAAAGGCCACAGAACATTAGTCAGCCCGCGTTACTCTGAGATTCAGGGACACGGCGGGGTTTATTTTGATCCCCCGTCCTTGCTGACTAACCAGAAATAAAGGAAGAGACAAAGAGCTTCACTTCCTCCCAAATAAATAACAGTGGTTATCATAAAAACTGTAAGTGGTTAAGAGTGAATTCCCCGGACCCAAACTGCAGCTTGTGTACTAAATCAAGAATAGATCCCTCGTTTAGAGCGGCGAGAGACCAAAAGTGTCTCCACTATTGATTAACCATCATTCTTTCATGTAGAAACTCCTGCTCTCTGCGACCTTGATGTATCAGGAGTTCTTTTCCTGTCTTTTTTTTTTTTTACCAAGTCATCATTAAATCCATGTTGTTACAAAATGTCTGAATGATTGTACATGTATAATAAATGAAAATAAACACACAAAAAAACAACAGCTGCTGCAGCATTTTACAGCATAGCATGTTCTCCAGGCTCTGATGTGTTGACAGATGGTTTTGTAGGTTTCTGCAGATTCAAGGTTCAAAATATCTTGACGTGATAGTGTTTTTATCAGCAGTTGTTTCAGTGGACATTGTCCAAATGCAGAATATCCAATTGTTTGATTAATCTGTCCAAAAATCTAATTCCAAAAATCTTTTATAGCCAACAAGAACCTTTAGAGTAGAGGTGTTAAACTGGTGGCCCGTGGGCCACATGTGGCCCCACAATCAAAATGCGGCCCATCACTTCATATCATGTTTCTATGAAAACATGCCCCGCAACCTTCCTTTAAACATAGAATATAGACAGAATAAAATACTAATTATCACTGACATATATAAGCTTTTTAGGTCTTTTAATTTACATTTGTCCATGTTATTATTTGCTTAAGTTTAGATTTCCCTCAGAGAGTCATATATAGCATCGATAGTTTTCTGTTTTCTAGTTTTTGTCTTTCGTTAAAGGCACTGTGAGTTTGTGGGTAATATATGACATAATGTTTACCTTATTTCAAAGAGAAAATGCTAGGACTGCACGCAGTCATGATATGGCCCTAGTGTCCCCACGTAAGTCAGGGAGCGCAGCAGTTCCCTGACCTCACTTTTGAATCCGCAAAACCTTCCGACAACTCTTCAACGTGTTTTGCTCATTTACGTAGGGTGCAAATCCCCAAAATGGACGGCAAAATTGCAAATGGCCGACTTCCTGTTGAGTTGAGGCCATGGTTAGATTGAACTTTTTTATTCATTTCGGTCTATAACATCTTCCCACCAAGTTTCGGGAAATTCCAAAATCAACGTGTGCAGAAGTCATGGGGCACTTCCTGTTTCGTTGTGAATGGTCAAAATTCAGAAAGGGTTGCCGTGGCCACGCCATTTTGAATTCACAAAACCTTTCAACAGCTACAGTACAAATTGGCATATTTTTTATGTTGGTATGACAAACGCCCTCGGGCGAGATTGCTCATTTATGTAGGGTGCAAATTACCAAAGGGGACGCCAAAATTCAAAATGGACAACTTCCTGTTGAGTTGAGGCCATGGTTACATTGAACTTTTTTATTAATTTTGGTCTATAACATCTTTCCAGCAAGTTTCGGGAAATTCGTTGCAACTTAATTTTGCCTCTGTTTAGCACAGCTAATACTGTGCACTTTTGCAATGCACTCTGAGGTGTATGAAGGACAGGTATGACCAAAATAACGTTGTATATCTGTCAAAATGTGCCTCAGATGTGATCCACAAATTGTCCTCAATAAGTCAAACACAGCAAAGTCAAGTTAAGTGCAGTTAAGGGAACAAAGCTGTTGGACGCTGTCTAACTTTTTCTTCTTTCTCTCTCTTTTGCTCTCCATCTCACATGAGCTGCAGCTTTAACTACTCACCGTGACACTTCCTGTGGCCATCATTTCAAATTAAAAGCCCCCCTGCAGAGACATATCATCGTGGTCCTAATGACCGTGCAGAAGGAGCTCGCTGACACAAAAATGCACCGTACAGTGTCAGTTATGTGTGTACACAAATGACAGGACGCCGTGATGCTCCGTCCGTCACTGTGTGTGTGTTTAAATCAAGTGAAACGCCAGTGTTTGCACTTTTTGTTTTCCCAGTGTAATGAGCTGAGCCTCTGGTCGGTGTCACAGTACGACACAGGTGAAGACGGCGTGTCAGTGAGACAGGATTCAGGTGACGCTCGCCCTCTAACAGGACAATTTACGCCGCCATTAAGTTGCTGAATAATGGATGAAGGAAGGAAATGGAGGGCAGCAAACAACTGGATCCAAACACTGCTGCAAAACCCAAATATGCAGTGTGACATGAGGGCATGAGAGCATTCATGTGTCCATGATCTTGTACTGTACCTTTATGTTAAAGGAACCTTTAATGTGCTTCATTTTTCTCTGGTGTACAACACTTTGTTTCAGCTGTTGTTGTTTGCTTATAGATAATATGCTTATCTATATAGATAGATAAGTTGGACTGGATTGGAAAGCAAATATTACATTTGTACCTTAATTTTACAGCTGTGTAAAAAGTCCTGAAGATGTTTTAAAATCGGATTGAAATGCGTCACAGTTCATAGTTCAAAAATCAAATTATCGCTACGACACATAATGGAGTTGTGTATTATTCCCATGGCAACTTACCAAGGGTGCACCTGCGGCACTGATCTGTGCTGTGTAAGAACTTTTCAAAGCTGCTTCACATCTTTGCCATCATTCACCCACAGTCGTTCACACGTTCATACGACACATCACACAACTTTCATGCACAGCTGTCAGGAGCAGCGTGTCCTGCCCAAGGACACATCGACATGCAGAAGCGGGCGTAGCTGGGAATCAAACCCACAACCTTCAAGTCGAGAGACGACTCCCTCTACCACTGAGCCACTGTGCGGCTTCACAGTGTTTTCACAGACACAAGATTTTCACATTCACTCGTTTGTGGTATTTAGTCTGGCGTGAAACAAAAGACGAAGACATTTTCCAGTGAAGGTTCACGTTAACCGTAATTAAACAACTCTAGTCACTCCAGCACGTGCTGCTACTTGATGTGAGGACAAAGAAGACATTGTCTCTGGTACTTGGCTCCTGTGTGCTGCCGTGGGCTGCCTATGTGTGTGTGTGCGTTGTTTTTCTTCAGGCCACAACAAACAGAGACGAGTCACCATATCTTATCAGATCAGGCCGCGCTCATGCTTCACAGCCTTTAGCTCCTTCAGATGTTCTTTCCCCAGCCACAAATACGCGCCGCGGTGAGATGTGAGCGTGCCGGCGGAGAGCCGAGGCCGCGATGGAAGCAGGGAGTCGAGTTTAAAAAAGGAAAACAGTGGCAGCCGCACAATCACAGAGAGCCAAGGCTGGAGAGCAGCAGCAGCAGCCAAATACTGCCGACTCACACGCACACGCACCGACTCATTCAGCCAATCAAATCACATCCTACACAAGTCAAACACTAGTCAAATATGGGCAGCCAATGGTCCAGTGGGAAGAGAACTTGCTGGTTTAAATCTAAATAGGTCAAGGGTTGGAATCCCCATTGCTCTATACCGATTGGGTTAATTGGACACTCTAAAACACAAAAACGCCCTCCAATAGATTACATGTGGCCCGCCCACCACTGTGCGAGGTGATGGAATAGAGACAGAATATAAGACTAAATGTATTTGCCGGCAATATTTTTATAATAGTAATACGACATTTGGTTGTAATCATTGCTTTATTCGTCTTTTGTTACACTCATCATGAAATTACATATATTTAAGCTGTTTTAATCACAATTATCCTCGTCATTATTTGCAAAAATTTCAATTTAATTCTCAGTTTTTGTGCATCAACATGTTTTTATTGTGAATCATTTTATATCAAAACATTGTTTTTTCCACTTTTTTCCCTCTATGTCGGCCCCCGCTTGACCAGACTAGATGCTCATTGGCAACTCATTGGCCCCCAGGCCATTTGAGTTTGACACCCCTGCTCTAAAATGATTGGCTATGTATAGAACTGTACCTGCTTATAGCTGTTATCTTATATAAACATGACAACATTCATCTTTATATGATAAGATTTTAGCTGATATATACACATCTGAACTTCCTGTCCACTGGTAGTGTCGGAACCTGAATAAACGAACCAAATTTCAATCCAATGAGTTGTTTTTTTTGTACAGCTTTGCCCATCATAAGAGATAAGCAGTTTGTGACGTCATCGGGGGGAGTAGATTCTTACCTAAATTTAACGGGAACATTACATTTTGGGTGTAAATGTATCATTAGAATCACTTTGATTTAAAAAGACTCGTTCACAGAAGGGTTCAGTACTTCCTGATTCGACTCATGATCGCTGTTAAATACTGACATTTTAGACATTTCCTTTGCTAAATGTTGGAGATTAATGCACGTGTTCAGGGATTTTTAAGTCTTTTTAACTTTGATCTAAAGTTGGACATAGTTCGGTTTGATTCTTGTGTCAGACGACGCGCTCATGACTCTTCCAGTGACAACATTCTCTGATCACTCTGTTGACGTCACATTTTAGTATCGGCTCAGAATCTCGCCAGAGCAGGAACTAAAAAAAGCACCAGGTGCCAGGTTCTATCACTGATAAGAAGCTAGTGGAAAAGCACCATATCTTTCATCACATGGTTCAAATTACAAATCCTTGTTTTGTCACTGAAACTGAGCGTCTGGATAAAGTTGTTTGCCCTGTTGTCTATGTTTTTTGTCAAAGAGCACTGAGCAATGGTGGACGTCCCGTGACCATTCATTTAGCAACATTAGCAACTCTTGCTTCATAGTGGGCCATGATAGTCCGATAGCCGCGCCTTAGCACCGAGCGCCCGACTCGCTCACTGTCGTGTGATAAAGCGGGCGCGTTCGTGTGAGTCCACTGTTAAATCTCTGCTTTCTCGTCTGTAAGCCCCCGTAATTCGTCAAGACTGAATTTACTTTCTCATCAAGGTCTTTTTGTGACAGAGGAGCAGTAATCTGCGGTGACTGCTGGCGAGCCAAGACTCAGTCAAACAATTGATGGATTTTCAAGCGGCTTCACCGCAGACAGCACACAGCTCAGCAGTCAGCAGAGTTCCCTCCCCCCCTGTCAGTGACTTTCAAAAAACTCTGCTTTTCACTCTTTGCCTCCGCGACGTCACACTGAAGCCGGGGGAACTGGTGGCTCATCGGCTGGTGTCCCTCACCCCGACAAGGACACATGGGCTGTAAGAAGTATAACTGCTGGCACAGAGATCTGAGCCTCCGTCTGAGGGAACTCATCAGCACAACAGAGAGCGAATCCATTCATCACACACACACAGAGTGGGAGATCAATACAATAAGCGCCAAGCTAAGTTTAACTTTCTGCTCCTTCGGTACATTGTTAGGAGCCACTGTGCACATTCAGAGCTGCAGAGTGAGTGGAAGGTTTGGGGATTGTGTAAACAAAAGCTACATCCATACATAAATCGTATCTGTTCACACTCACACACATTCAAATTTAGTTCATATGACCATTCAGGTGTGAAAAGAAAAAGAATATGGAATTGCCACTAGGAGGCGACTTTCAGAATTTCATTTGAATACAAATCAATGCAAACATGAGATTACTCAATGGTCTCAATCGCGAGTTTCAGATCTTCTTCAACAGAACATTGCATCCATATATGATTGGACAGCAGTTTAACTGACAGCTGTTATTGTTCAATAGGAGCCTGGATTTCAAGGTTCAGAGTCTTATACATCATTTGCTTCTTCGATTTTTGTCACCCTTCCCTTGGAGTAGCATAGTAAAATGGTCCGGTCTCGCGAAAAACGTCACTCCCTTGTGATCAGTGTTTCTTCCACACCCACAGTCTACTCTCATACACACCCCACCTACCTAGTAAATGTACTGTGGACCTTTTGGACCTTCAACTACCGCACCAGCAATTGGGCCCGTCCAATAAAGACTGACTTTTTTGTCCTCAGACACCTCAGCTGGTTAAATGTTGGTCAAGCAGCTGCTTTGCTGTGACTGGCCAGCAGACTCCATCAAAAGTCACAGTCGATGCATCCAAAGTTGGTGGCTCTGTAACACTTTTAAACTCAGTCTCCATGGTTTTTCTGACAATGGTCTCTTACTGTAGTTCTTTCCGAATGGCTGCCACCCTGATTTTATTTGTCTCCTCAAGTTCCCTCATCAATCACGTCAATTTCACTTTTTAAAGAGTTCTTTTCTCTCTCCATACGCTCCTTGTCTGCGTCGTATTGTCTCATTGGCTCTGTTTGCTTTCACACTGATCCTTCCAGGAACTTAAATCCCTCAGATCCGCTCAGAATCTAGGGACCCGGACACTGAGTTCAGTCCAAACGCAAGCCTGACTCAGGATTTTACAGTTCCAAACCATACCATGATGGAAACATGGCATTGGTTGCCACATGGTGAGATTAGGAAGTGAATTATAGGTTTTCATTTCCAAATATCGCTATTTCTGCCCATCCAGACTCACAGACAACCTCAGAGTTTTCAAACTATACTAGAACAGAGTCAGCAGCCTTCTTTACACTTCGTAATGTGGACAGCAGGTTCATATGGAACAGAATTTGAATGGAAAAAGAGAACACATCTAAAATAATCTATAGTTATTTGGGTACAGGATCTGATGAGTTTCCAACACTGTCAAAAATGACTTCGCCACACAACTAAGGCAGAGGTCACACTTCACGACTTTCAAACCCGTAGCATGGCTGTGCATCCCACACGTCTTTTCCAGTCACGGTAAGGTCACGACTGCATGAGTGACCGGGGACAATCTGTCACACACAACACGATACTTCACAAGTCCTGAATGATTCCTTCTGCCGTGAAAACACATTTGGTCCCGAAAGCAAACATTCGAAGTGACACAGGGAATGATGCAGTGAAAGCAGACTTAATTCAGCTGTCATGTACACAAGCCGACAGCGGAAATGTGTCACATCACATTTTTATGTGACAGAGAGTGCATTTTGTTTGTCGCCGTCTCTCCTTCGCCCCTCTTCTTCTCTTTGATCTGCCACTGTTGTGTTCTAGTTTTTCAGCCGTCGTCACCTCGCCCCACTCTCTGATATGCAGATCAAATTTCCAGAAAGCTGAAAATGAGCTTGAGGTCTGTGACGCACAGGGCAGGCTTCTTTAATTGTGCCTTTTTATCTACTGCCAACTGCCAATCAAATGCAGATCGGGGGGCGGGGGAAGCATCCATTCTCCAAGTTTACATTTGTTTTTGACCAATAAATGTGTCATTTACACATGCATGGGAAGGAAATAAATAAATATTCCTATGAAATGGGATTGAAAATGCTGTTAAACTATGTAGGAGAAGGATTATGTGGTTTGTCCTAAGTCTCACAGACATTGACTTTACCAACATGTTTAAGATATATATTTAATAAATGATCATGGTTGATGTTACACAGTTAGTGAATAAGTGATTTAAAATGTTCTACACTGTGCTTTCAGAGCACCAGAGCGTCAAACGCTGAGGTTTTTGCTGTTTTTACTGTCAAATATCAATCATTCCCAGAGACTGAGTACAAACACTGCTAAATAATACGACAGTAAATGAAGAGTCTGTAGGTGTCTGAGTGAAGCTTTGACAGGTTTTATTAACTTTTATGTGGAAGGATTTTGATTGAAGTCAATGCACTGGTAGCCCAGCCAGTAAGTCCATGTGGGCACTATAATGGTTACTAATCTGGTTGACAAAATGGGCCCTTTATAATGTTCCCACATATTACCCAGGTAGCCTGGAAAGTGTACAAAGGGACCCATATTTTCAACCCAAACATAACCCTTTTGGGGCCCACATGGACATGCAGGCTGGGAGACTGCGTTGGCGCACCCTACTGGTGATACTGGTGACTGCATTTGACTTTTTACATACTGTGCCTCCCCTCCCTGACAGAAGATCTGAGATTGTTATCTTCGGCCACAGATCATGGGAGATGATACCTCTGTCTGTACCAGCGATGAGATCTGCCTTAAAACGAACGTTATTAAATGTTTAGATTTGGTGAAATTGGCTCGGTCCCTGCCTCTGTTATCACGAGCAGCCAGTAAACACGCCACGGCGAGATGGAGAGATGGGAAAAGAGTGTGTGCGCACAAGCCTGATTATCGCGGTAGGTCGAAACGCTTGAGAGCCTTTGTGCGAGAGGGTCTGAGTGTGTGTTACAGGGACTTTTCTGGTATAAATGCTGACCTTGTCAGGACCAGTAGTCCTCATGGAGACCAAAACCTGGTCCTAATGAGACAGAACCTCATTTCGAAGGAAGTGGATAAGTTTAGGGCTAATATTTGAATTGTGGTTAGATTAAGATTAGGGTTAGACATTAGGTTAAGTTGATTAAGATGTTTAAATGAATGGAAGTGAATGCAGAGTCCTTAGAAGAAGAATATGTTTGTGTGTGTGTGTGTGTGTGTGTGTGTGTTCCAGGTATTATTAATGTTGTGGGGACCTCAATCTGTTTCCACAGACACATTATGGGGACAAAAATCAAGTTCCCATAACGCAAAATATTATATTTTAAGGTGACGGCATGTTGTATGGCTAGGATGAGGTTGGTATTAATGTACTTCTCATTACCATAACTCCAAGACCGTTTGGGATATCTAGAAAATAAAAGTAAAAAACTACAGGACAGCAGAGAAAACTTCCGTGGAACAACCGTCCAATCACAGGCAAGATTCACCAGCCCACGGTTGTTATCTTGGAGAAATTTCCAGAAGCACTCACTCATTGAACAGTGAATTTGACAATTCTACAGCCAGGAAAGCTAAATAAATCCAATGGCCTGAATATCAAGATGCTCATAAGAGGGTTGAAGTTAGGGTTAGGCCAGTAGTAGTTATGGTTGAGGTGAGAGGAAGTCGATGTAAAGTCTTCTGAAGTCATGGAAACCAGACTTATCATAGACACTAAACTTATCATAGATGGGGCTTAAAGACAGTTCCCCCAGTGTGTGTGTGAGACACGGTGTGAGATGGTTTGTGAGATGTGGGTTTCTTATCGTGGATCCTGCCTTGCACAGATAAGACAGGAATGCACACTTATGGAGGGGGAATCAGCTTAAACGCTGCTTCAGAAGAACAAAACAATCTGCCCTCTCGCCACCTGAGTGAGAGCTGCTTAACAGCTTTCCACCTCTGCTTCACTACACTCACTCTTACCACCCTTTTCTCCTTTAACCCCGTCTCCACCTCTCTGATGCAAAAGATTTCCACGTCCATGTAAAAATCACGGCACGGTGCTTGTGATAAGCTGTGACAGCAGGTACTGTTGTCAGGGCTTTACCATTCCAAACTGTGAACCATGCCATGATGGGAACACGGCATGAGGGTCAGTGCCTCACAACGCCCCCTCATCATGGAGTCGTTTTGCTGGATGTGTGATGCGGACGACATCTGTGAACATGTTTCTTAATTTTCTGTTGGGGGTGAACTGCTTTCACAACTTGTCAAGTGCTTAACCACTGCAAACACAAACACACACACACACTTGCTTCTGCATTCCTAAGCAGGATTATCTAGGTCTGTCTATTATTCACATGCTCATGTTCGTGGCTGTTTTCCACCACTGTGGGCTGGAATAAAAAAAACAAAAAAAAAAACAGCAGCAAACATGAAATGCAATTATTTTTGATGGAATAACAAGGCGTCTTATGTGCATTCTCATCATAAAAACGTCACCGCGTTTGGATCTAATCACAAATGCGTTTTCATCAGGATCACACAACAGACCACACACACACAAACACACGCACACTTATTTTAATCTGTTTCACCCATTTTAAATTTCGGGGACACGCAATAAATCATTTACACATATAATGTGTGTTAGTCTGCGGAGAAGAATCCCCTGGAAATATGTTTCTACGAGCACATACATCATCTTCAGAACACCTTCATCTGACTAGTTTGATGCAGATTTGACATGTAAATGACGCTCATTTTATTAATCCTGTCTTATTATCTGTATGTGCTTCTTGTGTAAAGATGTAAGAATCATTGTAGAGCTGCAACTCACGATTATTATCATAATTGATGAATCTGTCGATTATTTTCTCGATGAATCGTTTGGTCCATAAAATATCAGAAACAAATGTTGATTGGTGTTCGTCAAACCTAGAAATGATGATGTTCTCAAATGTCTAGTTTTGTCCACAAACCAAAATGATTCACTCTGACTGATTTCTTTGTTATTCAGAGCAAAGAAATGAAGAAAATACTCACATTTAAGAAGCTTAAACTATCGAAAATCTTGTTTTAATCATGAAAAAAGCTTTTAACCGATTAATCGATTATCCAAATAGTTGTCGATTAATTTAGTAATCAATTAATAATCGATTCATCGATTAATTGTTTCAGCTCTAAAACACGTTTTGAAGGAAACTACTGTACACGGACTAATTAATGACTCTCAGAGAAGTAGCATATGGCGACAAAATGACTCATGCATGAACTTATCTATTCTATGAACTAATGCATTCACTGTCACACCTTTCAATGTCACTGACAGTTCAATGTATATATAAAATATCAGATTATTCATAAAATATATACAAATATGATGCAAATGTAAAATAGGAGATGGAAAAACCTAATTTCAGCTGTTTCAAAGTTCACTGTGCAATAGTAAAGACAGTTGTAGCCTCTAGAGAACCTGATTTTTTGGAGTAGACGCTGAGCTGTAAATCAGTGTTGACAGCATAAGTGAATTAAATAAATTAAAGTGGTCCCAGGACTGATCCCTGGGGCACTCCCTTCAATATATAAAGGGGTGTGGAAGTGCCAATTTATGTCTGCACACACTGAAACCTGTTCCATTAGATCTATTGTTCTGACACTCCCACACTAATAAGTCAAGTTCACTGTGTAGTCCACATTGTCAAAAGACTAAGACTAATCAATAAGGAGTGTGATGCTTGTTATGCTATTATTTACAACTTTAAAGGCTACTGTACAATCTGCTTTGTGACTGCACCTCACGAGGTCCAGTGTCACAAGCTTTCTTTGGTTCTTTTAATGCAGAGTCACATATGCAGGTCCTTTTTAGCTTTTGCAGTGTTTCTCATGATTTATTCTGACATGACAGGGAGTGTGTGTGTGTGTGTGTGTGTGTGTGTGAGCAGAAGGAAGAGTGTGTTCTGTTCTTTCTGCATCACTTATGGACTTTCAGTTATATATTTCACTTCATGACCGTCCTGTGTGAAGAGGACGGCGTGTGCCTGCGTCTCTTTCATCACTTAATTATAATTTAATTCAATTAAATGTAGTGAAAAGTGACGGGACACTCGTGTGACAATTGGCAGCCATCTTGGAAGCACCTCCATGCTAACGACACGACACAAAATGAATGGAAAACAGGCAAAGCTACATGTGTCACTTAAGAATATCAAGGTGTTTGCCCTAAAATGAGGTAATGCCTTCTTTCGACGACACACGCGTAAGGTTTCACTTCACCAAACTCTTTTACGGCTCAATCAAGAGCTGTGACTTCTAGATTCATGTCATCCTGTCTACAAGCTTGACATTCTCCTCTCTGTCTACTGCGCTACGGGCACGAGAAAGCGCAGTGCCAAGTTTGACGTCGTTTGGATAAGTAATGCAAAAGACATCGTTAAATATATCGGTAAAAGAAGCACACGTTGACTTTCGGCGCTCTACTGTAGCCACTCCCCCTCTCACTCAAACAGCACTGTGAGTGAGACAAGGCGCCCTGAAGCTGAGGCGGATGACGAACACACAACCCTAACCCTAACCCTCCCCTCCAGGAGGCGTTACAGGTCTCTGCAGGTCCAGAGGAAGCTTCTCTCCTGCAGGTGTCACCCTACTGAACTGCAGCTCTGCATCCCGGTGACAACCAACCAACTGTTACGCAACCATGTGGTTAAATTTGCCATATTGATTGTATGCCATTATGTCAGAATCAGTATTTGCTTTCTATCATACACAAATAAAAATGTCAGCGAACTTTTGTTGCGTAATAGTAACAATGATCTCTCAAACCAACAATTACTACAAACACACACAGACACAGATTTTGCAGTTGTCGCTAAGGGGAAACTTGGACTTTGGAAAGAAGCCTTAGCGACATTGCCTTAAAGGTAGTTGTTTTACTTGGCTAAATTCAATCGTGGTAACCTCTGCAGACACTGACTGTAGAATAGCTTACTGGAAATTAGTTGGGATGGCTTATAGAGAAGCAGGGAGTGACCGTGCATATAGTCTTCTGGAAAGTGTCTCATCCACTATCTTGGGGATCATGGACCTTTTGTAGTGTCTATCTCTTCTTGATAATGTTTCTGCTTTTACGAATGCTTCTCAGACAATATTCTGTCCTTGTTATGTGTTTTTTCATCCGTCTAATTCAATCCTAAGATGTCTGGGAAGGTTTTGGTCAGCCATTGCTTCAGAAACATAAGTACTGTGAGAGTGTGGCGGTACCTGTGCGTCGGGCAGGGCGACGTCCACGATGACCGGCTGCCCGTGAGCCTCGCCGTTCTCCAGCCTGGAGTAGACCAGCTGGTAGCCTCTGATCTGACCGTGCTGCTTCACAGACAGTGGAGGCTTCCAGGTCACTCTGATGCTGGTGGAGTTGAGGGCGTCGGCCTCCACCTTCCTGGGAGGAGCTCCGGGCACTGCAGCAGAACACAGTGATAATCATGTGACATGATGATGACGAAGGTGTTTCTGTCCTATTTATAGAAGTTTGATAGTTGAACAGCTTTGAAGTGGAAGAAATTATTATCCTATTAAAAATATTTATGTGTGCTTAATGGAGGCAGATGATCCGTTGTGGCGACCCCTAAAGGGAGAAGCGGAAAGAAGAAGAATAGGTTTCCTTTATCTTTTGTCTTGAGTGTTTTCTAGAGCCAAAGGAGACAAGTAATACTTAGAATTTCCGATTAACACCAAATAATTAAAGTCTCATTCTGTATTAATGAGATCTTCTTGCATTACAGAGTCGTCAGAACTCTCTGTCCTTCACCGGCCTCATCAGTCTGACCCCAACTCAATAAAAGTCATCTTTCCACGTTGACAAACATGTTCAGGCTCAGCGGTGCTGATTTTTCACAAAGTGGAAATTGACTTGAGCACAGTTCCTGTTTCCTTCCTGCTGCTCAGCCTCCCGGCCTGAACCGGCGCTGCCTTCATTTCCTGTGTGCAGCTCCTACTGATTCTCTGTCCAAGATGATTCTGTGCTAAATAAATTCCCTTATTGATAAATTACTGGCAATATCATCCTCTCCACTGGCTCTGTTTATTTATTTATGTATTTGTTTATTTTCAGGCAGTATTGAAGAGAATTTGAAGAGTCTCTCTTCAGCTCCAGCTCGAACACAAACACACAGAGGTTTGGTTGAAATCTCTCAGTGGATGTCAGTCTCTGAAACGGCTTCCTGCTCTTTGTGCTGAGTAGAGTAAACATAGGATGAGTGAAAAACCTCTATATTCTGAGCTGAAAGAACTGATAAATACTACATTTATTAGCTTTTCCTTGCACATGCAGGGCCACACATGGAGCACATGGTTGTTCCTGGTTAGCGTTCCCAGTCCGGGCCGTTTGCATGTTCTCTGTGTGTGTGTGTGTGTGTGTGTGTGGGGGGGGGTTCTCTCCCTACTTAGGGTTAAAAACATGCAGAGATTAATTGAACACTGTAAATTGCCCCGTAGTTGTGAGTATGTGACTTAACGATTGTTTGTCTCTATGTGTTTTTCTTGTTTTGTCCTGCAATGGACTGGAGACATGTCCTTTTGTCCTGAGTCAGCTGGGATTGGCCCCAGCGGGCCCACGACTCTCTCATGCGGAGGATAAAGTGGTAGACGATGAATGAATGGATATAATTGTGTGATTAATCCTCCATTGGTAGATATGATGCGGAGTACGTCGTCACATATTTATTATTACAGGTAAATACACTCACATATGCTAATTGGCTTAGTCATTCCTGTGGGAGGAAGTGTTATGATCTGGGGTCATGGTCCAGATTTAACAACATTGTGTGACTAAAAAATGAACTATACACATTAACTGGATGACCAGGTTAAGAAGACACATTTGCTCGTCAATCCACAATCAATAATAACAATAAGCAATAGTGCTGTCAAACGATTAAAATATTTAATCACAATTAATTGCATTAATGTCATAGTTTTTCATGCAAATCATAGCAATTAAGCGCACATTTATCGATTCTAAATGTCCCTTGATTTCTTTTTGTCCCATTATTTTTTCTCATTTTAATGCTTTTATCAACATGTGTATGTGCAGTGAATAAAGTGCCGTTCAACGCAGACGGAGTCCCGTGGTATAATGTGTTGTTGTCATAACAAGCTAATCCGAACTAAAGGAGCTAGCGGTCCTTGGTGGTCTCCTCACTACGGTTCGGGGGTCTGCCAGCTTGGTTGGCAACACTGCATACATCATTACTGGGATGTGGGGAGTGTGTCGAGAAATGATCCAGGCTGCGTTGGATACGGAGAAGCGCACAGCGCTCGCTTTCCACTCAAAAGAGATCGTTAGCCTACTCGACGGCTCGCAAGCCCAAACGTGTGCAGCCTGTTTTTTTGATTCCGGTCTAGCTCAATCTGGTGTTACTAGTTAAAAAAAACGACAAAGTTTGCTACGCCAAAAAGAACGTTAATCTTGTGATAAAAAATTTGACGCCGTTAAAATGGGTTTGCGTTAACGGCGTTAATAACGCGTTTAACTGACTGCACTAATAATCAATAAACAATGGCGGCGTGTCCACTGTCCACACATACACGCTTTAGTGAGGACCAAAGCAAGTAAACGTCGATGTTCATTTGGAATATTAACGTAAACGCTCTGGTAATAAACCACTTCTTCAACAAACAAGTAGAGAAGCGTCATTTCTACCATTTTGGTCGTAGTTAAATGGCTGGTTAAGCTACAGTCCTGCTCTCTGTCTCCCTCTTTCTCTGTCAGTGGTACTGCAGCCTCACAGCAGGAGTCTGCTCTTCTCTCTGCTCTTCTCTACTTCATTTCCTCATGTTTAGGAAATTAAGATAAAGTGGCAGAGGCTTCTGTGTGCGTCATCAAGGTAAAAACAAATTTTTGGGACAGAGACGCCTCAGCTAGTTACCAAAACAAAAAAAGTAGTGTAGGAACAGGTTCAGTAACTCACATTTTTATATATTACCGTGTTTGAGGAGGAGCTTTGATAACTAAGGCTCTAACGCATTATTGACGTTTTCAAAGCACAACTTAAATATCCTGCGCAGTAAACTGGAGAGGATGTTTTTGTAAATGTTGTCTTTTAAGGTCGATTGATCAGCTGTTCGGGGGCCAAAAAAAAAGCAGATGGACGTGAACATTGTGTCTCAGTGTGAGGACACGTTACACTGAGCAGGAGAGAAGAGCTGCGCGTCCCTCGTCTGATGAGTGAGTGTCAGCCAGACAGTTATACACCTGAGGAAGTTACAAGGTAATGTGAAGGTCGTGAGCTCTTTTTTGCAGGATATACACATCAAAGCTTGTCACACGGCGCCCCAGGAGGATGCTGGGAGCAGTGCTGCAGAGCCCTCGTGTCCCACTATATAGAATATCAAAATGAGGCGATGAGATTCATGTAGACTGCTTGGTCAGCCTCAGAGGGAGGTGTAATTGAATACAAATGTGAGTCGAACAAAAAAACGAGGTGATGAGGCAGTGCAAGTTTAAATGGCATTCAAGTGAGATGAGGAGAGGGAGGAGTGTCACTCACTCAGCAGGTTCTCTAATGTGATGTCAGCACTGTGTACTGTAGACTAATTAGAATCGTTTAACCTCCCATACAAGAATCAATGCTCAAGCTTTGTAAGAACAATGCCAACAAACCCGGTGTGTCCAGGTATTACTAATGTTGTGGGGACCTAAACCTGTTTACACAGTCACATTATCGGGACTTGTCTTCCTTGTGGGGACAAAAAGCAAGTCCCCATAACGTAAATTACTACATTTTAAGGTGAAGTTATGTTTTAAGGTTAGGCTGAGATTGAGATTAGAGTTAGGGTTAGGGTTAGGGTTAGGATTAGGATTAGGCCAGTAGTAATTGTGGTTATGGTTAGAGTAAGTCTCCAGGAAATGAATGTAAGTCAATGCAATGTCCCCTCATGTCATGAATGTCGAACATGGGTGTGTGTGTGTGTGTGTGTGTGTGTGCTCACAGCGACGTGCTAAGCGTGCTGGGATCCCAGAGCAGGAGAAGCAGCACTGACGACGTCACCTCAGATGATCTCCGTCTATTAACCTCACACCTGTCCGACACTTTGACTGACAGGCTTCACACTTGGCAGGTGGATTTCCGCCGACACTGACGCGCGCAGTGCCGAGTCTGGTGGTGTTTAGATATGAAATGCGACACATGCATCGCTAAACAAGCCCGTTCTGTGAGGCGGGGGTGCCCTCACCTCCCTCTGCAAACTCTTTAAATTGCAACTGTTATAGTCTATGATAACAAATGCAAGAGACGTCTGTCTGTCTGTCAAATAATCATATATCCGTTTGACAGGCTTCTAACTTGAGAAACACACTGAATGTGTATGGCAATAATACACTGCATGGGACATCTTTCTGTTCCTCACATAAATGGCCTGTGTTTCTATCGTGTTTTTCTTAATGTCCATTCAAAGCTGGAGAAATGCAAGTCAGTGACGGCGAGCTGAAAGTCAAATGGAGTACAGAGATATGGAAAGGGATGAAAGGAGTGAGATTAAAATTCAGCGGCGCTGCAGGAATACGTAAAGTGTATAGGACGAGACAGAGAGGAGGAGGACAGCAGGTGGAGGACGAGGACAGTGGTCTGTGTGGAGATTTAGCTCTGACATCAGATTCATCCCGGAAGCTGAAGACACATACTCAAAAACAGATTACATTTCATTATAGAAGTAAATAATAATAATAATAATAATGATAATAAAAAAAGCTAGAACATAATCTCCAGGAGGAATTAAGCTTTGAGACGGATAATATTTGAAGAATCTGCCTTTGATACAGACATGATGTAATCAAAGCAACAGTCATGTCTGCGTTTACAAGGCTGGAGAAGAAGAAAACACCACGGGAAAAGAAGGTGGAGGAGCTGTTGTTGTTCTTGTTACCTTTTCTATATTTAATATGCATAACTCAGTATTCAATTAATTTCTAATGAATTAACAAATTCTTTTTAATAAAAGTAGAAAATAAAAATGTTAGAGAAACATCCGCGAAATGTTTTCATTTCTTGTTTGTTTTGGTTTTTGAATTTGTTAAAAAGCGTTATTAAAAAAAGCCAGTCAGCAACATTTAAAATGTGAGTGAAATTGAACATTTCCATGTTCAAATAATAACAATATGAGACTTAAAATAATTTTACTCAGACTTCCAGTTGTGGGCAATAAAAATAAATAAAATTCAGTAAAAACAAAATGTTAGAAGGCAAGTGTTGTCAGAGAGTTAGAGGAAATGTTTAAGACAGCAGAGACAGAGTACACGGTGCTCTGGAGACAAAAAGTGTAGAGAAATCTGAGCTTCAGCTTCAATCTTTCAACCACAAATAGAGAGAAAACAGATCTGTGTATTATTTTCTTACGGCCCAGTGAATTTCAAACTACAGTCATAACAACACAGGGCCAGTGACTGACATTTGTAAGACTAATATGATAAAGCGGTAAATGAAAGGAAGGAGGAGGCAGAGCAGAGCCGGTCACGACACTGAGCAGAGCCTCTGTGCTCGACTTGCTTAAACCTCTGTGACATTATCCAGGAGTTATCCTCGGACAGTTTGATTCTCTCCAGTGAAGAGCTTGTTTCATGATGTGTCCAATTATGTCTTCATAAAACCATGGGAATCCTCTTTGGATGAGGATTTGTTGTAATGTGTTGTGACTCACATACATGTGAGCACTGAGCTGAGCCTGTGCTCTGTCTCTGAACCTGGGCTCTGTCTCTGAACCTGGGCTCTGTTTCTGAGCCTGCGCTCTGTCTCTGAACCTGGGC
The DNA here is from genome assembly GCF_019176455.1 of Solea senegalensis. Taxonomy (NCBI): domain Eukaryota; kingdom Metazoa; phylum Chordata; class Actinopteri; order Pleuronectiformes; family Soleidae; genus Solea; species Solea senegalensis. The sequence goes on from NC_058034.1 coordinate 21,118,432, forward strand.
TGTCTCTGAACCGGGCTCTGTTTCTGAGCCTTGCGAACCTGGGCTCTGTCTCTGAACCTGGGCTCTGTTTCCGCCTGCTCTGTTCTGAGCACTCTGTTTCTGAGCCTGTTCTGAGCCTGCTCCTGTGAACCTGGGCTCTGTCTCTGAACCTGGGCTATGTCTCCTGAGCCCTGCTCTGTCTCTGAGTCTGTTCTGAGCCTGTGCTCTGTTTCTGAGCCCTGCGTTTCTGTGTCTGAGCCTGTGTTTCTGAGTCTGTGTTTCTGAGTCTCTGTTTCTGAGCCTGTGTTTCTGAGCCTGCGTTTCTGAGCCTGGCCTGTTTCTGAGCCTCTGAGCCTGCGCTCTGTCTCTGAGCCTGCGTTTCTGAGCCTGTGCTCTGTCTCTGAGCCTGCGCTCTGTCTCTGAGCCTGCGCTCTGTCTCTGAACCTGGGCCCCGTCTCTGAGCCTGGGCCCCGTCTCTGAGCCTGTGCTCCGTCTCTGAGCCTGCACTCCGTCTCTGAGCCTGCGCTCCGTCTCTGAACCTGGGCCCCGTCTCTGAGCCTGGGCCCCGTCTCTGAGCCTGTGCTCCATCTCTGAGCCTGCGCTCCGTCTCTGAGCCTGCGCTCCGTCTCTGAACCTGGGCCCCGTCTCTGAGCCTGGGCCCCGTCTCTGAGTCTGCGCCTTTGTTATTAGGTCTATGATTTTCTTTGTCTTATTTATCGCTGATGTACAGCACTTTGTTTCAGCTGTTGTTTTTTAAAGTGCTTTATAAATAAAGTTGGACTGCATTTGGTTCTGCTTTTAAACGATTGTTTATATGATTATTCATCCATGTCCTGAAAAGTACAGATCCTGACGTATAACATAAGCTAAGTTTTGCTTAGTCACAGATGTTTTATATAGGAACATTCACCATGCTTTGTAATTTTAGGGCCAGTTATATCATGTTATAACTGATCAGTTGAAGTGGAAGCTACAGCAGAAGGAGGAGGAGGAGGCGACAGGAGCAGAAAGTTCAGGAAGGTTGACGCCCATGACACCGTTACATACCATCCTCCTTGGTTCTGATGCGGGCTGTGGGGCTCTCTGGACCAGGCCCGACGTCCGTGTAAGCCCTCACCCACACCAAATACTCGGTCCACTTCTCCAGGTCGTCCAGCACGTAGCTGGTGACGTTAGCGCCGATTGTCCCTGACACCTGGTGGCGCTCCACGTCCTCCCCTGTCACTGCCTGGTAGGCGAGGGAGTAGCGCACTATCTCACCATGGTGGCTGTCTTTGGGCGGCGGCACCCAGCTCACCTTAATGCTGGTGGAGCTGAGGCTGAGCAAGCGTACGTCCTGTGGCGGGGCCGAAGGGGCTGATGGGAGGAGGGGAGGAGTGGAGGAGGGAAGGCTCATGGTCAAGCAGGGTGGATGATGGAGGACATAATGACTGAACCTCTGAACTGTGACAGTGTGCGACAGAAACAGGCTGAAGATCATTTTTGTCCATACTGTATATGTATATATATACACACATATATGTATAATCTATAATTATAATGTGAATATATATAATCTGGCCATTAATGGCATAATTTTTTTAGTTTGGAGTCAGGAAGAAGGTGACAGGTTACGCGTGTGAAAGCTTTAAGAGCATTGTAAAAGTTACGGCTGGTATATTATCCCAGGTAATGGAACTATACACTTACACAATTATTATATTTCATGATTATAATTGAACCTCTAATCCTACTTTTTAAAGGTTATTATGAACTATGTCATGCATCGCACGACATCGCACGACATTAAGGAGCAGACGGTCGCTCTTCTCGACTGCAATCAGACTTTATTATTAATCCTCTCACTCGGCCATGATAGACTTCTTTAGCGTCTTTAAATATATCAGTTTATCGCCATTTTACTTAACATTCATCTGTCCTCATTATATTTGCTCCCTCACATTTCATTTTATTTTATTTATTTTTTTGCTTTCACTTTATTGTTATATACTATATTACACACTTGACTTGACTCACTTGTTTTAACTGTAAGATATTTTCTGTGTCTATGAGGTAATGTAAAATTAGGATTAATTAAGATCATTTTCATGTCTATAGTTAACCTTTTATGTTGTGTACGGTGGGTTTTGAGACGATAACAACTCAATGTTACGATACCTAATTTTAATCAAAAGGCTTCTTTTAAAGCTATATTTATCGAGAAAAAAATCAGATATAAACCATTTATGGATCTGACTGGATTTTTAACCTTCGTTGAAAGCGTGGCATTTATCAGTTTAACTGTATAAATTGTTTTGTTTTCTTTATTTCTTTTATGAACACTTTTACACGTTGTGTAATTTCAATCTGTGCTTGTTTGTATAGTCTCTGCTAACCTGTGTAATTGGGAAAAAAAAATTCAAACCTATGTTTGAATGCAACTTTTAGAACGTTGAGGGTTTAAAAGTGAATTTTTCTTCTGCACACAAATGTCACAGTCCAGAGGGCAGGCTACAAAACAAACAAACAAACAAACAAACAAACAATAAAATCAGGTGAAACATCACAATGTTACTACATTTCTGTAAAACAAGAGGGATCTCCTCACATACAGTACATTTACACCAGTGTGACGTTTCACCAACTTAAGAGTAAAAACAAGCACATGGCAGATGGACAACAACACAAAATAACACAAAATAACACACACACAGACGAGCAGAACTGAACAAATACTATGACAGCAGAGTGAGCGTGCATTAGGGACACTGGGACTCTCTCCTGTGATTTGGCGGCAGCAAAGTCTGTGTTGTGCTGTGCTGCTTTTGTTCGCTTGCTCCAGAGCTGCCTTTGATAAGAGAGACGCACATGAAGAGCCACAATTCACACACACACACACACTGAGGAACCTTTGGATGCATCAGTGCAGCTTGTGATCAAAGAGACACAGCTCCATGTGTGGGAGAGTCAGAGCTGCCAGATACACATGTAAACACAAACAGAGCAGTCGGGGCAGAGGCTGCATGGGGGATTAACGGCCAACTTGTACGTACAGTAAATACGCAGTGGAGGTGTCATCTGAAATGCTTCTAATTCTCATTCAATGGAGCTCCATTCTGGGTCTGTTTTGCTTCACTTTCCAAGTTGTCATCCAAGCAACTCATTTTACACAATTTGAAATGCCATCACATTTGGTAGCCTAAAAAAATGACATTAATGTGTTCCAGTCAAACAAGGAAGGAACATTTCATCAAATTCAAGGACTTTTCAACGACTTCCCAGGACTAATTCCCTCAAATTCAAGAACAGAATGTGCTGACGCAGCTTAAGATGGGAGGGCAACTTGTAAGAGTGTCTCCGTCCATGATGGCGTCCACTTTTATTGCTTTGCAGCGCAATGATTTTTTTGTCAGACAAAGTGAACCCAACAATGGTGGAAACAGTGGACATCACATCACTATCACCTTCAGCAACTGTTTTCGGCCATGACAGAGCGGCCATTTTGCTGGGTTATTTTTCAACCACAGATTTCTTCATGAGAAACAAAGTTACCAACTTTATCCAACTTCTATTCCTCAAACTTATCTTGGGACCAACTTTGACCCAGAGCTTGAGAACTGCTGCTCTCGTCTTTATGTCCTGGCTCCTTTGATGGTCAGGAGGTGACAGGAGTCTTTAGACCTGTTTCCTGACATGGAGCAGGAGACATGTGGAACTCAAAGAGACAAATCTGAACTGTGGTGTTTGCAGTGAGACTGCTGCCTCAGTGATTCCACTCCTGACAGCTAAAGCACGTCACTGTGGGAGAACTTAGATTCTTTTTAGGAGCTGACATAAATAATAAAGCATGCCAGAGACACAGGCAAAGGTCCAGTCCTAGATATGCAGCCAAGCTCTGACTCAAAGGTGTTCGGTAGTATACCGCTGTAGCACTGGTTCTCCACAGAAACACACTCAACACTTTATTTTGAAGGAAGGTGACAATCGTGATGACACCAGTCTCTTTCTGTAACAGTCTGAGTTGAACTGGTCTTACATCTATTTGTCCAAATCCACAAAGTGCACATGTGATTTACAGTATTAAACAAAGGCTGCAGGGTTGAAATGTATCATATATTAGTAAGCACATTTTATTTAATCACGGGTGTTTCATGGCAACTATTTTGATAAGTGATTAATCATTTGAGTGTCATTTCCATATGTATTTTTAAACTTCTAAGTGTGAAAATGTTCTTTGCTCATTTATGACAAAGAAACCAGAAATAATAAATAATTTGAGTACGTCAGGAAATAATTTTTCGCCATTTGACTTAAGAAAATCACGTGGTGAAGGAACAAAGAACACTTTAAGCTTTCGTTTGTAACTTTTAAATAAAAACACACTTCTATTGCATATGAGTCCACACAGTGCAGATGAATTACATCTTATCAGCTCTGTGTGACACTCTCTTTGTTCCTCTGTGTAACAGCGTTCGAGCAGTTCTGCACTGGAGTTTGAACATTGGGTTAAAACCCATAATTATCTCAAAGGGCAATTTAACCCTTCAGAGATCCTAAGGACATTTTTGTGCCATACCGTTTTTTATTTCTATTTTCAAGCCATTATAGCTGTGTGGAATGATTATAACTCATACCTGCCAGAGAATATTCTTTTGGAAAAGTTCAGAAATTGTCCCTCACAAAAACCGACACATTTGTTCCCGGTGGCAAAAAATGTCAGCTTTCCTGTTTTTAAAGTATAATTTATACTTGACATGTATGTATGTTTCAGGCTGAAGTAGTTTTAAAGGATTGACTCATTTAAAGTGGAAAAAAGTATACTAATAAAGCTGACATCTTTTGCCGTTAGGGACAACTGTGTTAGGATATTAATGGACCTCTTAAGGGTTAATGGTGGACAATGATTTATCAAAACAGTTTTACACACCTTTAAGGTCAGTGTTTAATTATCTTCTAAGTATATTTGAATAAAGGATGTATGTTGTTCCCACTTTTTCCCGAAAATAAGTGAGAGATTGATTGATTCAGAAAATAATAGATAGTTGTAGCCATATATATATAAAATATAGCAATGTCATTATGTGCCTATAAGTGAGCAGGGGTGGAGTGAAGAGGTGGCTTTTACGGCCGACAGAAAACTCCTCTGAATGACATTTTCTCCTGTTGCCTCGGTGCATGAGCTCTGTAAATGAGCTGCATGTTCAGCAGGATCAAGCCTGACTGGCACACGCGGAACAAGTTCTGCGCAGACTAATGATTACATTTTGTGCGCTTGAATCTTGAGATTTGCAATTACACAGTTCTGCGAGTCAGTGCAGCTGCTGTTACTGTATAACAGTCACTGATGATGACATCCACTCAGTGTTAGAGGTCGTCTGAAGCCGGCAACAGACTTTAGAAACAAGTGCAGCAGATGGACGACGGATGAGGCAGATTTGTTGAGGCCAACGCAAAATTGATTAACATGTACTAAACAGCATTTACTGTTTATCTCTCCAAATGAATTATGTATGGTCTAAATATTTAACACATGAACATGTTTTGTCAAATAAAGTTATGGATGAAAAATGGCCATTTCTATGAACTTGGCAGCATTTATCAAGATTCTGAGAACAAAAATGTGTAAGTTTACATAAATAATCAGTCAATTATTTAGCATTAGTCAAAATTGTGTAAATAAACTGTCACTACGACAGTGATGTCTCTCATTCCTACTGAAAATCACAATTATTCCACAATACTGGACATTATCTTTAGTGACAGTGTATTTCCACTCGCCTCTTTCACATGATATCAGAAAAGCAAAATAAATCCTAAAACGTGAGGAAACGTTGCGCTTAATTTCGGTTTGAGATTTTGAGACACCTTTAAGTGATATATTCACTTAAAGCAGTGTCTGACAAGTGTTTTCAACCTTCTTTTAGTTCAGAATTGTGTTTGTCATATGCTCGAAAAACACCCGAGCTTTGCCACAGACTCGATCAAACACCTGGTGTGAAACTGAATGTTTCTTCATGTGCTTCCAAGCTTGAAAATCCAGGGGAAAAAAACGACTTGTAAACAGGATATAACAGACTAAAACTCCACCGTCTTCTCTTTTATGATGGAAACAGCCGGCGCAGGGACGAGTTCTCTGAGGCCTGATTTACGTGTTGGTGAACGGCATCATTCTCTGCCTGAAGGCGTTATCCTGGCTGTGTGACGTCAGATACTGTACTAGGACTCTATAAAGTGTCACGTGCATGTCTCCCGTCTCTCTTCCCTTCACCTGGCGTCTGCTGTCAGATTGACAACCACTCAAAATGACAAATGACTCTCCGTGACCATGACACCAGCGTCCTATGACATGTCAGTCGGTATCAAGATTAACTACATGTCTTGTGTCCGGTTATGTACGGTATACTTTTTAACATATTCTGAGTTTGTGTACCCTGTCTGGTCCATGTTCGGAATGACAATAAAGAAACCTTGAACCTTAAATCACATGGAGACAAGGTTCAGACTATATTTAAAGGGGTCATCGTGATACTTTTAAGTAAACAGTAAAATAATGTTTTTTGTGTGTTGAGGCGACGTGAGAAGGACGCAGTACTTACTGGACTGGGCGGTTCTGGCCTCGATAGGCTGAGTAAAGACTCCTAAACCCATCTCAGATCTTGCTGCCAGAGAAAACATGTACATCGTATCTGGCCTCAGACCATCCACTGCGTAGAAGCCCGCTGGGCCGAAGGTGGCACGTTGCTGTGGAGACATGACACATGACACGATATGAGGCCAAGATCTAAACATACTGTGGGTATATATTAACGTTCTATTATTATTCTTTATCTTCTCATCTCATATGTTTCTCTGATTCAGCCGATCTAGTGTTTCGCCAACGTTTTTATATTTAGTTTATTTATTTATTTCGTTGACAAAAGGAAACAGTGTTGACAGATGTACGATAACTATCGTATTTGTGCGATAATTCCACCCACTGTACCATGTGTGATGAATAATTTCTAAAAAGGCCAAAGGTACGATAATTTGAACACGTCGTAAACCTTGTTTGTGATTTGAGAGCAGCTAACCCATCACATCAGCACGCCTGTGAATATTCATGACTTGTTTTCGTTCTGTAAAAAGCAGTGGTGCGGTGTGTAGGTCTTTTGGCTTTTATTTTGAAGGTAAGATTGGATGTGGTAGTTGGAAGCCCAGTTCTGCCAAAAAAAAAAAGAGGTAGCCTAGCCTTGATAATAAAAATATTAGTATTAATATAAAGTAAGTCGCAATTATGAGTTAAAAATTCTAAATTATGAGATAAAAAGCCATAATTATGGGATAAAAAAAGTCATTTAAAAGACTTAACGATCCAAAGTCATCTGTTATAGTCACTTAGTTATAGTTATCATTTAAGATTGCACATTGTGAGCATGGTTAGGCCAGCGAGGCGATGGATGAAAGGGCCATTCCAAACATTGCCACTGAGGAGCATGCGCACACCTTATCTCGTAATTTTGACTTTTTATCCAACAACTTCGACTTTTTTATCTCATAATTTCTACTTACTTTTTATTATCACAGCATTTTTCTCTGCCGTAAATGGGCTTCATAGGTTGCTGTGTGAAGCAATGAACAGTTGCCTTCTATTCAAATGACGAAAGTTCAGCGTTAATGGCATAGTTTTGCAATAAAATGTAGTATTCTGTCATTTTTGCAAGTTGTTTCAGTGTGTACGATAATTATTTGTCAAAATACGATCATTTTAAAGTCACAGTCATAATAACACGAAATTTCCATATTCTAAAGAAAGAGAGAAATAAAGAAGAATTAATCTAATCAAATCTACCCTTTAGTCACAACAAATACTTTACAGAGAGCATCATATATTTAAAAAAAGCAAAAAACAACCAAAAGCAAAAAACAAGCAAGCAAACAAACAAAACATATACAATGCAGTTCATCATACTTTCATTATTTATTTTAATGTAGCATTGGACTAACTTCTGTTGTATTTAATACTTCATTTAAAAAGTAAGAGGATGATCAAATAAACAATTAAGCTGATTAATTGGGCCAATATTTGAGTCTTTTCTCTTCTACGTACAGTATTTCAACAGTGAAATCCATCCCATTCAATATCACAGTGGAGCATTAGGCATTCACCTTGTCTAAGGGACTGTTGGCCTCCCAGTAGAGCAGCTCAAAGCCGGTGATGGTGTCCTGAACCGGCCACAGCCACGACAGCATGATCCTTGAGTCCAGCTCAGCCTCAGCCTCGAGCCCAGACGGCTGAGCAGGCACTGGAGGCAGAAACAAAGGGGTGACAAGGTTAAAAGAGACAAAGAGAGGCAGTTGAGGAGGTACTCACTGCTGGGAAGAGTAAGGCGGGCAGTGAGGTGGGAGTCAGGTAGTCAGTGAGTTGTTGCACTGAAGCAACTGATGTTGAAGGTGATGTCAATTAATTCACAAATTAAATATCAGGTGACTCATCACCATGAAGGCCAGGACTGACACAGGCTGTTTGACAAGCGACGCTTATCGACTTCACAGAGCTGAGGTGAGACTTGTGTCAGTCAAACGAACACACTGTCACAGGCAAAGTGATTATTTATAACTTATTTTTTGATGTTCCAGATTTCTCCCAATACATGTTTTACCACTTATATATACTTCCACTGGGTTTTTTTTTTGACAACCTTTGAGCTAGTTTCCATGGCAACGGGATCAAATGTTGGGAACTATAGCCAGGGTCGACGTAAGCATTTCTGAGCCAGATATCTTCGTGTCAAGTTCACGGAGCAGATCAGAACAAGGCCAAAAACACAGTTGGACACAAACACAGTCAATGTCTCCATCACAACTGCACTCTTTACATGACTCCAGGTGTATTTATCTTTATCACTTCTTTATCACTGTATCACAGGGCAACAAGTATGTGATGATAGAGAGATATTTATGTGTATAAATAATGGAAAGTGTTAGACATGTTTATAGCCACTAGGGGGCAACACCACTGGTTTGTATGCAAGCCTGTGAGAAAATGTGTCTGATTCTTACTTGACTTTTAATAGTCTGTAAACAATTTCCAGATGAGTTTATGCTCTTAATTACAAGTTTCAGGTCTTCAATACAATGTGTCCATTTATGGTTCCATTCACAATTCTTAATCTATTTACTTCTGGTTTAAAAAGAAAACAACAACATAACAAAAACTACTTAACACACTTGGTTTGTCTAATTTAAACTGCACACTGTTCTTTTACTGGCCGGGTTTTTATGTGTCATTAACAAGGCAGTTTCATGTCCAATCCTCATGCTAGCTCACCTCACAGGTGATAGTTTGTCTAACTTTTAGGTACAATCTGTTCTTCAACTCTTCTGTTTTGTTGACAAAACTGTTCATCACCACTGTTATGCTGACTACTCTCACAGATGTTCGGTTGGCACACTTTCGCTGCACTTAGTTCTTTAGCTGGACTTTTGTGCGTCATTAACAAACAGGGTGGCCATTTCCATAGCAACAAAAATGAGGACACGCAACTACACTACAATAACATTTTGTCCACGATACTGACGGTAAGATTGATACAGAGATGCTCTATTCATTGCAAAACTACTTAATTTAAGATATAGCATGATATAAGAGGAAAAAGGTAACTATTCACTACAAAATAAAAATGTCCTTACTATTGTTGCTGATAAAGCCATGTTCTTTTAACAATTCAGAATTAAAACATGTTTTATATTTCGGCATTTCTGTCATGTTAGCTGCACCGTATTTTCCACTTGTAGCCAACACATTGGTTATGTTTGTAACTAATGATATATCAGACATATTGGCATTGGATGTTATGCTGTGTCCCATAGTGCAACTCCAAAAAGGAGGACAAATGAGCGTCTGGGCAGAGTATCACCAATCTGGACAGTCCTCCATAAATCAGGACGTATGGCTGCCCTATTAACAACCCAGGTGCCATGTTAGCTTACCTCACAGGCGGCAGTTTGGCTAGCTTTAGCTGCAGTCTGTTCTTTAACTTTTCTGTTTTATTGAGAAAACTGTTCATAACCAATGTTATGCTAACTGCCCTCATGGGTGTTAGCTTGGCCGTGCTTAAACTGGACTTTTGTGTGTCATAAACAAACCAGGTGTCAGTTCACGTCCATCCTCATGCTGGTTTTCCTCACAGGCGATAGTTTGGCTAATGTTAGCTGTCATTTCTCTTTAGCTCTGGACCGGTTTTTAATGAGCCAAGCATCTGTTTCTTGTAGCTGGCTGCTGAATCGTAGATAATAGTGGCAGAATCCATGACTGTGGCGGAAAATGCAGTGCAGATATAAATCTTCTCTCATCTCGCGGGACTCGTGTGTGGGTTAACGTTTGCACAAGCTTGAAGACGAATGTGGGGGATTTAACGTCAACACTTATTGTTTACAATTGTGTATGTGTGTGTTAGCTCCATCGCTCTCTCTCTCACACACACACACACACAGCTTATCAGTAAGTGGTCCTATAATGTGCAGGTTTGGTTTTGCAAGCCTCATAAAAAAAAGAGCACAGATCCTTCTTCTGAGCTGTTGTCTCATACCACACAAACACGGTCCACCGAAGATGTGATAATAGTGGACAGCCACAGAATACGTGGCACATCTGGGGAGAATTTTTGCCTTAATCGCAGTGATGTGCTGATAAAACTGCGTGTAGTACCAGCCTACCCTTCTCACTCTGATACTAGTTACTAGACTTTGTTATATGCATTCAAGTCAAAATGATTTATGTGAGCCTGGAAGGGTGCTGAACTCTATTCCACAAATAAATAAAGTGGGTCGGCTGAGTCTGGGTGGCTTTATCTTCTGCTGCAGCTCTGCTGTGATGTCATGTTTCATCCAGCCATGCACAGTAAGCCGAGAGCATTGAGAAACAGGGTGTGTGTGAATGAAATAGTATTATTATTCCTCCGCGTGCGCTTAGGCACTTTGTCCTTGAGGATAAAGTGTCTAAGACCTTGTTATTACCCACACGTACAGTGTGTGTGCTCCTGAATATTCCCACCGCGTTCATCTCTGCTGCTGAACGTTTGACAGTGCCATGCTTCACATTACAGCTCTGTTTTCCTGCTATTCCCCCCACCACCAAAAAAAGAAAATGATGCCAGGGAGTGTGACTAAATATTAGTTACATGCGGAGATAAATACATAGAGCCACACATTAATCTGAATTATACTGTTTAACTCCCTAACTGCAAAGATCCTGATAGTATTAAGATATAAAATTGTCTAGGGAAAAAACAGAAGGAGTCGCTGCCCTCACAATATATAATACACACAACAAGTAATTTCATTTGGACCGAACTGATTAATTTTGCTGGTATGCTTGTCCCTACCCGACCTGCCTACCTGCGCAGTTTATTATGATAATGTTACAGCGTGAGTCTGTAATTTGTTTCTGAAACACTTTTTTAATGTCCTTTGTTTCCATCAGTAAATAAAGTTGTCTGGAGGGGGAAAAGAGAAAAGACTCTGGAGTATTATACGTATGGAAAGGCTTGCAATACTAGGCTACAGTGCAATCACTACATTCCTTCTCTTCTTGTCCTCTTATTGTGATTGTTGTGACCAAAACTGTCTGGTTTTTATGGCAGCATTTTCAAAAAAAAGTGTTCTACTTTCACAGTAACTTCGATAAAGTATATACTGTGTATTCAAAAACTAATCTCAGCGTTCTTACACATTTTCCATTTCAAAATTCCATAGTTTTCCAGGCTCAAATTTCCTGATTTCTCTGAGTATTTTTCAGTCAATATTAAACATCTGAATACTTACTGATGCTTATTATGTAAATAAATGGTTTTAAAATCCAACTGTTAACACGTATGTTAAATTGGGACTGTGTATGCTATTATGTTGTCAAGTAATTACAAGACATTTTTACCTACATATTGTAAAAATGAAATTACTCAAATTAAATTCCATACTTTTCCATATTGCGTAGGAACCCTGTAATCTGGCGGAATATCCACACTGACGACAGTGTAGATATTCTATCATTATTTGAAGGTTGTAATCCTACACTGTGTTGCATTAACACAATATTATGGCTACTTTGACAGCGTTCATTTTTCATTTACTGGATGTGAGTGTTGACAAAGGTGTAGATACATAAAGAGAGAGACATATAATTGTGTAGATGTTTGCTTGTTCTCACCTCCCTGCTTGGTCTTGATCTGCAGGACATCAGAGGGAGGCCCGTCTCCCACCGAGGTGAAGGCCAGCACCCTCAGGCTGTAGGTGATGTCTGTGGTCAGGCCTGAAATGGTCGTGAGGTGGCTGTCATCAGTGTTGTGTTTCTGCCAGGCGTTGAGCGGGGCGTCGTGGGCAGAGCTGTAGTAGACCCTATATCCTCGGATTTGACCATTGGGCTCCTCTGGAGGTTCCCACTGGACCAGCATGGTGCTGGAACTCAGCATGCGTGCCTGCACGTGTAGAGGAGGTGATGAAGGAGCTTGCTCGCTGGTACGTGTGTCCACTATGCCACTGGGCGGGCCCCGGCCGACGTTGTTGACAGCCATGACGCGGAATTCATATTCGGAAAAGGGGCTGAGGCCGCCGATGCTGTATCTGGTGGTGGCTACTCCGTCTACTTCCTGGAAGCCGTTGTCGGACAGCTTGGAGCGGTACTGGATCACGTAGTAGGACACGGGTTCTGGGTTACCAGAGTCCCAGGTCAGGGTGACACTGGTTGCTGTGGTTTCTGTCACAATGAGGGAGGCGGGCGGTTTTGGCAGTGCTGTTGGAGAGACGAGACAGACGACAGAGTCAGACAAATGAGTCTACCACAGTCATCTTCCATCTGTGTGACATAAAGCTCTGGCAGGAGGAACATGGAGGTGTTAAACACTGCCAGACTGACAGTCAATAACCATTCAGTCTGTCTGTGTCCTTCCTTATGTAAACTGTAGCAGCAGGCTGGATCGTATATTATCTTTCCAATATTGGTGCACCCCGCACGCCCCATCCCCTCCCTGCTATGATGGTGGTGTCTGAATGAAGCTGCAGTTCCTCCATATCTTCCACCTTCTCTGTTACTAATAAGGTAACATAATATACTTGACATCAGTAGCTGTGCGTTCACACTGAGGATGATGAAATTTGTCGACCGATCAAATTACATCAAAGTCAATGCAAAAATGGAGGAACAGAATTACAGTTGGGTTCGACACCTCTCTACTACCTCTTCTACTGCTGCATCTACTATTTCTAACTTCCACAATGGGGACTGGAGTTCAGAGGGTTTGGGGAACAGGGATACGAATGAGAGATGAGTTAGAGGTGTGGTTTCGGACTTGAAAATGTGATTGGGAACTACTTATGGTAGCTTCTGGAAATGACTTACCAAATTATGATGAACTACAGGGAAACTTCTATGAGCCTGTTTGATAAAACATCATGTGGTTCTCTCTAAGATGAGGTAAACAAAAGATGATTAAACTGAGACGTGTGTATTTTATCTACATGAAGAAAACCACCATGAATCTTCTGTGCACACAAAGTAACTCTTGCTTAACTTCATTCTACAGGATTCAATATGCCAATATAATGTCTGAAAATATGGAGAACAAACCCCGGGGAACAGGGCTCCGTCCTTTCAGAGAGACTTTACTGAGTTACAGACACTCCTGGATGGGACTCACCACAGCATCCAAAGGTTAACAGGCTAACAAGCACTGACTTCACTTTGCTACATCAACAAATCTGACACGTTCCAAAACCCCCAGGTGGCCTCTTTACTGTTGTCTGGTCTTCTTGCTGCAGCTCAGCATGTAAAGGACATAAAGATTCTCTGTGAGAGGGAGCAGCAGTCATCAGCAGCAAAGTGGAGACTTTGTGTGTTTGTTGTCGTGAACAGCCGCGGCGATGAAAAGGCCCCAGGGGTAAGACATGAATTGGTCACTGCTTTACACTGACCTTTATCAGTGCACCACAGTGCTGTGTGACAATGTTAGCGACTGTCAGGTTTCCACTTAGTCTGGGATCGTAGAAAAGTGAAGATCAGAGAGATCCACCTTCAGTACTCGTGTGGTATCGACTTCCTCTGTGTTTCCTCATTTTGAGAGTGTTGAGTGTTGTCATTTAATAGCAAATGTTGGTATCTGCACTCAATAACATCCATTCACCCATCAGGAGTAACTTGGGGTTAAGTGTCTTGCAGAGGGACACATGGAATTGAACCCTCAACCTTCCGGTTGAAAGAGAACTCACCCTCCACTGCAACTAAATAAAACTAATGGATTTTACCATAATGTGTGATGTCGTTTTTTTAAAAACTGATTTAATAAAATTGGCATCGTAAAAGTTTCCCAATTCCAATTTTATTACATTTGTATTAAATTTGACTTCACTGATCCCACACTGGGGAAAATCACCTCATTAGAGCAACAAAGTGTTCAGAGCTAGAAAAATGAAATGCAGTATTAAATTAGATGAATATGAGGTAAAATAAAAATACAATTTAAACGGAGAAATAGAGGAAGCAATATTCTAAGAAAAATAGAACTGAAATATAAAAAGTAATTTAAAAAGTTGAAATCATTTTTTTATGAAAAAGTACATGGCATTGGAAAACATGAAAAACACTTTAATTTCAAGCACTTTTTTTCCCAAATGCTTGAAATGAAATCACATTCTCACCTTTCACAGTAATCTGGGCCGTGGTCTCGATCATGCCCAGCGACGATATGGCCACGCAGGTGTAGTTGGCCGATTGGCGGATGGTGGTGAGCTCCAGGACGTTGCGGCCGATGGGCATCTCCTCCTCGCGGGTCAGCTCCACCTCGCCGGTCATCCACTTGACGTAAGGCATGGGAGCGCCGACCGCCACGCAGGTCAGGTTGACGCTGCCGCCGGGCATCACCTCGTGGTTGGTGGGCGGGATGGAGAAACGGGGAGGCACGCGGCGAACTGCAGGGGGCAAAGAGAGGACATGTGAGAGCGGGGAGTGATGGAAGAGGAGGAGGAAGGAGGGAGGGGGACAGACTCCATGTTTGACTGGACTGGCTTTTACTGTGCAGCGGCATCATCCTGATGAAATACTAATGTTCCATCATGTCCTGTCAATTTTGCAGGCAGAGTCAGTTTTCTGTGGCTAAATTTAATTTAATTTAATTTAATTTAATTTAATTTAATTTAATTTAATTTAATATAAACTCTTTCAGTTGAGAACTGTATAATAAAAAAGGGCCATCAGACAGGTGAGGTATCTGTATGCTCCACTGTTCCCTGTCCCTCTCCATGGTGGCAGCCTTTAAGTGGCCATTCAGAACAGATATCAGCCCCTCTGCCTTTATGATATTTGGAGGACACTCAGTTAAAAGTAGCCCGAAGCAGCCTGAATGACAAGTAGGAACTCTTTAGTAGAGTCTGGGACTTAACGATTAGTTTGGTGTTTCCCCCCCTCACAGCCCCCTGTTGTCGATGTGGAATTAATGTGGTATAATGCCGTTCTGTTACAGGGTGTAACGGTTAAATTAGGCCGTGCCATGTTCACTTAGAAATGTGGGAAATTGGGAGCCTGTGCCTGAGGCATGTGGCTTGATTTCTCTGGAGAATCTGAACGTTCCTGCTGGGCTAAAGGGATTAAAAGACAGCTAGACTGTCGACTGTGCTGTGTGTCAGGGGCATTTCCATCACATCCTGCAGCTGTGGCAGAAACAAGGCTGCGGCGGATACTGAAGGATTCTGCCCTCAGCCCTGGGATCGACTTCCTCATTACACTACATCTGAATTAGTGCCACGGCTCTGTGGGAGCTTTATGCACACAGATGGCTGCGTTGCATGAGTGAAGTCCTCACTCTTTTGACTTGAGCAAAGAGCAGTCGAGCAAATCGGACTCGCAGAGTGTAATTTAAGCGGCGGGATGGAGTGGGAGTGGGAAGAGTTTGCACCGCGGATCAGAGGCTTTTCTGGGCTTTTGTCTTGGTTTAAATGAAGAAGAGCAGGGTTATCGCTCTCACTCTCAGCGGGGAAAATGGAAAGTGAGAAGTTGCAGCGCTGGCGGTGTGCGGCGTGTGTTTGCCAGAAAGCGCTCCCTGAGTTTTGGAGAGCATGTGTGGGCTGAGTGTTACTGTGGTGGAGGGAAGTCTGCGTGCTATTGGCTGCGGCTCGTATGTAAGAACAGCACAGTGTGACAGCACAGGCTGGAGGTGGAATTTGATTAAAAAACAATCATTGAAGGGTCTTGATGCATTAAATAAGTTAAATTTGTGAAACATGTTGTGTATTCAATGACCCATTATTAAATAATCTGATGTATTTACTTCCTTTTTAAATTAAAGTACAAAAAACAGCAGTATGCATATTTTGTTGGTCTATTTAAGTTATATGCATCTATAGAATAATATAGAGAACATTACTGGTTTGAAAATAAATGTATATAGCCCCAAACTGAGTGGGGAAAGAAGAGAGAAGAGCTGCAGCAATCTGTTTACATACCGCTCCAACTGCTGAAATAAGAGAATTGTCAGGAGCAGCAGCTTAAGGGAAATATTTTCACTGTTTACAATAAGGTCAACTTGGTCGTTTTCAACACTACAGCAAAGGTATTTACATTCAGGGTCAATAGCATTATTGATCAGCACCATTGACTCAGACTTACTTCCCGCTGAGTAATGATTTTTGTATTTGGAACATTTCCCACTTGAAGAAGCTACAGGCCACCTCGGCGCAGAAAGTCAAAGCCGTCTTTCATGTGCTTCTAAAAAGTCTTTTCTGTTTTACTCGTCCAACAGGAGAGGACACGATCATCAACACTGGGAGTTATTAAGTCATAAACTCTTTTATCTGTAAGGTTTAGTCAAACCAATAGTCATCGGATGGTTGCTTGTTAGGTGGGTATGTACAGTAGGTAAGTTGTTGGTCAGTAGGTATGTTGGGTAGTTTGTGAGGGAGTTTGTGGTTTGGTTGGTAGATGGTAGTCCAGTGGGTAGGTACAGTAGGTAGGTTGTTGGTAAGTAGGTAGGTGGGTAGTTCACTAGGTAAGTAGGTTTGGTTGACTGGTTGGTTGATTGATTAATTGATTGACAATTTTTTGGTTGGTTGGTTGACTGCTCCCTCTCACTTCAACCGGTGCACAGTAAAAGCCAGGCCTGTGATGTTTCCTTCGCCAACTGATCACTGAACACACAACACTCACCCCTCCCTAACGTGGTCATGAAGATGTTTCAAAGCAAGTTTTAAAAGGAATTACTTTTAGGTGCAGATCTCAAATTTTGAATTTGAATGCGCACTGAAATCTTACTGAAAGATGATCCTTGCCAGAGCAAAGTTGGGGGAGGTAGGTGTAGGACAGATGCATTAGCCTCAGCTGGCAACAACAGTACTGTCTCCACTGAATAATGAATCAGAACGTTGGATTGAAACTAACAACACTTTCAGAAACATCTCAGTTTTACACAACATGAATGCGGGATGAAGTGTAGCCACCCCAGAATAATGATCCTTACAGGACTACAGCAAAGATGCATCGTGGGAGGTTCTTCAAGAAAGTGGAATGGGGACTTTCCTAAAGTTAATGCATCATAAGTCTGTCATCCGAGCCCCAAAAGGGTCATGGAAACTTTCAATTTCAAATTTAAATTTCCTCATAAATTTCATCCCAGCGTTGTTCCCCCTCAACTCTGTTAGTGAGGGCTGTTAGTTCATGCAGAACCTTTCAAATTATAAGCAGAGTTAACTCCAAACATATGGCAAATTGGCAAATTCTATTATTGTGCAAGAGTCTAGCAGCTCCACTCATCATACAATAAATCAACCTTCGGTTCTCCAAGTGGATACATGTTTATTATCAATGCTAAACAAGGACGCGTGAACCTGGAGCTATGTCAACATATTATTTGGTCATGTTTATTCAATCCTGGGGAGTGAGCTGGATTACTGTGAGTAAAGTAAACTCTGGTTAGCCTGAAGTGGAGCTTGAGTTCTGTTAGACTGGTTGATATTCATATGTAGGTTCTCTCATGCCCTGCTGAAGGATTCTTAGGATATGGGACATGTTCTGGGTCTCTGCATGATAGTATATTAAAAATGTCATTATGTCCCCATTGATGTCTGAGATTTATACAGTTGCAACGCTTTGACATAATATCAAATGGTGTGGCTTTAAACTAGGATTTATAATGTAAACAATAGAAGAGGAAAGAAAAGTTTCCATTGTGACCTTTTCTGGACTTCTGACATTGTCACAGTAGTATACATTCATTTTAATTTGTTCAGTTTGTGTCATGTAACACTGAGATGCATGAGGTGGTGAGGTGTGTATTGATATTAAGTGCAGCAAATGCTCTATGATACCAAAGTACTGGCCAGTTCTGAGGGGATTAAGTCAGATTAGGAACCCTGGTGTTATCCGTGGACATGGAGGATTATATGGAGGAGTCACTGGTTACAAAGTGTTACATTTGCTCCAGGTGAACTGGACTGAGCTCGTCACCACAACGACATAATAAGATGCACAGCAGTTAGTAACAGCAGACAGGATACAAACATACTCATATCTTTATTGACATGCTAGAGAAAGTGAGAGGGAGGGAGGGAGGGAGGGTCGGGTGGGGAAAGGAGGGTTGAGTGAAGAAGGTTTTGGTAAACAAGGTCTTAGTAAAGGAAAGGCTGGAGTTGAGGGAGAGCCTACAGTGGGTGGGAGGCAGAGGTAATGCATTCATTGTCATGGAAAACATGCAGCAGCGCAGGTGAAGTAGCAGCATGCTCCGTGCTAGTGATCCATGGACAGTGATTGACAATATCCATTTGAGAGAAATGCTGTGAATTGCATGTCAAGATAAGATTCTTTTTTTTTTCTTCAAATGGACTGACATTCAAATCAAATGTTCGTTATATAATAGTCATGTACTTCCATGGGAACAGAACAGCAGGTGTGAATTTTAGCTGCAAAACCTGTATTACACAGTGATTCATGTACTGCAAAGCTACAACCATCACCTCACACAGAGAGTCGTGTGCCACATATTAACTATTACACCCTACTAACATATTATAACATATATAAGTGGAAGGATAAATAACAACACAGCTGATGCTAGTAGTAATTTGCACATGTAACCAACATAAGTCCCTGGTTTAAGCTAGCAGTAATGCGGTAGTAGTAGCTAACAGTGTGCCAGTAGTAGCTAACACAGTTGAGTTCCTGTGTCATGCTAGTAGTAATGTGCTAGTAGTAGCTAACACAGCTGAGTTCCTGGCCTTGACATGCTAGTAGAAGCTAACATGGGTCTGGGCCACACTAAGAGCATCACAGAACAGTGTAGCAAAGCATAATAAGCCATTAATAACTCAGTGTTTATAGCTGAGATGAGAATACAATTTAGCTGATGTATATTATATAGCAAGCTGCATTGCAGCCAATACGTCAACCAAATATAAGATAAGGAATCTACATTTGTCCTTAGGCTAATTGGGTATAATTCACAACAAAAATTAAATTAAATTCACTACTCTGGGCTGGGCTGCCTGTTGCAAATTGATGGTTACATTAAGTTAAATTTAGATAAAAATCTAAATAATTTTTACCTGAGTTAGTGAAGTTGATTTAGTCTACTCAGTTTAAACTTTGACAAAATGAATCAAGTTAATTTTGAGTTCATGCATTATATAAATTCTGCCCCCCCAGTTTATTTAAATTAAGATTGACATACATTTCTTATACAAATTAAAATGAGTTGACCTAATTCAAACTTGATTTAATAAAAATCCAAATAAAATTAAGTGAGGTTAAAATAAGTGCTAAATTAATTGATTTATTATGAATGAATAACATTTGAATTATCATCTCATGAACATATATGACATGTGTGGACTCCACTTTAAAAGTGATATTGTCTTTCTATTTCATGTTCCACTTGTGTCATAATACATACATACATATATATATATATATATATATATATATATATATATATATATATATACAAAAGTGAATGTTACATCTGAGCCACTTGTTCTGTTTAACGTCTCCTCTGCCTTTTGTATTTAGGTTTCCAGTCAGCCGTGTCTGCAGCTTCTAAATTTAAATCCCTTTTATCTGGTCCTTCCATTACACTCACAATACTTGCTGGGGTGAACAAGTTGCATTTTTACAGGAAACTTTTCTAATATTTATTCAAATATTGCTGCTGAAATGTGAAATAAAGTGTGACACCTCTGTTTCACATGCAGCATCTGTGTGTGTGTTCCCTGACCTCAGACATGAAGGAACAACAGAAAATACTGTCTCAGTGGAGTAAAACATGATCAGCAAGCTGCACCACCAGTCTGCAAATCCACATATCAAACACAAACACTTCAACTGGGGCTGCAATCGTCGCTCACTCCCCCTCAATCTCTGAGCTCCTCCACATTCTCCTATTAGTGATAGAGCAGTGAGAGTCCCATAAAAAGCTGTAAACACATTTCAGGCTATTTTTTTTCTCTCCTTCTACCTCCTTCTTCTCTTGGAGAGTGTAGCTTTCCAGCAGACACAGATAAGAGCCTGCTGCTCGGTGTGATGATGGTCAGAGAGCAGATGAGACGAGACATGCCTTTGAATTAGCCCAGTCAATAAGCACATGATCTGCATGCAGGAAGGGGGACGGACACTGCCGCAACCAAAATTCTGTGACATGACTCAGCACGTGGGAGCGAGTGATGGAAAGGTTCTGTTCTGTCGCTAAATGTGCGAGTATACTGTAGTATAAGTACGGAAAAGATGGTAAAGATGATCATTTCTGTATCCCATGTTATAGGGAAGAATGGATTAAGCTTTTTTCGTCCGGGCAAAACTAGCTGTGCAAAAACTACTATTTACAGAGCGCAAACATATATCATCTTAAATATCGTTTGTTAGATAGTTTTCTTAACCAGCTTCCTCCCATGGTCTAAAAACATGCAACATTGAGGATAAAGTGGTAGAAAATGGATGGATGGATAGCATTAAATTTGTATCCTTATAAAAATAAAGTTGATATGACAAAAATATATGTATTTTTTGTTTTATTTGAGCGTTAAAATCAAAAATGTTGTACATTTAAAACCTAGACTTAAACTTAAACTTAAACATTTCAAAATGACTAAAATATGACTAAAATAAAATAATATTTTTAAAATCAATATTTTCCTTTTAATTGGATTTTCACTTCAAGCTAAGAAAAGTCAACCCGGACACTTTTATATCTGGATTTGTACCATTTTATTATAATTTTTTACTAAACTGTTTTACGTTGATGTTTTTATTAATTTGTTGTTTTATACCTTGTTGCTGTACCCTGGTGGTTTTAAAATGTGCTGTAGAAATAAAGTTGACTGAATCTGCAACACTTTTGGTCTTATATGTTGTTTTGACTGTATATTACAGTAAAAAAGTGCATCTTCTGGTGACAACAACTCTGCCTGTGATTGGCTTTGACGAAGAGAACCTTTCCTTCCATAAAAATGTGACATCCTTGATGTTTTTTTGAAAAGATTCCCAGCTCATTTCACAAAATTTCAGAGGAGCAGGCAGTGTGGAGCGATGGGTGGTGGAGAGCAAGACAGCATCCAGTGCAGCAACACTGTGGGGAGGGGGGTGAAGTCGGGATAGCACAGGAGAGGGGTTGCACTGTAGGGTCGGGGTCCTGAGAGAGACAGAGAAAGAGAGAGAGAGAGAGAGAGAGAGAGAGGCCGGGACGGGCCTGAGGCGCCCAGCGAGATGCCGGCGCAGCACGGCTCCAGTCTGCCAGGCCTCCATGTTAGGAGAGAAAAGAGTGAAGAGAAAAAAACCAACCTTCCCGTTGATCTGAGTGGTGAGATTTGTGTTTTTTGGATGGCGGAGTGCAATGATGATGGAGGGATTCAAGAATAAGGTGAGAAAGAAAAAAAAATGAACAAGGAAGAGGGGTAAAAAAAAAAAAAGAAAGAAAAAGAGGAGTGAGAGGAAGAAGACAAGGAGAAACAGAGAGAGTAAAACAGGCACATATCTGCTTATCCATTCATGGGTGAGAAAAATCACAGTGGAGACCTGTGTCGCCTGTGCAGTGACATACACACACACACACACGCACACACGCACACACGCACACATGAAACACATCAGGTAAAAGGCCATGAAGGATAAAGCCAAAGCAGAATTAGACACAAAATAAGATTATCAGTGCTAATCTCATTCTTAAAGCCTTTGCACACCAGATTTTTTTATAATACTTATCAAACCTGTATTCAATCAATAAGTTTGATGTTTTTTTTCAAGGTCAAATTTCACATGCTTGTACTTCTGCGTGGGTTTGTCTAAACCTCAGAAAGCTGGTTGTTGGTGATGACAATAACAAAATTGGACCTGCTTCAAAAATCAGTGGTTACAGTTCAACAGGAGTTAATAAAGAAGAACTGATTGCCGTTAATTGGGTTTAGGTTAAAGATTAGGGTTAGGGCACTAGCTCACTAGTTGTGATGCTTAAGGTTAAGGTAAGGGGCTTGGAATGCATGATGAAGTGACTACATTATAAGAATCGACAGTGTGATTTACAACATCATAATTACCCCCCAAGAAAGTCAGTGCCTGAGTCTGTTGAGAGTAAACACATTCATCAGTGAACGCAATTGTTTCTCAGTAGATTTAACACATCTCTGTGAAACACAATGTTCTGAGTCAGGCTGTGCTATGCTGTAAATCTACAGGGCAGGTGAAGCTTTTCTCTCTAGGTGAGGAAACTAACCACTTACGGCGCTTTTCAATTATACAGCTCTGGCACGACTCCACGCTACTCCACTACTACTTAGGTTTAGGTTAAAGGTTAGGTTTAGGCACTTGGTTAAGGTTAGGTAAGGGGTTAGGGAATGCATTATGTCTGTGATGAGTCCTCACTAAGACATAATATTAACATTAATCATGTATTCAGGCTGATCTGATTTCTGCCGTAGAAAAACCCTTATCGGAACTCTACAATCGATGTGCAAAGGCCTTTACTGTAATAACACTGCTCTCACACACACACACACACACACGCATGGCGAGTGTCCTCAAACAGCTCACTGACAACCAGACTTCATTATGTGTGTTAGTGTCCACTGACTCTGGTAGAGCTCAGGCGACGGAGCCCGAGAATCAATGCGCACATAAACACTGCTGCTCCTGACAGGACTAGTCAAACGCTGGCCCTGGAAGTGTGTTCTGTACATCGTTATCCGTGTGTCCACTCCTGCCCCAGAACACATTCATCTCCATGGAGGAATAACGTGATGATTAGCCTTCCCTAGCAGTGATCAGGCAGCGGGTCTATTAAGATGGACGACAGTTATCCGACTCTTTAAGCTAATCCACAAGTGCATTTTGATAAAGCTGTTACATACATCTTATCTACTTATATTTCCACTGTCCAGGATTCCAAGGAGAGGCAGATTAATGATTTAACATGTCAGCGCTTCGGACATGGAGCCAGATATTAATGTCTTGACTGTAGTGATTTGCTACTGTGCAAATATTTACTGCTGACAAAGTGAGTCCTTTTAAGGCTATTCACAAGAATCGACAGCGTGATTTACAACATCATAATTTCAGCTTTAATAACCCCAAAAAAAATAATGTCAGTGCCCGGGTCTGTTGAGAGTAAACACATTTATCAATGAACACAATTCTTTCTCAGTAGATTTAACACATCTCTGTGAAACATAATGTTCTAAACTGCAGAGTCTATCAGGCTGTGCTACTGTAAATCTACAAGGCAGGTGAAGCTATTCTCTTTAGCTGAGAAAACTAACCACTCAAGGCACTTTTCCATGATACAGACTTGGCTCGACTCTTTTATTTTGCTTTTCCATCAGAGATAGTACCTGGTTCTTTTTTAGTACCTGCTCTAGCGAGGTTCCAGGCGAGCCGAGCCAATACTAAAACCTGATGTCAACAGACTGCCAGCCTCTGATTGGTCAGAGAGCGTCGTCACTGGAAGAGTCATGAATGCGACGTCCGACACAAGAATCCAAGTGAACAATGACGAACTATAGATGAGTTATAAAGTGAAATGTGCAATTATCTAGTACTGAACGATTCTGTGAACAAATCCTTTTAATCAACTGATTCTAATGATTCAGTTAAACCGAAAAACAACTGCTTTACAAGTCACTCGTTTGTGTTTCGTATAAAACGGCGTCACTGACCCTGACACCAAATCGAGTAGAGATAGAACTGTATGATGGAAAAGGGCCATGAGCTGCTTTTAATTCCTCAAAGCATAGACGTTAACCTGGCTGGGTTTAAGGTGCGCAAAATATACTGTGGCAAAAATTGGCAACACTTCCATCCAGAAGCATGGGCATTCAGAAGCTGTGTCTCAGAAGGTCCTTCCATCCCGCAACAAAGGATCTCCCACGTGAATCCTTCCACCTATCCAAAAGTATCACTGCATATTCAATTTAGTCTACTAACTCAAACTGTTCTTGCAGCACTCTTCATCTTGGTGGAGGAACACCTGGTAATTAGCATAGACTAGCAGTAATCAGACAGCAAGCCTATTGTGATGCTACTATCCTAAATCTAATTGTGTACCTGGGATGAATGTTTTCAAAAATTGGATTTAATAACACAAATTGTTCCAAAAAAACAATTTTAAACTTTTGAAACTTTTTAGTACAACTATTTGTGTGTGACCTAGCTGTAGCACTGTTCATCTCAAAACTTGATGACTCGCCGACCCAGCGAGCCTATTAAGATGGATAACAGTTATCTGACTGTTTATGTTAATCCACAAGCTGGTAAAATACACCTTATCTACTGATATTCCCATATCCATCATTCAAAGAAGAGGTTGATAAATGATTCAACACGTCAGAGCCGTTGCTCAGTGACAGTGGTAAAGCAACAGGGAAATCTGTCGTAGACGAGACCGTCTCATCTTAGTACAGCCTCCACGGTCTGTGCGTAAGACAGTGTCCTCCGAGGAAGACAGCCACTGAATTGTGACGCACACAGCTGTTTCCCATTCCGGGAATGGTGTGACTTAGCTTTCCCATTTTGCAGGGTCCTTCAAAAGCAGCTAACACACATGTCCCTCCAACAGTGGGACAAAAGACAGCGAACGATTGGAACTTCTACAACTATGTCAGGACTCACTGTGTAGAGATCAAGGGGCCTTCAAATAGATTTGTTTCAGTCAAAACATTGACAAACTACCATAAGTGGAATTACTGATCTGAACATGTCCACCTCCCACTCTGAAGCAAGGTGACACCAAAAAAAGGGCGGGGCAAGCTCGGAATCCTCTGAAGACCAGAAAGTCTTCTCAGTCTATACGATCTATGAAGTCCACCAACTTTGAAGGACAGGCGGTGACCTCTGACCTAGAGTACAGCTAGGGTAAACAATTGATGTCATTGTTTTTCTCTTCGTAGCTTAGCACACAAAGTGTCTTTGGTACACAACACTCACACAAACACACAATCACGCACACAGCAAAGCAAACTGAAGACACTCTTGTCTGTCACATGACCGACAGACAAGGCACAAACGAGGAGCACATAAAACAATGAGAGAGCTGCCTTCATGTGCAGATCCAAGGATAAGCATCTGAGAGATGAACACAGACGTGTACAGTGTGTGACACATGATATGACCGAGGAGGAATGTACGAGAAAGAGAAAAGAGCAGCAACACTGTGTGAAATGTTAATGGGAACATGAGCTACCAGCACACCTGGAAATGTGAAAGGTTACAGCAGAAATAACAAACAGCTACTTCATTATCTGACTGTGTTGGCTGCGGTTCTGCTCTGTGCTTTTAAAAACAACAACAACAACAAAAAAACATTAGAGATAAACCATATTTTTGACAACCAACAGTACTTTTCACGCACCGGCTAAGAAGCAGTTCAGAAAGAAATATTCATGGCAACTGTTTTCTTTGGCTCTCAAAGGCAATTTATTTTAACCTCAGGTATGAGCGTCGTGTGATCTGTTACATCTGCTGTGGTGAGAGGATAAAAATGTACATCTGCTCGCACATATGTATCTCTCCAACACAAACACACATTAACACACACACAGCTTTGTGCCGCTAGTCTTCTTAGGACACTGCTGGGGTGTCACAATTCTCCGGTTCTCTGTCCTTTTTCTCTCTCTTGTAGCCCAGATGGGTCTGCCATTTTTAGACTTGTCAAGTTTAATCTAGAATCATTGGTTTAATGTCATGATAACTCATTAAATCGTCTTTTAATTCTCATTTTGATTGTCTAAGGCCTTATTGTCTAATTTACGTCATTATTCACAATACGAATGAAGCAATAACCAGATGCTACAAACATCTGTAGCGCTTAGTCATCACTTTAGCACGAGTTGAATTTTGAGGAAAAGTTTTG
Organism: Solea senegalensis; assembly: GCF_019176455.1. NCBI lineage: Eukaryota > Metazoa > Chordata > Actinopteri > Pleuronectiformes > Soleidae > Solea > Solea senegalensis. The sequence continues at coordinate 21,144,732 of NC_058034.1, forward strand.
CCTCCAATTGAGGACAGAAGAGTTGCTTGTGTTGAGGGAGTTGTTGTCGTGGTTACGTCTACATCCTTATGATGCACGTGGATTTCACCTTTGCTTTCAAAGGTCGTAATTGTGGCGTTGTATCGATCAATATTCAATTTACAGTGGAGATCGTGACCCCTACCAGTTAATGCTTATGTGCTTGTCAGATGCTTGTGCATGCTCTCCTCGAACGTCTGATTGAGGAACTTTGTGGATGATGGAGGTTCATAGCTGAGTCAATTTGAGCTACTTCTGTGACCCAATCGTCAAAGTCCTCATCGTACTCAACAGGCCCATTGCGGTGGATGCACGTCCCGACAGCACACGGCGCACACCGAAAATAATATATTCGCATGCCCGCCGATGCATGTTGCATCTCTAATGTCGAGGCTATCAAGTTGTCAAATCTCCGCGAGATTTGTGAGAAAATGTTGGAAATAGTGGAACGTGTGGTGGAAAGGGCTCTGAAGATCACAGAGGACATGTGTCTGGAATGCAGAAGCTCTGACCTTACTTTCTTAAGGGAACCCACATCAAAGAGCATTGTCAATGGAAGTGTCAAATGAACAAGAGACTAAATATGTAATGACTCACTCTGCTTAGAAAATTGCCTTTGAGAACCTGATACTGGTTGAGGATAATTGAGTTGTTTGTTGACGAGGCCTGCGTATGAGAGGGCCCGCAGGCTCGCTCTCACCCTGCTGGCTTCTGTTGAAGCACATTTAGCCGACTGGAGCCGGCTTCCAGGGGAATTTCCTGCCCTACCTCTCCCACATGGTGCGTACAGCAGGGAAGGTGTGCGCTTCTCTCTGCGGCGGCAGATGGAAACACCCCCTTCTCCCTCCTCACAAAAGACAAAAACCGCAGCCAACCAGTCATTCACCCCTGAGGAGTCAAAACACCCCCATCCCCATCACCACCCGCCCACCATGAGGTTGGGCAGGTCAGGCAAAGTGACAACAAGGAAGTAGAGCAAAATACATTTATCACTGCCCAGGAGACAAAGACCAGACAGACATGGAGGCAGAGAGAGAGAGAGTGAGGGATGACACTGGACAGGCATCGACAGGTTGGGTTTTCATTGTGGCTCAATCCTGGGAGCCAGTTTCCAGTATTAGCAGTCGGGAAAGCAAAGCGTCAGCTCGGCAGAGGCGATGAGAGAGGCCTCACTGCTGCTGGAGGTGGTGACCTGAATGACAGCGGGGAAGGGTCGGGCGGGGTCACCGGGGATCTTACCTCGAACATAAAGGTTGGCTGGTGCAGAGTAGCGAGTCCCGGCGCTGTTGACTGCCACACACTCGTACTTGCCCTGGTCTGACTCCTCACTGTTCTCAATTTGAAGTGCTCCTGGGGAGGGAAGGCCAAAATGTCAGAGATCCCGTCGGCACCACACGATGCACACATACACACACACACACACATACACCAGCTGTCCACATCACTGCCACAGTCACATGTGTGTGAAACAATATTCAGTACAGGTATGGGTCAAAATCTCAAAGTCTTATATCCAAAAAACCTAAACACACTGAACAAATGAAATGGATTGGAAATGGAAATAATTGTATAGGAGCGGAATATTTGTAACTGTGTTGAATCATTATGTTTTTATAAATGTCTGGTTATGGCTCAGTGGTAAATGCATAAACAGAAACATGTGTTTTTAACAGATAAGTTGTTCAAATATATAAAACAACTCTATCAGATTGATATAGGTTCGGGTAGATACCCTGTAAAGTGGTATTGAGCCACACGGACTTTTATCATTTAGAGGCACAAATTGTGTCTCATTAAGGCACAGACCTCATTAAAGGACTTCTGAACACCTATTACATTGTTATTATTGAACCAGGTGAAGATTAAACATTGGTGCTGGATATTCCCTGAATGTTTCTAGTCCTAACACAATGTCATGCTCAGTTATTTCTTTTCTTTTATTGTAACCTTCAGCTAAAAACAGCCGTTTATTTAGCTCCTTCTGTCTCACTTGATTTCACTATTTATTTCCCCCCCTTTACAAACGTTTACATCATATCTTTAAATGTAACACAGCGCTGCCAATCAATACACCGCTAAATCATAAAAGACAACTACGGTGCGCTGCTGTGTTGGGAGATATTTTTAAAGTCCACTCAAATTCAAAACCATCATGGCACCACTTTACCATCATACGAGGGATTTGTAAATAGTGTTTAATTAGTTTGTGGACACTTTATTACTCATTAACAAACAGCTATGACAGGTTAAAGGGCAACAGAGATTTGTCGCTTGCCAAATTGTTAGCCTAAAGGTCTACTGTGTAGTTCACATTTTTCAACAAGGCTCATTTATTGGCACTTTGGCAAAGGCTACCTAGTAACTCCTGAAAATATGTGTATGACTAGACACAAGCTGTTGGTTACGCTGTTTTTTGTGGACAAACATAAATACTGATGATTCAGGAGCATAAATACTGCAGTCATGCAACAGAACAGATCCCCCTCATGTTCAGGCGGATCATTTTCTCCTTGATTTTCTTGTAATACAATGTATAATTCCTTATTAATAAAGTGTTAACAACCCAATTTTTAAACTCTTTTTTAGATTTAATTTCAGCTGTAACTTACCTGGAATCATGGAAACATTTCATAAACATTTCAAAGCGTTTACACCAACATTCAGTAATCTGTTCTCGGTACAGATTGAGTATGAGACAGAAAATGTGATTTTTCTTGTCGTTACAATGCCACATATTGACAGAGAATGTGACGTCATGCACTTTTGCAGCGGACAATCAGAAATGTGAACACATAAAATGTTAATCATGTGCATATTTCAGAAGGCAGGCCTGAAATTCAGCATGGGATGCGTTTGTAACATGATGTTAAGTGTTATTTTAAGGTTAAAAGAAAGAGTGTGTGTGTGTGTGTGTGGTCACATCCCTGGTGGAGACGACGAGCCCAGAGATGGAGGAGGAGCGACCTTCATCTGGGATGCAGCGAACAAAGACATTATGCCTGACATGTCCTCAAACTCTCTTTCACACACACACACACACACGCACACACACACACAGGTGAACGTCCCTCCCACAGATGACAGTACACTGAGTTGTAATGAAGATGTCCAGCAGAGCGTGGAGCAGAAGTGTGCAGCAGCCGCCAAATCTCTTTCCTCCACCTTTTCCATTTTCTGATGATTTGCCATCTCATTGCACTTTCAGAATTTAAGATTTATTTTATTTTATATTTTTCCTGCAGGAGAAAAATGCTTCTCTATCTCCTAACAGTTGCTAATGGATGCTGATGGACACGAGCACTGAACTCCTGACATGAAAAGGTTAAGTCAGCGCTGCCACAGAAGGTGTAACAAATGGAGGCGCAACACAAAATGTTCAAAACTTCCTCTGGCCTTCAGCTGTTGAGTGTTTGATGGACATTTTAAGGAGATTTGCACTTAAATTAAACAACATTTGCAGACTAAAAAGTGACTGTGACACTCACTGTGCTGGCTTTGCAAGTGAAGACCAGGATAACAGACGGAGGGAGTCACAGCTAACCATTTTGGTGAAGAAAATCTCATATTCTTGTTTGCCTTCCAAGGGTCTGTCAATGCTAACAGACATCAATGGGCTATTCCATGCTTGAAACAGCAGATGGACTGTGTTCACACGTGGACTTCAATGGACTTTTTGCACAGCAGCACTTCTGACAAGTCACATTAGGAAAATCACAGGTGCCATTTATCAAATTAATGAGTTCCATGGAGCTTCCACAGGTCATGTCCACACATGGAAACTAATATTTTACCACCTCCGCTTTGAAGAGCAACAGGGGACCACACCACGTCATATTCATCTACATGAACCTCAATAAATATCATGCCGAACCAATAGGCGGCAGTCTAATGATAAGCATAGAGCCACGCTAGCTCAAAAACAATGAATTACATGAATGACTTGGGCTTTTCTTGATTGAGTTTTCAGAGGTAATTAATTTGTTCTGTTTTCATGTGGATGAAACGCAAAAAAAAAGATACCTGGCTACATGTGGACATACCTTACGTTTCAGGGTGTCACACACCGTCCTGACCTACGTGAACTGAGCAGAGCCATCGTTAATGTGATCAGTAACACCTGTGCTAACACAAGGCGGCTGTGCAAGTGCCCCATTTGGTTCCGCTGCTGTAATATTTGTTTTTAAACCTGTAACCAATACATTTCAACTGTCACGTAAGATAATAACTGAATTTCACTGAGCGATAATGCAGCTTTTATTTTCTCAGACCAAGGCGACAATACCTTCAAAATGCCAAGTTAAGCTCCAGACAGGCTCATATCTAACCTATCAAAAATGTCTGTTGACATTCAGACTAAAATTTGATGTTGTTGTTGTCCAGTTTTTGTCATTTAAAGAGTTTGCGGTGGCAAACGGCGACAGAAAATTAGCCCATGTTTGTTAATGTGTCACTTTATATTTTTTTACTGTTTATCTCTGCACAAAAAATAGTATTTGCACTGTTTTTGGCTAGCAGGCTAACAGACACCTGGCTAGCTGTGGTATTGCTAAGCTAGTTATTGGTCTCGGCCTTAGAAAATCTGTCGCCACGAGGGAGATTAATGAGTTTGTGGCAGGTTAGGAGGTGGAGAAGAGTCTCCAAATGTGAGATTAGGCTGTTTGTTGCATAAATAAATGTGAAAGGAGAAAGCTAACGGCAGACACAGCCAGGAAGTTAACAAAAGAAGACAGTGCTGTTCCACCATTTTGATATAAACACACCCAAATGAGCTACTTTTTGAATTAAATTTACTGTTCTGGTTTTAAATTAAATCCTGTCAACTGCTAATCCTCTGCTTGTTATTTGAAAATGTATTTTCAAGAGGATAAAACCCCTTCAGAAGAACCATCTCATTTTCAAGAGCCATAACGCTGGCAGAGAAGTCTCATTTCATTATTTTAACCTTATATTCATTTATATTATTATTGTGAAGTGCACACACGTCTGTTTAGAGTCCACAGCAGCGAAAGGCGACATGCTGAAGGCAGAGAAAGTGTTCGGAACATGGAGAGATGTCGAGGTGACGGTGGGAGGAAGAGAATGAAGGTGATGAAGGACAGGTGAGGAACAGTGAGGAGGAGGAGGAGGAGGATGGACATTTTTATTTGTACCCAGCATTCTTACCTCTGATCGGTGTACCACCTGGTGAGGTAATTTGAATGCAAATAACATTAAAGATAAACCATTAGTACAGATAGAAAGAGGCAGAAAAACAGTAAAACAGATCAAGACAAGACTGGCAGGAGAACAAGTGGAGGGAACAAAAACCCCACACATCAGTGACTGATATTCTCACCCTGTTTCCAAAAACTCATTACTTGATGCTAAATAGTTCAACGTGTTAGCTGTGAGAGTATAATGATTACTTGAAACCAAAACTGTATCGTTGATTTTCGTTCATTTACTTTTATATTTCCCCCACAAGCTGCCTCAGTGATGTTACTACAGCTGCTCTCTATCATTTGTGCATCCCGTTATTTACTCTCACATGGTGTTTACTTGTTTTACACACCTGCTTATTTGCTGCACGGAGCTGCTCATAAAGCTTCTTATTCCCCACACCTGCTGTTTAACTGACAACACCTGGCTATCGAGCACTTGGGCCCTAATTCACCAACAATAGGCCTGTTTGGGTTTTAACCCAAAGGCCTTGTTTTGTCTTGGAAAAAAAACTTTTTTCTCCTGGTGAACGGAACACGCGGTGACTGCTGGCTGGACTGGAGCGCGTCAGATCAGTCTCACAGGAGACAAACACAAGCTGCCTCCTCTCACTCTGATGCAATCCAAGGAAACCGTCGCCCACGCCCTGAAAATGCACTGTGACGTTGCTGCTTCACTGCAGGAGAACGAGCTGCAGCTAAATTTAGCATATACTACAGATGTATTTTTATAACAGTCATCGTTTCATTTGGGTCATTATTTGTGTGCCAGCGCTTTCCCAGCCGTGCTCATGTGCTGTAAAAAAAGAACCGACACTTTTCCACGACACAGTTTTTGCTTTTTTACCTCATAACTGGTACTTTTTTTTGCCTAGGTTCCAAGCGAGCTGAGCCGATACCAACATGTGACGTGTAAAATGTCAACATTTAACAGAGGAGTCTGGTGTGTTTAGCAATCGGTGAGCGTGAGCCGAATCACCACCATGTTCAGTGGTATTTAAGTTCAGGGAGTCTGTGAACTAAAGAACTAAACGATTCAGTGAACAAATCCTTTTCATCGACTGGTTCTAATGATTCACTTACGCCCAAAACAGCTGCTTTACAAGTTACATGTTTGTGTCGCATACAAAACCACGTCACGGGAGTTACACGCAGCCGTGCTAGGATGACTCCGCCCACGTTGAGGAGATACAATATTTACGGAAAAAACGACGCGACTGATACTAAACTGAGTCAAGAAGAGCCGAGTAGAGCTAGAACTGTATCATGGAAAAGTGCTGTAATTCACCGCAATTTTAATTTTCCTCTACGTTAACCTGAAAATTTAGGAACTTTAGCTTGTGTATGAGATCTTTTCTTTTGCTATGAGACCAGGAAGTGTATTTGTTGCATTGTTTTATGCATAAATATGACAAAACAGGATTTAATTGAGCTATATTTTAGCCTTGAACATCCACTACATCATGATATCTGTCTTACTGAAGGAAACAAAACATATGTGAAAAGATTTTCTCTATTTATTCACAACATAGAGAACAATAACGTCTATATGTATTGAACATAGATGGAGCTTCTCTTAACGTAGTTTTCTCCACCGTTATCCCACTGTTAACTCGGGATAATCTTCTCCGCCCAGGTTTCCCTCATTCATTATGGAATTTATTGGACGTGAACAGCTGTCTTTCTCTCTAGATTAAACCGTAATGAAGTACAAATAAACATCAGGTCTGTGGTAATAGCAAAGGTGTGTCTTCGGTGGTTATGTCTGACATGCGTAAATGTCTCTCCAGTGTCTTATTTCAAAGGAATCTAAGTTAAAAGTCCAAATACATTTGCCAATAAATGGTAATAAAGTGCTACATTTGCTGGAGTGTGTTATGTGAATATTTAGCAGTTTGAGCTAATGGTCAGACCAATCCACATCGACAACCTCGTCACCTGCAATTTACATTTATATACAAGTCATTTGTAGCAGTAAATGAAGGAAAAGCAATTGCAGCCGGATTACATTTATGTATTTATTCTTCTTGACTGATTTTCCCTCCATAAAGCAACAGTGTGCAGAGCTGTCTGACAGAAAACCCTGAAACCATCCAATCTGGCGGCCGTATCATAAACCTATAGGATCTTAATATAATCTGCAGTTTCATTTATGCAGTTTTTTTATATTAAGGCTGCAGATTCTGTTTTTGGGAAATAAAAGGAGTATAGAACGATGTAAACTGAAGGGTAATGATGCCAGGTGATGTGAGCATCAATCAGCAGCAGGTGTTTTTCACACAGATCACACAATGAGCTTTTTTTTCTCATATCTGATCTAAAAGCATCTTGAGCACTTTGAAAGTGAACAGAAAGCACATTAACACGTGGAGACAGAATATGCCGCTAGTAAAAAAAGTTGCTATCTTTGACTTTTTCTGCAAACCACGAGCAGTGTTGCATTTGTACATGCAAAAAAACAAAGGCCAAATGTGATGTTTTTGACAAATTGTGGCCAGATCAACATGTGTACAGTGATGTAAGTGTTGAGTATTTGAGGCAAGAGTTGTCTTTTCAAGGGCTGGTGGTGGCGAGTATAAAAAAAACAAAGAAACGAGAAGCAGACCACAGTTTTTTGACCAAATCAAAACCAAATGTTGCAACATCCAGGTGTGTTTTATCGTCGTGACCCTGACATGCTTTTTATTACACAGACGATATCGATAATATGAGGGGAAAGTTAAAGTGATAATAACACGTTATCGCTAATCACTTTCAACACCACTAATTGTGTATATGTGTTGTGTTTTGAGCCTGTAGAACCTTTGACTTTTATTCTGGACAGTATTTATCATCATTTGGAAATAAAGCAAGCATATTTTTCCACTCCCATGTTAATGAAAGGGTTAAAAACGTATAGATCTCTTTAAGATGCATTTAAGAGAAATGAAAAAAAACAAAAAAAACGTGTGACTCATTTTGTGATTAATCGCGAGTTAACTATGGACCATCATGCGGAAATAATTGCAATTAAATTCTGTAATCAGTTGACAGCGTTGGCCAAAACTCTCACCACATTTATTATCAGAAAATGATCATTATTATTATCGTCCCCAAATAAAGTGGTTAAAGCACCATCACAGTGATGCGAGCATCTGTGGATGTGTTAATAAGAAACATGAGCTCACACAAATCTGTGGTTTGCAGAAAATTATAGCTACAGTTAAGTTTAAATTTGCATAAGGAAAAAAAACGGAAGATCACCAGCTATCATCCTTAAAAAAAAACTGTCAAGACACTTCATTAAAATCACAGCCCGTGTGGTTTGAAATATTACAAACAGCAATTTAAAAGTGATTAATGCCTCGTCCCCGGTACGATTAATTCCAGTTAGTCACCAGAATCATTTCCTCCCTGGTGTAAACCGTCATTAGTGAGTGAGGCCACTGAGGCAGAGCAGGTCAGTTATGATGCACACGCCAGGAATCTGCATCATAAACCATGAGTCAACTCCCGAGTCGACGGGAAGACAAAGACCGGTCTGATGAGGTGGTGAGGGACAGCAGAGAGGGGGAGGAGTTTCCCCGGAAGCTGTGTGTCCCCGACTGAGGTGCGAGGAAGGAGACATCAGCAGCTTTCAGAGGACCACGTCCAGGACTGAGATCTGTCAGCAGATTTCAGGGTTCATTGTGAAAAATAATAGGAGTTTATTATATTTTCACAATGTCTGGACTGGAGGGGGTTGTGTCTCTGTGGGAGACGATGAATTTCAGAGCATTATTGAAGAGTGGCTCGACCTGACCTGGATTTATTCTGACGCTGCAGCTTCGTCCAGCTCTTCTTCAGTTTGTTTGTCGTCCCATGGAAATAAAGCAACAGCTTATTGATTTCACAGATCTCTATCAGCTTTCCGTCCTGTGTTTTCCTGAGGATCTGGTGTTTGTTTGTCTTAGAGAAGATCCTGCGATACAATCTGAGGGTTGAGGAAAGACGTGACCTTTGACTGGACACCAGACATCATCATTATGTAATGTTTCGCATGAACAGGATCCAGATCTGTTTGCTACGGAAGCGTGGAACTGCCACAGGGAAGAAAAATTATCCACTGGCTACCACATTCAAATCACTGATGTTAGCCTACAAAGTGTTTCATGGGTCTGCTCCCACCCACATGGTCTGCTAAAGGCTCATGTTACTCCTCAACTACTCCGTTGTTCCAAGGATTGTCGTCCACGCTGGTGGAATGACCTACAGAGCGCTACCAAGAACAGGAGGTCCCTGTCTGTCTTCAAGAAGCTCTTAAAAACCCAGCTCTTCCAAGAGTTTCTCCTGTCCTCGCACTTACCCTAACTCCTCCTTCTGCACTTGGATCCACCTCGGCACTCTCTCCAGTCCACTATTCCAATCGAGTTTAGTTCTTTCTAAGACTTCTTCTATGTAGCTTATTCCTCTTTTGTAAATGCTTACTATAAATGTAATGTAATGAGTTTTAAAGGTAATATGTGATTTGGATTCTTTGGGTTTTTTGTTCCATAAAGTGATTCCTTTCACTCTATTTTATTTCCATCAATTTAGTTCTGAATCTCAAAATCTTCTCTAAATATTAGAATCAAAATAAAGGATATTGAAAAAGAGAAAATTGAAATATTTGTCCTCTAAATTTGCTCTTTGGATCAGAATCATTACTTCTGAAGTGCGGCTGATGGATTTGACGTCATCACTGGAGCAAGAATCCTTTCAAATGAAATCCACCTTTGTCCACAGTCATGAAAACAGGACGTCTCCCAGTACTTGTGCTCCTGCTGTGACAAATTCAATGACACGCATTTAATGAACATCCATTTGTATCACGGATCCTACGATTGTTGGCTATTTTCTTTCTCCTGGACGACGTTGGTGTTGCAGGTTCTCGGGAGAAAGAAAGAGGACACATTTCCTCCTCCTCTTGAACAAAGGTCTCAATTGAAAAATGGAAGCTATTAGCGTTTCCTAATGAATCATACTCATTTAATGGGTCTAACTAATTCATGAGCAATCTAATGAACTCTAGTGGAACAAATCAAGCGACCTCACACACAGCGATAGGTTTCACTTGTGTGGCACAGTTTTATTTTTTATTTATTTGATTTTTTTCTCCTGGCTCGGTTGCTATGGGACTGCACATGACGACACGGCCCTGTGAGCCAAATTGAAACAAATTGCCACTGTGTTGGGATAATAATACGTGGCATGTTTGTCCTCACCTAAGGCCCACAGTGTATCTTGGGGAGAGGGAAAAAAAACCTTTAGAGTGGACTTCAAAGCAGGTGATATTTCAGAGGCTGTCCCTGTGTCTGTGAACGGAGGGACACAGGAGGGACACAGGAGGGGCCCCGGGCCCTCGGCGGTGGCACAATCTGCCTCTCCCTCCTCTTGTTGCAATGGTTGGTAACAATGTTGTGGCCCCAGACAGCCGTTCCAGCTCTGTGGAGTAGCTTGCAGGTTGTTTTTATTCTTTTTTTCGTTGGCAATGAGGGAAAAAAAACATTTCAGTGGCTCAGTGGTTAAGACCGGTACCCTATGTGCAAAAAAACATCATTGTCGCAGTGGTCGCAAGTTCGATTCCACCCCTCGCTGATTGTACTCAATTCCATTGTAAGTCGCTTTGGATAAAAGCGTCTGCTAAGTGACATGTAATGTAAATGTAATGTAATTTCTGTTTTCCTCGCAGAAAGTGAGAGTGTGTTGCTGACAGGTCGTGTGAAGCTCGTTCATTCAGCCGACAGGTTCACACTGTTGACGTGACAATACTCACACACAGGTGCTGCTCCACTAATTATTCAACTCTACCGCGTGATGTTTACTGATGTATTTTGCTCCATGAGACAACGCATGGAAATATGGTTGCTTTCCATTTACGTCAGAGGTCAGAACTGAGCGCGGCGTCACCTCCACAAACAAGACAGAAGTGCAACTAACAGTCAAAGTAGCAGCGTGTTTTTACTGTTTAATGGAGTTCTGGTTTTGCAGTCGGAGGAACACCCCCCATCAAGTTGGAAATTCCAACTTCTGACTACAACTGGAACGCACCAATAGTATGGTAATGATCCTTTAAAATGGAGGAGATATTATGGTAATACCATCTTATTGGTCGTTTCTACACACCGGTTTAATAACCATTAAAAAACATGTGATTATTACCAATGTGGTTAATTTAGGGCAGCTGTGGCTTAGGATGGTGATCTAATACATTTGTAAAGCACTGTATGCATAAAAATAAAAACATTCAAAGGGATTCAAATAACAATTAAATGTTTAAATAAATAACTTAAAATAGTATAAAAAGTATAAACCAAACTATTAATTAGTGATTACTATAGAAATATATATATATATATAAATAATTATATATATAAAATACTATAGAAATAATTCCATAAAAGTTTTTCTTTTTTGAGTAAAATATTTATGACCGTGTTAAAATCACCACCTGTAAAGTTAGGGTTAAGGTTAGATGATCATCTTTTTACCAGAACGTAGTTGTTTTATTCGCCCGTTGCTGCTGCTGATGTCCACGGGCAGGAAGTCTTTGAACCAGTAGATCTCCGGGTCGGGGTTCCCGCTGGCCGCACACAGCATCGTCGCAGTGCGCGTTCTCTCCACGACCTTGAGCTGAGGCCCCATGTCGATGGTGGGGAAACCGTGAGAGATCTGGTCCTCTGTGACAGAGAGAAACAGATGTTTTTTAAAAGCCTGTGCATGGTGTGAGATTTTCCCTGCTCATCCCACAGCGAGTGAAATCCCACCTTATAGTGAAAACTCCAGCTGTAATGTAAATGTTGCCGGGCTACTGCATGACTAATCCTTCAATGGAATTTTCCCGTCATGGATGCGTGTGAATGAGAGCGAGGAGCGATGCAATTTCACCCCGAGTGAAATGTATTGTGACAGAGAGCGAAATCCCAAACCATGCTCGAGTAATCTAACGCTTACTCCGGTCAAACGCCACGTTCTGCCACAAATTAGGGGTGAGAAATAATAAAAATCATGCAGTGAAAAATCCTCTTCCACACCTCTGGCCCCTGCTGTGGAGCAACAACGCAGCCTGAATCTGTCACAACGAACAGGCGAGGACACAGATCAGGTGTAAAAAAACTACTACAACAAAGTATTTATATGCACAGTGTATTGAACACAGACACAGCCTGAACCATTCAACCATAAATTTAGTGATATATTGTCGTACAATACTATAATCAATACACCAGGGCAAATATTGATAAGTTTACAGTGGGATGTCGGAGGAGAAAGCTATGTTAAATCCTGCACTTTTAACTTTTCACTTAAATGTTTTTCGTTTTCTTCAGTTAGACACATTGGTCTCACATTGCGATGTATCACTATACAATTGTCTAGTAATCTATTGATTATGACAGAATCAATGTATTGTGATATAATGGGTATCGTTGACCATGTATCGCGTATCGTATCATGAAAAACCCTGTGATTCCCAGTCCTAATAAAAACATACTTGGAGGGTTCCCAGTATCTTTCTTACAGCTGTTAATTATGAAGTAATCATTAAAATGAACACAAGTTGCTACAATGCAGTGGTTCTCAAATATTTCTGAGTAACCAACGTTTGCTAAATTCAGCGACAGATATTCCACAAGAGGCAGATGTATCTCTCATACGATCATTTATGTATAACTGTTCTTGGCTAACTCGCGGATCTCTGTCTTCTCTGGATCTTCCTAAAAGAGGGATTAATCCTCTGTAGATCTTCCTGGGAGAGGAATCTCTCTTCTTTAGACCTTCCTAAAAGAGGGATCCTTCCTCTGTAGATCTTCCTGGGAGAGGAATCTCTCTTCTTTAAATCTTCCTGGAAGAGGGATCCATCCTCTGTAGATCTTCCTAAAAGAGGGATCCATCCTCTGTAGATCTTCCTGGCAGAGGAATCTCTCTTCTGTAGATCTTCTTGGAAGAGGAATCTCTCTTCTTTAGATCTTCCTGGAAGAGGGATATCCCCTCTGTAGATCTTCCTGGAAGAGGAATCTCTCTTCTATGGATCTTACTGGAAGAGGAATCCCTCGTCTGTAGATCTTCCAAGAGGGCTCAATCCTCTGTAGATCTCCCCGGAAGAGGAATCCCTTCTCTGTAGATCTTCCCAGAACAAGGATCCTTAATCCATAGATCTTCCTGGAAGAGGAATCTCTGTCTTCTGTGGATCTTCCTAAAAGAGGAATCCCTCCTCTGTAGATCTTCCTGGAAGAGGATCTCTCCTCTGTAGATCTTCCTGGAAGAGGAATCCCTCCTCTCTGGATCTTCCTGAGGTTTCTACCATTGTGTTTGTCCTCACTCCATGTGAGGGTCTGAAGATCGGTGGTCACTTGTTGGACACATTGTAAAGTCCTTTGAGGCAAAGTGTGCTTGTGATGTTGAGCTTTATTATAAATACATTTGACTTGATTTGACTCTGCTACTGATCTTTTCCCTCCTTACACCAACATACTATGCCAAGAACTTGTTTAGAAGTTCCCACTTTCTTTCAGACAGCTGTGAATTATAAACCAACAATACAAATCATGAATGAATACTAACAGGCAGTAGCAGAGTAATCACAAGTCTTAGGTTTTCGCTGCATTGCAGTGTTTAACAAACTTGTGACGACCTGAGCAAATATTGACTTCTCAAAGTTCCCAACAAATGACTGTGATCACTTGTAATTACCAACAATGACCACAGGGAAACACAATGAATGCATGACGTTCCAAATGTGGTCTGACACAGACTGCAGCAACGTTCACGATCAACATAGAATCACTCGGGAACTTACTCTTAACGAGGATTTGATTAAGCTCTTGATTTCATCCATCACTCTTAAAGACTTCAGGATAAACATCATCAGGCCCGGTACAGTGTTGTGAAAAGTTTATGTCCCACTCAGCATTATCTTTTTAAAGATAATGCTTAAATGTGATCGTTTTATTCTGAAGGATATATGGAATATATATTGAAAATTGTCTATTTAACCAAGATTTTGCCAGATTGAGACCTGACCAGAGGTGAAGGAAGTGTTTCCAACTCGCACAAATCTCCACCTTCTTCTCCAAAACTGGCAACAGAAGCAACAGATCTTCTGACAACATTGGTGTGTATACTTTAATATCTTTAAAAGTCTTGAATTTAACTTGTCTCGAGCTGCAGGGACCATTTGTCACATGTGAAAGTTTCAGCTTGTTCAGCTTCTTTTAATAAAATACATCCCGTGTAAACACAAACGGCACTTCTCAGAGGATCATTAATTTAACGAGAGTAAAGTTATTCAAAAACCCGAATCACCCATGTGAAAAAGTAATTGCCTTCAAAACTAATAGCTGGTCGTACCCTTGGCGACGACAATAATCCTCAGTGAGTCTTTGACGTATGGAGGAATTTTAGCCCGGTCGTCTCAGCGACAGCACGTATGTGAGGAATTCTGAGCAGGAACTTTCACTGGTCCGCTTTGGAAGTTAAATTCAATTTCTTTTGACCCATTCAGAGGTGGAATTGCTCATTGATTCAGATCTTTGTCCCCGCTGTATAACCCTGCTGTGGCTGAGCTTAAGATTGTGAAGTGATGAGTGGACATTCTCCTTCTGGATCAAGAGCAGAATTCATAGTTTCTTCAGCGATTGTTCGGGTCACGGATGAGAAACTTTCTTACTCGGGGAAAAAATATATATATTATATATGAGGGAAGAGGACGAGCTCTACGCTCTCAAATAAGATACGGCCGGACGATTGATCGAGTTTAAGAATTAATATCAGCATATTTTCACATCTGTACAATGAAGTGACCAAAGTGAGTAGAGTCAAGTAGTGCTTGAACATAAAGGTTTCCCTAAGGTTCTCCTAAGGTTAGTTACAACCAAACTAATTTCTCCCGGGGTTAGGTAGGAGCCTAAACTTCCCTAAACACTGAGGGAACCAAACACTGAAAAGTTCTTCTGTGGTTATGTTTTTTTGCAACAACGTTCCCAAGTTGTTGCTTGAGATGAAGACGCAAAAAGTTGGCATTTATGACGAATAATCACACGAGTAACTCACAACTCGTGTGATGTATCTGAGCAGAAGATATCTCCAAAAGAGCCCCATGAAGTAATGCTCTCGGAAACAAATGGGCAACCAAAAACTAACGTTGGGAAAACTTTTAGACATTTCCTTTGCTAAATATTGGAGATTAACGCATGTTTTCAGGATCTGATCTGCAGTCTGACATTGTTCGCTTTCATTCTTGTGTTGGACTCTGCTCACCGGAGCAGCTACTAAAAAAAGTACAAAGTACCAGGTACTGTCACTAATGGAAAAGCAAAAAAAACAGAGTTGAGTCGTGCTAGAACTGTAAAATAGAAGAGCACCATATAGATATAGAAGACAGTCACTGATCTCGTGCAGCCTGCATGTGAATCACAGTCTCCCAGAGAGAAAGAAAACATGTGACCTATCACCTCCACGTTGTCTCGGGTGACACGTTCCCACTCCGGAGAACTTTTTGACGTGTTCCGTGACATGCTGCTTATGCTTGTAAGAATCCGTCCTCCTCCCAGAGACACCTGATCTGCATGCGTGATCTCTGCAGGTGGAGCACATGAAAGCCTCACACGTTCACCTGAGAGGGGAGGGACTACCATGAGACACTGGTTATCAGACACTGTGTGCAAACACAACGAGGACAAAGGGACAGTTGTCTGACTGGCTGTCAGGTGTAAGGGGTGTGATGTCCACTCTGTCCACTCCTGTCACTCGTCCCGCTCTGTCTCGTCCTTTTATCAGGTCTCACACAGTAACCCAGCCCGTGATTCGTCCCTGCGGGGAATTCAAACCTGAGAGCAGCTGCACGACACAACCAGGTTATAGTGAGAATACACTCACCAGCCACTTTATTAGGTGCTTTAAGAGAGACAATAGCCAATGTGCTTCAAGGTTTGCACTTAAACACAGTCTTCAAACCTTGTTTGTACTCTGGAGTGGAATTACTGTTGCTTTTCTACCGTCGAGTCGTTAACAGGCTGTTTTTACCCAAACAACTTCTGCTCAATGTTCTAACTCTATACTGAGAAAATATTGAGTTCTAAGAAGTAACAACGTTAAAATACAGTGGTTTAAATAGATTGAGCATAGTCAGCTACGGAGGCAGATTTATTCTCTCATCATCCTCCTCTTCCTCACATATAGTACTTCTCACTCTGGTATAGTGAAATTAGATTAAGATCATTTGTTTCTTTTTCTACACACTAAAAGCTCAAATTCAAATAAAATGTCAAATTCAAAATTTTTGTTGCCATTGTGACACAGCAAAATTAAAAGTGCAGGTTTTCCAATGCAAACATTTACAAAATATAGAAAAATGTGAATGAATAAGAAGTGATTAAAACAAATCTAAACAGTGTACAAAAGCATATATGGACTAGATCAAAACTAGATAAACAGATAGAAACTGTCCCTGGTTTATGCAGTAGAAGAATATTTCTGATTTTCCTCCAAGTACCACCAGCGTAACACTGGTGGTACAGGTACCGCAGTTTGAGAACCGAGGTTATAACCAACTCTGGATGGTTGTATGAGAAAATCCAAGTCACTCAGTCACGCAGTTTCAGCCCGTCTGGAACCAACAACCATCAAAGTCACTTCATTAAATTTACTCGCATTAGTGTAATTGAGTAGGTTTTTATGTACTTGTACGTTCCAAAGTAATTTATAAAAGGTGTAGTTTTACTTTTACTTAAGTATGTTTTTTTGGAAGTGCTGTACTTTAACTACATTTTAAATGACTTCCGTTACTGAGTAAAATACTTTGGCAGGAAAAAATGAGGACAGGTGAATGATAAGGACAGGTGAATGAATGATGAGGACAGGTGAACGATTGATTAGGACAGGTGAATGAATGATGAGGGCAGGTGAATGAACGATAAGGACAGGTGAATGAATGATGAGGACAGGTGAATGAATGATGAGGACAGGTGAATGAATGATAAGGACAGGTGAATGAATGATGAGGACAGGTGAATGAATGATGATGACAGGTGGATGAATGATAAGGACAGGTGAATGAATGATGAGGACAGGTGAATGAATGATAAGGACAGGTGAATGAATAATGATGACAGGTGAATGAATGATGAGGACAGGTGAATTGGCATTAATTAAGTACTTTTACTTGTACTTAAGTCAAATGTTGTCAAAATAGTGATACTTTTACTTGAGTAGAATATTTCTGTACTCGTACAAAGTGTCACTGTTGAGCCTGTAATAAAAAAAATTACTCTTTATTCAAAGTTCTAAGCCTTTAAGTCTGATTTTTGTTCGGTTTGACAGTCCATCATGAAGCTTCACCTCAGAAAACCTCTAATATTCAGCTCAGTCTCTTCACACAGTGCTTGGGTAATTCACTTGACTCAGCTGAGGGAGTGGATTTGCTGTCCAGAAATATTTTTGCCTTAAAAAGGCGTCTTATATCAAATCCACAGAGGGTTTTCATTGAGAGGGCCGTCCTCTGCTCTATTACTGACTGAACTGCATTTTCAATTTACACTTTGAATGAAGTTAAACTTAAAATGAACGCATCCGGAGCTGTGTTGTGTCCCTGCTGAGGAGAGGGAAACAAACTGCAGTGATGCTGAAACAAAGGTGGTGCATTCAAGTGTTTAAATAAAGAAGATGTGAATTTTTGTACTTTTGTGAGTTTGAAAAAAAAAAGCACTGAGCACAAGTTTGTCGCTCACGCTGCTCTCTCCTCTGGATAGTTTTACATATTTACAGTCATAGTGTAAGAGTCCAAAGAAAAGATAAGACGAGACGAGATACGACACAAGACTGTCGATAAGATGTGAGGCAACACAAGACACTGCAGATGTGATGCGATACAAAACGACATCACACAGTAGATGTGAAACCATTAATTATAGACACAAATGGATGCAAGATGTAACATCACAGGACACGAGACGATTAGATACGGTGTGTTATGATGCGACAAGACACGCAACAAGACTAAGACAAGACAAGACACGCAACAAGACTAAGACAAGACAAGACACGCAACAAGACTAAGACAAGACAAGACACGTAAGACAAGACAAGACATGCAAGACAAGATAAGACACAAGACAAGACAAGAAGACAAGACAAGATATGCAAGAAGACAATAACAAGACAAAGATGACAAGATAACAAGACTAAGACAATAACAAGACGAAGACAAGATAAGATAATAACTAAGACAAGACAAGACACACAACAAGACTAAAACAAGACAAGACAGACAACTAAACAAGACAAGACACGCAACAAGACTAAGACAAGACACACAACAAGACTAAAACAAGACAAGACACACAACAAGACTAAAGCAAGACAAGACACACAACTAAACAAGACAAGACACGAACAAGACTAAGACAAGACACACAACAAGACAAGACAGAACAAGACTAAGACAAGACACAACAACAAGACATGCAACAAGAAAAGACACTAACAAGACTAAGACAAGACATGCAACAAGACAAGACATAACAAGACATGCAACAAGACAAGACTAAGACAAGACATGCAACAAGAAAAGACATGCAATAAGACAAGACACTAACAAAAACAATACAAGACAAGGCATGCAACAAGACAAGACATGCAACAAGACTAAGACACACAACAAGACAAGACACAACAAGACTAAGACAAGACACGCAGCAAGACTAAGACAAGACACACAAAAGACAAGACATAACAAGACTAAGACAAGACAAGACACTTAACAAGACTAAGACAAGACACACAAAAGACAAGACACGATCAAGACTAAGACAAGACAAGACACTAGACAACAAGACAAGACATGCAAGACAAGACACATACAAATACAAGACATAACAAGACAACAAGACTAAGACAAGACAAGACACGCAACAAGACAAGACACGCAACAAGACAAGACATGCAACAAGACAAGACACGCAACAAGACATACAACAAGACAATACAAGACATACAACAAGACAAGACATGGTACAATAACATATTAGATAGGCCTTCATTTCTTCCACAACGAGGTAATTTACAATGAACATGGACAGCATCTTAGATTAAGAGATTAGAGATTACTTCCTGCATCAGGTCACAAAAATCCAAATTTTTCTCCACATCTACAAACATAAATGCAGTTTACACACACACACTGTAATCTGCAGATGTATGATACTGTATACTTGTGGTTGACAACAGAGATTTTCCTACATCCAAGAGAAGTCAGTGTGTCTCTGTGTGTGTGTGTGTCCGTGTGTGTGTGTGTGTGCGTGTGTGTTTGGCTCCCTGTCCTCATGCTGTGAACTAATAAGGCTGTGATTAATAAATCATGGGCCTCAGAGCAGCTGGGATTATATATATAAACACACACACACACACACATGCGTTTTCCTCGCGCCGCACGAAGCGTTCGTTTCTGTGCTTTTTTTTTACATTTTTTAGCAACGGATCGTCACGACTCTTATGAACTCTTGTTCTTGTAAGTCTCTGAAAAGTGAGCCATAAATTATGTACCAACCACTTACAGTATAAATAACCAATAGCTGCAATTCATTACCATTGAAAGGAGACATAATAAGAGAGTGGACCCAGCTGAGCGGTGACATCTCTCAACATATGTTTATTTTATTGGAACAATCTTTAAAAGAGCCTGTTCCTTTTTGCATCTCGTCTCTGGAGAGAGACACACAACAATGGAGCAAAAAAACAATGATATTGCATCACCACAGGGAGGGCTGAGCTTTATTTGAGCGTGACATGATCACTGCAGTGGGCGGGGTGGGATAGGCCACATCTACATGACTCTGTTTTCACTGATAAATGTGTAATTCTGCTCTGGATTCTCCTGCCGTCCATGAGTGATACAACCCAGAAAAAGATTTAACCCTCTAACACCTAAGCCTCACAATGTCCACCTGGACTTTTTCTGTACGCTTAATTTAACTTTAAAATGACAGAAAATGTCCGGTGAGGCAGTTATTTACAATTTACTGCATGTTCAAATAGTGTATTAACAATTTAAAACGAAGAAAAACACTGCAGTTGTACACGAACGCCAAATTTTGCGTGTTCACTTTGAAATGGGAGCAGTATAAAACATTTAAAAAAACGTCTCAATGTCTCAATGTCCAAAACAGGCAAAAAACAATAAATAAGGAAATTATGTGCAGGTGTTTTTCCAACTCTCTCCTCTGTGGCAACAAAGAAGCTGATGATTCGCCGGCTTCCTGCAACAGCACGAGTGAAATTACCGCAATAACCACACGTTGACTTTGACGTGCAACTTCTCTTTCAATTTTTCCAAACTGTGCTGTGTGCTTGTCGTCTCAAACCGTGACCGCACAAATTAAAAAATACAACATTTCCTGGATGTGACTCAATTCAAAAGAGCACAAATAAAACTCAAAGCAATGAAATAACTTCTTTTCAGAGAGACAAGGGGGACATAATTCAAGAGGGGAGCTAAATTTAAAACTGCAGCACGCCAGGACTACTTTAAAAAAGTATGTGTGTTTCAATCTCGGGGGCTTAAATTATGTGAGAAAACGTTCACACGCAGTGATATGGATTATGGAGAGGATGGATAATAGAGGCACCATTCATCCGGGTTGTTGTGGAAGTAAAAGCAATAAAAAGAGGACGTGGGGAGAGAACAATGATCTAACGGGGGGACACCGATCATCTGCATGTGTCCCACAGCACCCAAATGTTTGTCTGTTTCCTAACTCCCTCATTTAAATGACGAGCGGATATTCTGCGCTCCGTTGACTGGTCGAGAAAAATGTACGGGACATTTTTTCAAAACAATGTATTCACTATTGTCTATTTGTTTTCTCGCAACGCTGCAAAAATACAGAATTTTTATTGTGATGACGTCTCCTGCCAGAGAGAAAACCAAACTATACATTTACCAATGCCTCCGAAAACTTTTTTATATGGAAACTCACTTTTCTTTTCTTCCCATTTTCCTAAAAATATCTAAAAACAACACAACAGTGGGTCCAAATCCAGCCATGAAACTGAAGATGAACCCAGTTTGTACATTTATTTTTCATTCTTAATGTAATTTTAAACAGCAGTTGAAAAAGAAAATGGTTTACATTTTTAAAGGTAAAGTTTAAAAAAGGCAACAAACCCAAGTTTCTAAAGTAAATGTAAACTAAAGTTCCCATAGCGTATGACAACAAGTTGCTAACATTTGTCAAACGTTTCCCAAAAAAACAGGAAAGAAAAGGACGTACATTTACAGCATGTTGCTATGACCTGACGCCTTAGATCACTGGTTAGCAACAGGCGGCTCATGGGCCAAAACTGGCCCGCCATTGTTAATATCTGGTCCGGCAGATGTTTTTAACTTATTAATCACTTATCTAGACAAAAAAAATGACAACTGAAAAAAAATACATTTTGAGTTTCTGACAATTAACCGACAATTAACATGTTTGGTTTGGGGGAAAAATACACTGCTGCTCTAATGAATAGTCAATGTTTTGAGGATAAATATCCATAAAATAACAAATACCATAAAAGCAGGAGGGGAATATAGTTTATTGAGAGAATTGACATTCTATTCTCCACATCTCACTCTAAAATGGTCATTAAAGATATTTTTACTAAATGTGGTCATCTCTGGGGTCAATTTTACTAACCTTATTTATTCATTTTGTCCACTCCTTACTATGTCCCTGTTGTCCTACCCCCAAGGCCTGTCTTCTGTATGTTTGTATTGTGTGAAGTGATGATGATGAGTTCATAAATTAGTCTCAAGTTTTAATCCACTATATAAGGTTGGTTGTACTTGTTGACCCCTGCCTTGGATCAATGCTGTCATTTCATTACTTTGCCTGTTGATGTCGCTGTTTTGCAGTCTGGGATGAGTCAGTTGAAGGAGAATTCCCCTGATGAACTTTTGCAGCCCGGGTGCAGACAGTCGGGCTTCTCTGTCGCCTGACGTTGGCAGACGAGGATCATTTACACTCAGGACTTTCCCAGACTGTGAGTGTGGCTGCGAGGGAATACTTTGTACATGGAACAATATGGTGCAAGCAGACAAGCTATACTGTTTCATGTCTGCTTGTTTGCTTCTATACGCATCCCCGTCATGAATTACATGAAATAGACTGATATCACTTTGTGTGCGTGCAAAGTCAGAACAGAGAGAAAACAATGCTTTGCCAACACTTTTGTTCCATAAATTTGTATAATTAAAAAAATTCCCCTCGGGTGTCAATAAAGTTAGCTTAACCTTAAACACATTTTCAACAAAAAAAATGAAGTTTGATCTGGAGGACATAATTCAAGATCACTCATGAAATTTACATTATTCAGATTACACTGTCCTTTTGAAACCCCCCCACTTATTTTAGAGAATTAGCCACTACTGTGTGTACAAGACATGAAACTATAAACACTAACTCTGAGATTGAGAGATGGACTCGCTAAGTGGTTAGCATGCAAGGTTGCGTGTGCATAGGTTATGCAAAGAGTTTTAGCCATTTCTGTGTGTAGACATGATATTACAAATACTACTACTACTACTAATACTACTCTCCGAGACTGAGAGACAGACTAGCTAAGTGGTTAGCATGCTAGGTTGCTTCTACTGAAGTTAGCATGCTAACATGAATAGAGGCTTCTTCTAACTACACCTGGGGCTATTTCTGGATTATCCTCAGGCTTCAGTTTAAATCGTTTTGAGGATTTTAACTCTGTAAATGCCAGTTTGAAAAAAAGTTGATCTGTTAAAAACATATCGATATATATGTTGAACCCTTGTCACTTAGTATTTAAGAACATTCTATTGCAATATACTGAATATTGTAATTTAATAGATGGATATCATTTCTGAAACCAGCCTTTCTGTACAAATGTAGTTTATCTGTGGCTACAGATAAACTCATGTATGGAAGCTGAGAATGTATTCTGAGGACAGATCTGCATTCACACACGAGGACGGCTCAGGACGGACGTTAAAACCAGGTCTAGATTTGGTGTTTGATTTTCCATTTCCAATTTCTTGGTCAAAGAAACCTTTTCCATGTTTTTTCTGCTGCTGTTTATTTGATAGATAGATGGCAACGGTTACTAAAAACATGAATATTATAATCTCATATCTTTATTTTCCTCTGCAAATCCCCAGTCTGTTGTTTCTCCAACCAGGCGAAACAACTATCTCAGAGCTAAACAGAAGACCTGCCTGGAAAACAGAGAAAATTGGATATTGTAGAAGCTGTGATTTAAAGAGGGTAGTTCAGTGAAATGGTTCTGCATCATTCACTGATTCTGTCAAGACTCTGGTGGAGTGCACACACTGTAAGACATCCACAGCAATCAAGGCTTTGTCGAGTTTAGCCCTGTGAATGTATGATGCAATCTTTTATTGATGACGCTACTCCATAACATCAGCAAATAGAAAACGCTTTATGGAATCTGTGATGCTCGACAATCTTAGAAAATGATAGGATCATTGGGATGAATTTAAACGGAGCGCCGCAATCAAGGTAATTAAGAGGAAACAACATTTATGAAGCAATAAAACTGCAAGGAGATCCAAGCTGCGCTGCTGTAAAGAGACGAAAAGGAGAATTCAGCTCGAGTAGATTTTCTTAAGTTTGTGTGGAGATTAATTGTCTGAATTAAAGAGCTGGATCAAAACCAGGTTTGTTCAATGCTGCAAGCTCCACCACCAAGTTTCCTGAACTTTCTTCACCCTAGCAGGGACATTTTTAGGGATAAAACATTAGCCCAGAACCTCAATTTAGTTCCTGCAGTGGAAACTTGGCTAATTTATCACATTTAAAGCTCCAACACTTTATTGGCAGGAATTGAATATACTAGCCATTAGTAAGTTAGTATACGTGTATAATCACTTTAAAATAAACCTGGTTTGTTTTGTAGCCTTAAAAAAATTATTTATATGTACTTTAGCCTCTTAATTTTGTCAACAAAGCTTTTATTGTGACATATTTGCAGGAAAAGCAGATGTGTGGCTTCACACTGAAGAGTCCTAGCATTTTACTACAGTACAGAGGAGCATGTAGGTCATAAAATCATAAAAAGGCAGCCAAAATGAATGAAATGGTTTGTTAACTTCAATATTAATGTGTATTTCTGTGGATTTTAAGAGAGTTGGCAATACCGTTGGCCAATGTAAGCACACTACCTAACATTTACTCATTTTGAGGATTTAAATGCCAGTTTGATTACATCAATCCCCTAGCACCCCAACATTTGTTGTTGTTGAAAAATAACTCAGTTTAATTTGCAAAAATATGAATCTACGATGCAGTAAGGTCATTTTCTTTCACAGCGTTCTGTTGATCTATTAGAAAGATTCAAATTTGAATTCTAAAATTTGTCAAGAAAAAAAGTTTGTACAAAAAAAAGCACAAAAATGTCCATAATGACGCCTGTTTACACTCAACATTAACACGTGCCCTGAATGCATCTCTTGGGACAACCAAAAAGAAGTTTCTCGTCGGTCAATATCGCTAATTATCACAATAAATGAAAAATATTATTATTATTTAATCCATAAATAAATATCTAAGTACACAACTATTGCTTTTGAAATCTAACATATTATATCTATTTCTGCTTTGCAATCAGGATACAAGGGAATAATTCTCTAATTTCTCAGCATTAGAACGACTCACTGACCCCCCACTGGTTGCGTTAAGAGCCTGTGTTTTAGTGGTGCGAGTTCTCCCCTTCCTATTTACTCCAGCTCTGCTCTCTTGACCCCAAATGCTGCTTGAAAACAATTATCCGCTTTAGGGAGCCGTTAACCAGTGTCAGCCATGACAGCCATTCGCATCCAACCAATCACAGAGCAAACTTTTGGCATTCAAGCGGTGTCACAACATTAACCTTGGGCCAGCAGTGCCTTCAGTAATATTGAGAGTGGAGAAGGCTCATGCCCGCCTTTTAACTTCCAAAACACAGCGTGTCCCCAACTGTGTCCATCACTCTCAAGACGAGATGTATGCTCTGAATTAGATGTTGCGGGGCAAATGAAAAGCTTCGCAGTGTGAGTTGAGAGGGAAAGGAAGAAAGACAGAGAGATCTGGGCTGAGCTGTTAGAACATATTGCTCAGTGCAATGACACGCTCCCACATGTGCCGTGTTCCTCTCTAATGGGTAAACTGTTAGTCCTGCAGCCGGAGAAGAAAACTGGAAGATTTGGAAACATATTTGTATTCGGTTGCTGCAATAACAGCACGCTGAGTTGGGAAATATGAAAAGAGGAGCACTCAAATGTCTTCATTTCTGATGTATACATACATTCACTTACTGAAATCATGTACAAATGGATATCCTTTCATGTAGCCATCTATTTTTCCATCCCTGCTTTTCTTTTGCAAGGTTTTTGATGCACCAGGAAGCAGATAATTGCACATATTGTGTTCCATCTCCTATATAGAGTACAATGGCGAATGTGATTTTTGCAGGAACTTCTCCTGGAAGCAGCCTGGTCTTGCAGAATATGGAAAATGGTGCTTTTCTTTATAAATCTTTCATTAGTTTGGAGCTTTAAGGTGTGAAGGCGTAGTAGTTTGTTTTTATGGGGAATGTTGCTTTAATATAGGAATAAAACATGATTTCTTTTTCTATCCTTAACCAGTGGTGGTTTTTGTACCCAAAGCTAACCACATTCAGTCCAGAAGGGGATTTATTTATTTATTTGTCAAATCTCCAGCAGTGAAATGACAAGAAATAAGAGAATAAAGAAAAAATACCTAAGTGGAGGGAGTGCTACATACGTCTACAGAAAATATAAATAACAAAATAGAAGTAAAAGTAGTTTTTGAGAGTTTTGCACGTACAACATTGTGTGACACAGTTTCCAGAAATCAATACGGTTTATCCTCTGATGATCATCTGCTCCCATGGGCAGCAGTATCATATTCCATGTCTCCTGAAGAGCTTCAGGCACGGACTCTACAAATCTCTGAATTTGCAAAAAAATACAATCCTTCCAAGCAATATCTTGCCCAGTTGGTGATTCAGTGACACTGTAGCTTAAAGATCAATCAAAACAAAAGTGATCCTCGATTACTAGACATGAGAAACCGTGAAGCTCTCACTGAACAAATGCAAGTTTCCCATCGCTGGTTTCACAGGTGACTGTGAGGCCTTGTAGAAAACTAATATTGAGCATTCAGAATCATTTTCATTCCAGATATAATTTCCACTCATTAATGTGGCTCTTTTCTTTCATTTTGTATTTTTAATAAAAAGTCACATGTGCACTCCATGACCTGCTGCATACCTTCCTCCCCCAGGTATCAGCACAGGGTCACACGGTCTGCCAGAGAACTGACCTTCACTTGTTTTCATCTGGAGTCATTTGTAGCAAGAATTATTAGCATTTCTCATTTATCTCTGCCTGCCTGTGCCATTACATGTAACACACACACACACACACTGAATACCAATAATTGAGCATACACACAGAGGCAGACAGTGTAGCTCCCACCCCCTACACACAAAGGCATTTCCTAATCAGCCACTAATAGAACCTTTCTTGAAGCCGAGTCTTTGAAGAAAACCCCCCCCCAAGAGTCTCAAAAGCCTGTGGAGTTACTCTCAGGCCAAAGCCTTGCACGGTGCAGCTTATGAAGACATGAAGAAATACCAGTCACCCATCTATTCATCTGTGCTCTGCCACCACAGGCCAAAGTAAAGCTGCCCAATGGCGGCTTGTCTACATTCCAGGTTACATTTTTACAGCTAGGATTATCCCAGTCACCTTGAAAATGAAACACCGCAAAGGGAACGAGGCCATTTAACAGAGAGAAATCATGGCTCTTCAAGTGTTGGGACACATTTGGCGGTACCCTTGGAGCTCCACACAAATGAGCTGCAAAGCTTCGGGGAGAATATTCTTCGCACTGCTCTTGTTCAGGGACAGAAAAAAATGAAGCTCTGAAAGAAAAGAGCGACGTGTACCTACTGTGAAACATGAAAGGCTTGGTTATGTTTTAGGCCTGTTTCGCTTCACCTGCCATTGGGTGCCTGGAATAAGTGCATCTCCAGACCATCCAGGCAACCAAGCTCAGACACAGTTTCAGACACTCCAACAGCATAATGACCCAAAACACATTGTGTCCAAGAATGGTTTATGAAAGCAGGGAACTCTTCTAAAATGATCTTATATGAACGTCTATGGAAATGCTCTGATACAGCCAGATGACCTGTGGGCAGACGCAGAACTCACTTTGGGATCTACAGAGATGTCCAGCTTCTAACAGTGCAGTAGCATATTAAGTTAGCGTGGGTACCATCATTTTTGGGACTTTTTGTCTCATAATTTCCACTTTGAGCTCCATAGCTCACACTCTGTTAGCTACACTCGTGCTAAATCACTGTCTCTGAATGAAAAGTTGCACAATAAGTTAAGTTAGTTTTTATTAATCCCCTTAGGGAAAGTATTTTTCTGCATTTTGACCCATCCTAGAATTAGGAGCAGTGGGCCGCCACACTGAGTAGCGCCCGGGGAGCATTTGGGGGTTGGGTACCTTGCTCAGGGGTACCCCAGCTCTTTTTGGCCGGGTGGGGATTTGAGCCCGCGACCCTCTGGTAACAAGTCAAGTTTCCTTTCCACTTGGCCCCAAACACAGCACACCATTGAGCCGCCTTACATCCCCTAAACCAGACCTGGGCATTTTACGCCCCGTGGGCCACATACGACCCTTTGGCATCCCTGTCCGGCCCGCGGTCGTAAACACAGATGAACAAGTATTTATGCAATACAACTGTGTTGCTTTTATTTTGAAAAGCCTGACGTATGGACGCACGTATTGATGGATGCATGCTGGTTTGGCGACAAACATTATTTAATCCAGTCATCACAACATGATTTTCTTTGAAAGATGGGATTCTTAAAAATGCCACACAGTGCTATGGTGGCTAGCATTAGTGCCTCACACCAAGAAGGTTTGGATCCCAGTTTAACCACGCACCCACACACAAACATGTTCTCCCCATGTGTATGTGGGTTCTCTATGAGTTCTACAGTTTTCTCCCACAATCCAAAAACATGCAGATTTGGGGATTAGGTTAAATGGACACTGTAAAGTGACCATAGGTGTGAGAGTCTATGTGTCCCTGTGATGTCCGCCTTTTCACCCAATGTCCCTCCACTTGACAATGAAGGACCGAATGGACAGATCAAGTCACTTTAGGCTTAAATTCAACGGTGACTCAAGTCAAACCCTTGAAAATGCATGTACAAGTCGAGGCTGGATGTGCTGTTAATTTAAGCTGGTTGATATGAGGATTATCTCTGCAGCTAAAGTGAAATTTGTAACTCACAGATGCGCCTACAGGGCACACCGTCGTCTCAGCTCCAGTGTCACGCTCGATTACAAAATAGATGGAAGAAATTTAATGCATGATACATGTGTGCAAAAACAACTAACAGCACAAGTCTTTTGGTGAGCTATAAATCAAAAAAAAAAATCTATCTATTTTTAACGCCTCCAGAACCTTGACGGTGAGGCACATAATTCAGCCTCTCGTGACGGCGATGCCACCGTTTCCCACGGGGATCTTTACAGTGTCATTCCGTCGTTCTGATGTCCCAGCAGGTGACTTCCTGACAGAAGGCCCGCCCAGCATGGCGGCAAAGTTGAGGAATGTGTCTCAAAGTTTATGAAATGACGTTAATGAACACAGACACAGAGCTGTGACTCACGACTTAGCTGGTAGATAAATAAAGTTACTCACAATGTCACCAGCGAGCGAGGCAGCGATTCAGGCGGACAGGACGGCAGACGAGGGAATAAACAACTAATCTTAACTGGAGACTGGGATCTGATGGCTTTAATTGCTTCTTTATCAGCGCGTCGCACGCAGGCAATGGCACGTCTTATGTGGCTGTGTGTGGAAGGGCGTCTCCATCATTGTATCTCCCTGTGCTCCTGTGGACTCTAGGCTGTGTTTGCCAGTGAGAGCCAGTACGCCTGGGAGCTGAATGTTGGGCCTGTTGTGGTGAGATAAACAACAGAGCAAGATGGCAGATACTTGAAACTGAAATCTCTTTACTGCAGCAGCAGCAGCAGCAGCAGCAGCGTCAACCCCTCCGCTCCGTTCGCCTCCTTTACAAGAACATACATTGGGCCGGGGAAGGAGAAGCAATCCCTCCAACTCTTTAATCTCCCTCTCATTTGGGTCTAAGAAGTGGATTAAGGATGCAGACACACAGATCTAACGGGGAAGATTCAGCGAGTGAAGTCAACGCCAGCTCACAACTTTCTGTCATTTTAGCAGAGTGGACGTTTTTCGTGCACGCCGGAAACTTTAGAGCACCCTCCGGGGCGAGGCGTCCTCTGCGACTCGACAAGCTCGTCTCCAACTTATTACATTCACTAAAAGTGCAACATTAAACATGTTTATTGGGAAACATAACTGCCAGACATAAACATAATGATGGAACGTTCGTTGAATTTGACGTTAAAACGTCAGTTAAATTGATTTCCGCCAGGTTTTATGCAACATTACATAACATTATTATTAAAGGGATAGTCCAGGTTATTTTGAAGAGTGGTTGACATCAAATTCAAGGACTTTTTAAGAACTTTCCAGGACCAATTCCCTCAAAATTCAAGGACTGAATGTGCTGACACAGGTTATTAAGCCTATTTTCGTCATGCGTCATGATATTCAGGCCACCAGGATTAAGTTATTTATTTAACCATTTAGGAATGATAGTACTGAGAAGCTGACGTCATAAATGTGTGGCGCGCCGGTGAATCTGGACTCTGATTGGACGGTCGGTCCGCAGAAGAAGTCCTGAGGTTCTACCATACTGACAAGTATATGAGCACTATATGAGCACTCTATTCCTCTGCTTTCCGGTATCCATCCATCCATCTTCTACTGCTTTATTCTTTATTCTTTATTCTATTCATGATGGTCACGCTAATCTCAGCTGACATAGGGCGAAAGGAGGGGGTCACACCCACGACAGATTGTCAGTCCATAGTCTTTGAATTTTCTATGTATCCCAGATGGTCGACAGTGTATTTGTCCACTTTTATTGATTTGCAGCACGCTCTGCATCTGGACAAGTGATTGTCCGTGGGATCTTGGGTCAGTGTTTGTAATTTTCTTTGGTGAAACTTTTGGAATATTCATTTCCTAGGCATCACGTCATCATTTGCTCTCTCTTGCTCAGCTTTACTTGCTCATTGTTCTGCATGGAATCTCACGTCAACGGCGGAGAGACAGTGGACAGTGTCCACAACACCACCAGTGTTGCCTAGACAAGCAATACGTCAAGCAATGCAGGGCATGAAACAGTAGGTGGCGTCGTAACAATCAAGGGAGACATTTACCTAAATATCAACTTCACTTATTTCTTGCACAAAATTCAATGACCCATGTCCATTTTGTTTTCAAAATCACAAACTTCCAAGGATTTCAAGGATGAATCTAACATCTACAGTGTATCTCACCTTTTCCAGCTGGAGATGATCCACACACCAAAGCCCACAGAGAAAATCAATGCTTGTACATGAAGGCACAACAGGAGTTGTTGATCCACTGCTCTGTCCATCGGCGACTTCAACTATGTTCTGTTGCAACGTCGGTGTTTCATATACTTCATTCAGATTTACCTTATGTGACACAGACTAACCAAACAAGGCAGCGGTCGACCAGCAGCTCCTGTGTGCCTTGATGTACAATCATTGATTTTCTCTATGGAGTTTGGTGCGGGAGAGATAACGGTTCAAAAATGTCAGTTTTCAGTCTGTAAAAGCCAATTTTGTGAACCTAAGCAGGTGCAGATTGAGGTGAGGTCCTTTTTATTTTACGTGGATAAAATGTGCCTTTGATTGTTTGATGTAATCCAACGAACCACAGTGTTTCCTGTGGCAATTTAATTACACATTAATGTGATTTCTAGGAGATTTTGTGCCTTAAGGACTGTCTTTGTGCACACACACACACTTGTGTGTAGGTAGGTGGGTGTGCCTGAACATGGGAGGTAAACCTTCAATCTGAAAGGGTTTCAGTGCTCAGTGATCCAGAACCAGAGGAGCAGGTGGGCCGGCAGACCCAAGATGTAGCTGTAATTGGCATTGCTGCTTTAAAATGAAGGAGGATTTCTCCCTTTTTACTGAGCATTATATGTCCGACAGTGCTGCTATTCATCATTCCAAGTAAGGCGCTTTTGACAGATGGAAGAGAAGATTTCCCTTTTATTCAGGAACAGCGAGGCTCAGCACAGCCCGTGCAGCCGGCTGCATGACCACAGAAGATAATTAGATTCCTGACAGATGACTAAATGCTACATTTATATGACTGTTTGAGTCTCTTTGCTCGGATAGACAGAGACTGTCCTGTAAAGAGGAAAAACATCCCATACACTGCCTGTGCCAGCAGCTTTTTATAACCCATTTGTTTGATCGCTTAGCAACCTTTTCAGATTGTGGTAATGTTGACATAAACACGAGTCTGGGACGTCTGGTGGTGACTTATTAAGAAAAACAAATTCCATAGTGGGAGGACACTGAGGTGAATGGGTTTATTTTTACACAGGAGGTAGCTGTGTTTCCTATTGTTGTTTTATCCATAACCTTAACTCTCTTTTTTTTTGATAATTTTGTTGCTGTGTATTAGCTACAAAACATAATAGTTACATTCGGCACCTTATGTACAAAAAGTGTCACGATTGAAATCCCTTACATAACTTGCTTTTTCATCTCCCTGTCATGAGACCATAAAATCATTCATTCCTTATTGCTTTCACTCTGAGCTCCTGGCTTCAGATTTATTTATTACTTTTGCTATTCAGCGTCATTTTGACCCATTTTCCTCTGCTTGGTGTGGATTTAAATTCCCCGACTTGGAGCACCAGTGTATTTAATTCAAGGTCTTGTGGGCCAATGACACACAACTTGATGTGTTATGCAAAGCTCAACTCGACAGGTTTTTTTTTCCCCCCTCTTTCTTTCATTTTAATATCATCATTTGATATAAAATACAAATATTAAAATTGCAGCAGTGTTGATACAAATTGTGGCTGCAGGTGGACTCTTTAATCCTATCAGAGGCAGCATAAATCACCGTTTATCATTCTTAATTATTGACACAGACTATGGCTCTCATGGCTTTCAGCGGTAATCATTCAACCAAATTATCATTATGCAGGATGGATAACATGATTCTCTTTCTGTGTGTGTGTGTGTGTGTGTGTGTGTGTGTGTGTGTGTGTGTGTACACTCTAATTGCCAAAGCGAGGGGAACCCGCAGCAGCTCCCACAGGGTTCCTGTCACAGCCAGGCACCGTGCGCACCAAGCTCCTGTGTCCGAAAAACACGGAGCACCTGCCAAGACTGACACGTCAACACACCCACACAGTTACTGAGACACATCATTAGCCTAGCATGCTGTGGATAATTCTCTGGATACAGCGTTTATACCAGGCTGCTCATCTCTCTGTGCTGCTGA
Source organism: Solea senegalensis (assembly GCF_019176455.1). Classification (NCBI taxonomy): domain Eukaryota; kingdom Metazoa; phylum Chordata; class Actinopteri; order Pleuronectiformes; family Soleidae; genus Solea; species Solea senegalensis. The sequence continues at coordinate 21,177,428 of NC_058034.1, forward strand.
AACCAAGCATGTGCCTCAAAGGCTGAGCAACAGCTCGTTGGTCTCTTTGGTTGAACCGTCAATCTGGACGATAAAAAATGAAAAGAGTTGGATTACTTTCCTTGCATAATGTATTATAAGTATTTATGTAGCACCTTTATAGTGTTAGGACCCACAAAAAGCGCTTTACAAGGCAGTTTTCCAGGAGCAATTCCCTCAAATTCAAACACTGAATGTGTTGACGCAGCTTAAGATGGGAGGGCAACACTCTGCATTTGGACAAGTGGTTGTCCTTGGGATCTTGGTCAAAGTCAGTCTTTGTAATTTTCTTTGTTGAGTCAGAGATCTTGGAATTTTCATTTCCCAGACATCAGGTCGTCATTTTCTCTCTCTCGTTTTAACTTTACTCACTCATTGTTCTGCAGGGAATCATAATTTCCTAATAAATTATGATACATTGCTCTCCCATACACAAAAGTATATGGTAGTAGTAAAAAGTATGGGTACTGGTATCGGTATCGGCAATACTGGCCCTGTATTTACTTGGTATTGGATCGATACCAAATTTTGCAGTATCGCAGAGCTTGGAAAAGATGCTCCTGACACAACGTTGTCTGAGTTATCTCCTTAGTTTCAAAACATTTCTGATTCCTCCGTCATCATTAAGTATTGTGATCAAACGTATGGCCCGTGGGCTAGAACCAGCCCACCAGAAAGTCAAATCCGGCCCACAGGGGTAAATTTGTGAAAGTTCCAGATACGTGTCACTAAATGTTTTGTAAATGGTAAACGTGGGCATAATATTGTTGAAATTGCACTTTTTTTTTTCTCAAGAAATGTCAGGTTGTTCATAAGATGTTACTTCATTAAATGTAAAACAAAGGGAAACATTTGGGGTTCTTGCTGTTTATGGGTTATAATGCTTTGGGCCCTGAAAGGAATCCCAACATTGCTGTTTGACATAACTTCTGACTATACCTGACATAAACAGGTCTGTTCAAAAGGTATTTAGATATGAGTGTCTGACTCTGTGAGAGTTGAAAAAAAGCAAAAAGAACTAGCTGTCATTGACTAAATCTAACATGTGAACTCCTGTTGAAGATTCTCATTCATCCAAGTCATCGTTTTTCTTCTTCAGTCAAAGTCCAGTTGCTACTGACTCAACGTGTTTTGAGTGATCCTCCCCCGTAACTGTCTGCACTCATCAGTCATAAGAGCAGCTCTGATGTTGTTCAACTTGCACATAGTTTGCAATCAAAAGATGAGCTTTGGATTAAAGCCCAGTACGAGATCTTTGAGGCGCACATTGGTATGTAAATACATCAGCAACTTATGTTTTCATTATTATTATTCGACAGAAGGCGATAAAACACGGAGGACAAAACACATTCTTTAAAGAAATTCATCTAATTCTGTTTCCCAAACACGGCTGTTGAATATTGTGTAAATGAACAGGAGATAGAACGACTTCTGTGGAATAAGAAAAGGTGACGCATGCATCACCTGAGTCTGCAGAGTGTCTGTCGGACTTTCATTCATCAGCAGGACACAATCACAACTCTAAATGACTGATCATGTTGCTCTGTGTGTCTGAAGAATGGGCCCAAAAACATCCAAATAATGCAGGTGTAAAGAGCTGTGGTGGTGGTGATGTGACCAGAAAGGAACATTTCTACACTTTATAAACGACCTCAGTCAGGTCTTTGGCATCTCACTGCGTTTCTTTGTTACTTAGAGGACACAGGTTTCTATCTCTGAAAGTCGGAGCCTTGTGCATTCTGAAAAAAAGACTGCACTGCGCTCACCTTAGCTCACCTTAGATTACTTATTATCTGATAGTAAAAACAAACGTGTTAAAAGCTAATATGCGCCATTTTCCTTTGGCATTTTAAATTTAAAAAAATGTCATAGCCATAAAATGATCAGTCCTCAAAATATGGGCAATATCTAGAGGATTATAATAATGTAATATGGGTTGCTCTTATTAATTAATTGCGATGTATAAAGGAGGGGTGGCCCAATATCACAACATCACGTTTCTACTCATACAACACATTTGGGCTGATCCATTTACCACCTACAGCCAATTCAAGCTATTTCAAAAACATAATTCTCCAGCTGTGAAACAAAAATGCTTCAGAGAAGAAGGGAAAAAAAGCCCGACTCTCCATGGGCAATGGTGTCTGTGCTGTGTTCTTCAAATATTCATCCAATTTACTTTGAAAGCAGGCACACGTTTGGCATTCATAGCAAGAAAAAGATGAGAGACATTCTCAGCTTGAGCGTGATGCAAGAAAATAGCGCTTCTTGTTTGGACATGCTCGTGCATGACTTTGGCTGGTTCGGCACTTTGCAGTGCGTCTGTTTCTAGCGTGGCACATGCAACACGGGGAGTGCTGAGCATAATTTGAAGCCACATTTTGGACTCGATGGAGTCTGCCGTCCCCAAATGAAGAATGGAGTGGGAGATCGTTTTGGCTCAGACGCATTCACAACAGCAGGAGAACGTCCAGAACATCCAGGAGGATGCAGGACAATCATCCTTTCACTCGCTTCTCCTGCTGTGTTTCCTTATGAGTTCACTCCTACATCATCTGGAAATCTGACTATGGAGCTGGTAGAAGTTTTAGATTTAACTTTTTTCTAAAGAAAATCAGAGACACACAGTTCTTCTACAGGGTTTAATGGCAGCTTGCATCGATGTCGTTACATGACTGCCATCTTCTGGGATTAGAAAACTCCTACACTACCCAGTCCCTCGTATTCTTTCTCCAGTCTTCTCAAACTCCTAGGACACACCTACCAATATCCAGAAAGTTTGATGCACTTCTAGGCTGTACATTTTGAGATTGAACTACCTCCCTCAAAGTTTGAAAGAGTTGCAAGTAAAAAGTCCAGAGAATGACCAGAGCGACTTTTATCTTCTTTGGGCTGACTTTACTGTACCATTTACTCCCTCTTTGACTTGGTTAAACGATCATGATTATCCTCACGCTGACTGAAGTGAAAATTGTGCTATGCATCACAACACTAACACTGCCGCTTTTCCCTGTAAGTTTGCCACCACATATGTGTGACAAAGGGAGAAGAATGTGCCTCCTGCTGCTCGCTGAAAGCCTCTGAAGGCGGCTGGGTTCTGCCCGGCCTGTGGAGCCTGTGCGGCTGTGATGGATGGGAATAATTATATGGAACATCCACTTCCATGGTGCATGTGTGCAGGGGCTGCAGTGGTGGTGGTGATATGCAGGGGGTTGTGTGAGATTGCAACGCTGAAGCTTCATTTCTGGACCCTCATCCATTCCATAACCGCACAACCACCACAACCATTGCTCACCAATTCATCCTCCACCCACAGGGGGCAGTGACCTGACACTGGAGTCAGCATAGCTTTGAATTGTGCACTACTTAAACACACCAGTAGCCAAACTCTCGTGGAGCTCTTGGGTTTAACTTTCCCTGTACAGACCAGTCTTTAATGTTAGACGAAACTCTAAGCATGTACTCAGGATAACCTGATCTCAATCATCCAATCAAAGCCAATCTGGGCATTTTAAGCGACCTATTGTAAGTGTGCTGGTTGTTGGCTGTTGACTGTAGCAGGAACAGATTCTTAGTCATATTTATTCCACTACATTTTTCATTATTTCACCATTACCTGCATTTATTAGAGTTGGTCATATCATTTATTTTTGATGAGATTAAAAATCTCTTTCACAAGAGAGACCTGGCCAAGGTAGAAGCCTTACAAAATCAAAAGAAGAGCTGAACGTCATTATCACTTATGTTTTGTAAAAAATGTGGCCGTGAACGCTCTGGTATCGAACCAGTTGTTTCATAAAGATGTAAAGGAGAAATATTTCTCACCATTTCTGTTCTTTCTCTCCAAACATTTGTCAGGAATATGATTCATTTTACAGTTCCATTTATTTTAAAAATGGTGTACTGTGCCGCTCAGTTATCTCGGCAAATACAGAGTTTGGGTAAAAAAAATAAATAAATCTAATTTTAGGGCCAAAAAAGCTGATTGGGTCATCCCACGCACATACAACACATACTGTAATTACAGTTGCAAGAAAAAGTATGTGAACCCATTGGAATTATCTGGATTTCTGCATGAATTGGTCATAAAATGGAATCTGATCTTCATCTGAGTCACAACAATCTGTTGATAGTTTCCGTTGGTGGACAGCTGGCCTGAAGTTCTCCTGCAAAATGTCTTGATAAACTTGGGAATGAATTTTTCTGTTGACGATGACAATCTGTCCAGGCCCTGAGGCAGCAACGCAGCCCCAAACCATGGTGCCCCCTCCACCACATTTCACAGTTGGAATGAGGTTTTGATGTTGGTGTGCTGTGCTTTTTTTCGCCGTGAGTCGTGGGTTCCTTCCAAAAAAATTCGTCCACAGAATGTTTCGTGCTGGGGAACATCCAGGTGCTCATTTGTAAACTTCAAACTTGCAGCAATAGGGTTTTTTTGGACAGCAGTGGCTTCCTCCGTGTTGTCCTCCCTTGAACTCCATTCTTGTTCAATGTTTTACGTATCGTAGATTTGTCAACAGCGATGTGAGGTCTCTTTAAATCTTTAGCTGACACTCTAGGATTCTTCTTCCACCACATTGAGCATTCTGCCCTGTGCTCTGTCAGTCATCGTTACAGAAAGGCCACTCCTAGGGAGAGCAGCAACAGTGCTGGACTTTCTCCATTTTGTCTCACCGTGGACTGAAGAACATCCAGTCAACAATTCTTGCTTGCAGGGCTTCTGAGAGCTCTTTTGTGCGAGGCATCGTTCACATCATGCTATGCTTCTTGAGAATAGCAACCTCAAAACTGGTGTGTGTTTTTAAAGACCAGGGCAACTTTAACCAACACCTCCAACCTGACTCTGATGAGCTCTTGGAGAAGTCATTAGCCTAAGGGTTCACATACTTTTTCCACCCTGCAACTGTGAATGTTTACATTGTGTGTTGAATAAAAACATGAAAACATATAATTGTTTGTGAGGTATTAGTTTAAGAAGACTGTGTTGTGTCTATTGCTGTGACTTAGATGAAGATCAGATCCCATTTTATGACCAATAAATGCAGAAATCCAGATCATTTCTCAGGGTTCACATACTTTTTCTTGCAACTGTATAATATGTTAAGTGACACGTGTGAATGTTTTTACGTGCTTATTATTCAATGACGTGACATGCTCTATGTTTTAATAATAGCTTGTTAAGATTAACTGATGTTGTCATGTGATACAAAATACTCAAAAGGTCATTTTGTTCCTGTCACTGCAGCAAGACACGTCGTTGGGAACACATTACTGTTCTGTTGCTGTTGTTGTTATTGTGTCAAAGAGAAAGAAAGAACAGAAAAAAAAGATAAATATGGGTTAAATTTTTTATAAACAAAGCCATAAAAGTGAGACATAAAGCAACATATTTAGCAAGACACGGCAGGACAAAGGCAGAGACGGCAGGAAACATGAGGGTGTGTCTCCACTGTCTGTCTGGCTTTGACAGAAAAGAAACCGGCAGCCAGAGAGAAGACAGGACAAAGCCTCAGCTGTTAAGGTGTCATGTCTGTCTTCCCCGAGGTGAAAGAAAATCCTCACAGCACTGCAGGCTTCAATATCCGCCCAAAAGTCTATTCAGTTACGCGGACGATGAATGACTCTTCGGAGAAATGGGATTTAAAAAAATATTTGAGCATTTTTCCTCCTTTAAAGGAGTTAAAGCAAATCTCCTGCTCTGAGTCTTCACTCCACGGACATTTGTCGAAGGAACCTGCTACAGAGACGCATCACTCCGACTTCTCTATCGCATTAGTCAGCAGCCTGTGGTGTAAATGTGTGGGAAGCAGTAATGTTTATTGGCCTGTGCTAAAGCTTTGGCTGCAGAGCCTGACACTCAGACGCAGTTTCAGTCCAGCTGCTGCTAATGAAGTGAAGAGGTGGAGCTAATTAAAATTAACGAGCTGCATGTGTTGCCTGTGTAGCACCTACTGATAAAGGAATCAGCCTTTATCATAATAGCACATTATGTTACATCAAACACGTAAAGCTGTCAGGTCACTGGGTGCAGCCCCCGAGCCAAACACATCACGGCTACGTTAATGTGAGGATGTAGCTCTGCAGTCGAGTGCATTCTCTGCATGTATGAGGTCTTGGGTTCAAACCCTGGCATCGCCATTGTTATCTTGAGTTTCCTGTGGGATTACTTAAGTATCTATCTATATCCAATGTAGACATTTGATTTGTATATTCATCTAAAACCTTAACCCTGGGTTCCAATACCTTGGTTGATATGAAGTCGAGGACCAATTCCCTCAAATTCACGGACCGAATGTGCTGACACAGCTTAATGCTGCGTTCACACCAAAGGCAAAGGTGTGAAATTCTACTTATAGTTCCAAAATCTACTTCTCTCCGGGTTCTCCGGCTTCCTCCCACAGTCCAAAAACATGCAATGTGGGGATTAGGTAAATTGGACACTCTAAATTGACCGTAGCAGTGAGTGTGAGGGTGAATGGTTGTTTGTCTCTAGTTGTGTGTGGCCCTGCGATGGACTGGCGAACTGTCCAGGGTGTACCCCGCCTATCGCCCGATGTAGCTGAGATCGGCACAGCACCCCCCGCGACCCTCTGGTGGAGGATAAAGCGGTTAGATGATGACTGACTGACCGACCACAGCATCGTTGCTCTCTCTGTTGAGGAAACGTCTGCAGAGAAGAAAACCGGACACAACTTCTTTTGATTGCTCCGTCCGGATGAGCTGCGAGGTGTCTGCTCGCCATGCCAACATATCGCTGGAAGCAGTTCTCATCCATACTCCAAGTTGTGTCCAGCCACTGGATGGCGTTGTGAAACCACCCATAAATGCCCATGACTTCTGTCGACTGTCGACTTGAGTCCAGTGCAACGCGAAAAATCACATCCGGTGTGAACGTAGCATCTGCTCTGCATCTGGACAGATGATCCACTTCAAGCCTTGAGGCTGAAATGTGTGGGTGCATATCTGTAAGGTCGAAAATGATCGTGCCATTTTTTCAAGAGATTGTAATATTTTAAAAGACCGCCTTGGAGTTTTCTTTGACTTTGTTTCTACATGTTTCCAAAGAGCAATTCACTCTAAGTTCAGAAAGCTGTGTGACCCCATCACAACAGCGAGTATCATACACACTGCTACCGTTTACAGTCTCCTTTTTGGGTGTGATAGTGCGATCAGTCAAATCATGACACACATCTTTGGCTCTGTGTTTGCCCAATCTGACACAGAAAAAAAAGAAATCCTCAGCTGTGACCTCGGCATGACTCAGCAAACCTGAGCTTCAGATTCATCTCTAATGTTTCCTGTTAATCCATCATCATGAGACGTTGCTGCGTCTTGGGCTCAAGCCAAAGGTGTTTGAAGGGACCTTGACGGCCTCGGGCTAAAGAGATCCCACTCATATACATCATACCGCTAACCTCCAACCACAAACTCAAAGTTATAGCCCATGCCATGGCAGGAAGTGTGTATTTTGCTGTGTAGCCGATGCTAAAGTCAATGTCGATTGTTCATTGAAATACAGCACAAACGATAGATTCGTGACAACGGGCATTTAAGAAAATCCTCTTTCCTGGAGCTCCAGGCAGCTCTGTCCTTTACCGTGCCCGAGCAAGGCACTCCTCTGTTGGGCACAAGTCCCCCATGAACCCCTCCTCATTATTGCCAGATGTCGCAAATTCTTAACAAACCGAAATCCGCAAATAACTTCCACAATTTCTGTCACATGTTTTCTGATATATCAGCAACCAATAAACTGCTACATACTTTCCTCAAATTTGGGAAATTTCCCGACATTGGAAGCCAAAATCCGAAAGAAGCTGCATGTTAGAGTCCATATACGAAGTATTTGCATATTAAAAGTCAAATATAATAAATCTATTGTGATGATTTTTATTGTATTATTGCTACTTTTTAACCTTTGAGTGCTCACACAACACCGATCAGTGCCACAGGTGCACCCTTATATGGACATCCTGGGTGTGTGTTTCACATTTTCAGGCTTTACAACATGAGTTTTTTCGTCTCCTTATGTGTTGCTGAGTCAAAGTTATGATTCATCTTATGTCACCCATTTGTTTTAGTTTTAGTTTTTTTTTTAAAAGGAGTAGCGATAATTGCGCAAAAGACACAAAACAGACCGTTTCTATTTTATTTTTTGTTCATAAAAACGATCCAAATTCCACAAATTCAATCTGATTTAAAACACTTTGAGCACTTTTTGCTCAGATGTGTTTATATAGTTATAGACTGTCTATAGGTTGTCATGAACAAAAGGATATATGACACTCTATAGCTTCTGTATATACAGTTTAACATAGTAATGGACAAAAAGCAGCAAATATGCTTTAATTGAAGGGTTAAAGAACCTGAAATAGTTGCCTGGTGATTCTTTATCACCTGAGTTGGTGTTCTACTGACTGCTTCTGCTGCCTCATATCATAATAAGAAAGTTACATCAACATCTATTATCTCTTTTTTTTATGACATAGTTACCATAATGAACCACACATATTCTCCACCTCTGTAGCGTCACATTTTCTCGACACTCTTCAATTAGAAGGTGATTTTAATCTCAATCTACTCGGCTCTTATGAGTGCAAATGTGCCATCAATACAAATGTGCAGTAAATCAGCGAGGATAGAAGTGTAAAGAGCAGCTGTGGTTTGTCAACAGTGAGACATGACAACACCATTAGACGTAAGCAGTGTGTGTGTGTGTGTGTGTGTGTGTAGAACCTACAGTCTGGGTCATTAGATTTGCACTGTCCTGTGTTTGTATGGCTAATGTGGAACTAATGTGTTTATATCCTCTCTAAGTGTGTTTCAGAAGATGACTGACTCCTGACGTACAGGCTGATCTCAGCAGCGCCGAGGCGTCAGTTGATTAGAGCGTTAAGGTCACGGCGCTCGGCTCTCAGCTCTCGGCGTATGCGCGGCAAAGTCTGGATTCATCAGCTTTGATCAACTCTGACACCCGAAACCCGCCACGGTGTTTGCCGGAGATGACACGACTTTGCGACCTAATTGCGAGGACAATGACGGCGCACGTGTTGCAGGAAATGTAAAGCCCCGTCTGGATCATGTCCAGAACTCACATACTGTATACGTCTGGAATCGATTTCATGCTACGTCTGTTGATTAAGAGACAAACACAGTGTGACTGTGACACCAGAGGACGGTGTTTGGAGCCACACATTCACATTATTATAATGGCAGTGGCATCTTGATATAAGTAGTGACACGACTGATCAACCATCGTGTGGTCCATGTACCCAGTCTTGTATAAAGTACCTAAAAGGGATAAGAATCTTACCAGAAAATGTCTCCTTTTTTTATAATATTACTTAAGTAAAAGTCATTTTCCGATACAAAACGTACTTAAGTATTTGAAGTAAAAGTATTCAAAAAGATGAAGATTGAGCCATGGTGGCTCAGTGGTAGGGCGAGCTGCCTTTCCACTGGAAAGCCATGCGTCCAATTCCTGGCTCTGCTCATCTATTGTGTATCCTTGTATATAAATACAGACCATAATACCCACTCTTCTTCTTCGGTAGTAACGAGTAAGAAAGAGAGTGAGAGTAAATGTAGAGGAGTTAAAGTAAAAGTTGCTAGAAACACAATAAAGTAAAGTACAGATATGTGAATTTTGTACTTAATGACGCAGTTACCAAGTATTTATACTTTGTTACATTACAACACGGCATGTAGCACCAGTGGCACGCCAGCTTCCTCTGGTGGAAATACTGTGACCAGAGTGCGTAAAAAAAGAAAGAAATAATAATACATTAAATAATAATAATAATTAGAGACACCTTATCTCTCGCTCTGTCTTCATCTAATCTCACTTAGTGACGAACACGCGAGGAAGAGGAGGAGGAGGACGAGAGAGCATTTTCTCAGGTGGTATACTTGGTATGAGAAGTTTAAGAAGCACTGGTCTAAGTCTAAATGCAGTGGCATCGTTGACAGCACTGACCTTAGCAGTTCAACTCCATTCCTCAGAAGTGTGGTGGGAAAGCGTTGCTGTTTCCAGAATAAAATACAACCAGCACCAACTTTTACGGTGGCTAAGCTCTTTTCTTTTTTTTTTTTGATAAAGTTACAGGGTCGCCTCCACACGAGCCAAAATTTCCTGACCGTAAGCTTTTTTCCTGAGCCTGAACTTAATTTAGAGTGATAATACGGACCACAATACACAGACAAGAAGAAGAGGAGAACGAACAGACCTCAGTCCAAGGCTGAAACACTCAGGGCCCCTTTACACCTGCAAGAATGTGTTTTCTGAACAGCACAAGAAGTGAAACAATTGAAACTCAGCTTCCTCTAAAATGTCAAAGTGAAATATGTACTGTGTTGTGTTTACATTTCAACACTAAACGTGCGCTAGAACGCGATGACAACGTGTCAGAATCAGCGGTTTATCACGGACGACGCGTCGCCATCTTCTGTGACGTCCGTATTCCTGTAGCAGCCTCCGCATTAAAAGCACGTGAAGCTCAGCGTCTACTGTTCTCTATGAGACGACACAGAAGAGGGTTTTTCGCTGCGGTGAGCTCGATGCTGATTGGACAAATGTGGCAAAAAGAGAACGCGTCACTTCCACGGAAGCTCAGCTTCTCTGGAAGTCAATGGGGGCGGGACGTTGGGCTTCTGTGTGATGATTGGAGGAACTGTCTAAAAGGTGGAGCTAGTTTTAGTAGTAGTTTTTGTAGTAGTTGTTTTAGAGGTTTTTGTAGTAGTAGTTTCAGTAGTTATTTTTGTAGTAGTTGTTTTAAAAACTGTTTTAGTGGTAGTTTTTGTAGAAGTAGTTTAAGTAGTTGTTTCAGTAGTAGTTTAGGGAGTTGTTTTCCTGGCAGTTTTGATAGTAGTTTAAGTATTTATTTTATTTATTTATTTTGTTGTTTTGGTTGAAGTTTCTGGGAGTCAATGCAGCAGTGGGTGGGCGTGGACACTGGGCTCCTCTATGATGACTGGACAAACTGTCTGAAAGGTGGGGCCAGTTTTTGATTGGCAACTTTGCAGAAACATATTTAATGTTTACATTTTGATCCATTGGATCCAGAAGACATAAACAAATCAACAGAGAGATATTAGATATTGTCATATATTGTCAGAGATATTATTTTATTTTCATAATGTCTCCATTATAAGAGATTGGGATGTGTGTTTTATTAGTTTTATATAAGAGCGTTTATTACACAATTCCACATTGGGAAATCTTTGAAAGTAGTAGCTTATCGCGTTATATATCAATTTATTGTGTTAAAGATTCTCACAATCTCTTTACTCTTTTGTGCCACATTTCCCAGGAGCTGGATATTTTTAATGAAAGGATGAGAAGGAAAGAAGCTCGGCAGGATCCTCCTTTTAACTTTTGACATGAGGAAGTTGGCAAACGTCAGATGTGGCCTTTTGAGGAGAATAAATGTAAATGTCTTATTCTAATGTATCTTTGTCTGTGGTGGCGACAGTGAAGGCGGCTGCTGAGGCGGGCACAGCAGTCTGGAACACCACATTTGTCAGAGACACCTGAATTCTACTCAATTACAGTCTTCAACCGCTGAGAGGGAGAAGAAATGTTTTTGCATTTGTTCTCTTCATAATAGTGAGACAGTTTGTTCGTGTTCAGTATTTCTTATTTCTTAACCCCACTCTCCTCCTTTCTCGCAAATGTTACATCAAGACTAACACGTTTAATACATTTAGAAATAGTATTTTAATGTCACAAAATGATCCACATGCAGATGAGTCTTTCAAATCTGTATCTGAAGTCATTTGCATCGATATGAAAAACCTTTGCATCTTGTGACCGTTGAGGGACGAGGATTTCTGACAAAACTGGAAGTAAGTTATAATGCAGCTGACAGACCAGTGATTCCCAAACAGTGGGTCAGGACCCAGAGATGGGTCGCGGGAGATACATTTTGGGTCCCCAAAACAAATTAGCAGAATTTCCCCCAACCTTTAAGTTAAGATTTATGGGTTTATGTATCAAATAAGACGCATTACAGATATGGTTGTAAATGAGTTGCTACATTACATGTTTTATATTGTGATTTCCACATTCCCATCTTTATTCTAGCTGCAGCATCTTCATATTACAAACACTTAGTGGCGGACAAAAGTGGTTTGTTCTCAAGCTGTGGTTGGTGGTATAGTTTGTTGTTTGTGACAGACGAGTCACAACTGATAAGAAACAACAAATAGATAAATGCTGGTAAATGTCTTTATTACCGACTGTCCAGATAAACAAAAACTGAGCCTCCAGCTTTTTTTAAACCTTCTCTATATTCAGAGTTTAAAATAAAAGCTGTATCCAGAGCAACATTTTTGCATTTCAGTAGCTCCAGGGAGTAACTTCTGCTGCCCCCTTGAGGAATTGCAAGTATTTACCAAAACAGTGCACATCCACAGATATACAGAATATAACTTCATGAAAAATATAACTTATTATTATGGGTGTGAAAGCATCGTGGACTAAATTATATATGCTTTACTTTATTGTCAGGGTTGGGGGGCACGATCGTTGTTCGTTAAGTTGCCCTTAATTTTGCCCTTAACTGCCATCCGGGAACCTGCGAATCTGGACGCCAACGTCAGCACCGACGCAAACTCTACATGCATTTGTTGTGACATGTAAGCGTTCTCCAGAGTCGAATGAAGGAAGATATGATACACGATACAACGATTCTGTGATAATCAATATATCGCGAGACAATCACAAAATCTGTCCAACTGAAGAAAACAAAGACGTTAAAAGTGCAGGACTTTTTACGCAGAAGTGCAGAATTTATTCACAACATAGAGAACAAAGGTCTCTATGTTCTCCCTCTTCTTCTTCCTCCCAAGTTTCACTCATTCATTTGAGCAGTGAGGAGATATGAAGTAGCGACGCCCGGCGAGTGGCACTGGCAGAGACTGTGTAATTTAGAGCTCTTAACTTTGTTAATTAATATATCGAATATTGCACGAGGGAGGATGACGATATGACCCACCCTTCATTGTTCAGTCTGGTTCAGTGATTTATTGCTTGATTGCTGTGGATTTAAAGTACACAGTGGACTCTTACAGCTTGAAATTGGCACTCGTGCTGTTGTTCATTCTCCAGAAGCCAGTTACACGAGTTCTCGTGACATTCAAACATGTCGTTGTTGGTGAGGAAACAAGAAAACACACTCCTGGGACTAAAAACAAGAGGTATCCCTTTAATGACCTTCGTATCCTATCACCTCTGTGACCATGGGTCGTGAGAGAGCCACAGATTCCAGAGGGGATTTGAGACTTTCTCTGTCTAAGGTTTCATAATCTATTATCAGTGTGTGAACATGAGGCCCTGGTGTATTATGCACAACATTTATGTAATCCCATCTGTAACATAATAGCCTGTATTTAGGCAGGAAAACAAAGAGGCAGAAGGTGTGTGTGTGTGTGTGTGTGGAGGGGGGGTAGGTGGGCGATAGTTTAAAAACACTGCGTTGGATTCCGTCACATTTGTGCATTCAGGAGAGCGTCTGTGTCCGAGTCTGTGAACGGGATTCCACACAGAGACGGGGACGCTGAGCGTAAGAGCGCTAACTACAGGGAAGCACTGAAATCTGAGCTCTCACACACACGCACACGCGCACACGCACACACGCACACACCAGGTAACATGATGACGGGCTTAAACATGCAGACACATCAGATCACAATGTTCACACAGTGAGAGCAGATCACAGGCAAACACTACAACAGCCACTTTATTAGGTACACCTCTACAGCAACAGCTCTGCCTTTTTAATAACTGTATTTTATGTTATCGTGGAAAATTTGTGAGAATATATCTGACCTTTTGTTGTGTTCTAAACTGTTTAACTCACGTATGTGTTTCATAGTGTCGTTACGATTCATATACAACGACCGTGAGTGTCTTGAAAGGCACCTATAAATAAAATGTAGTGTTGTTATTATTCATTTTTGTGGGATTTACTGTGTAATTAATTAAATAAATCAAGATACAAGAATGAAAAGATCAAGTCTAACCTAATTAGAACATTATGAATCAAAACATGCAGCAGATAAGGAGAAACACCAGTGGCCTTGTTCCAACAACCTTTCACAACATACGATATATGATGAAGTGACTGGTGCTAAATTTGGGATTTTGCTTTCAAAGTGGTTAATATTTCGCGTCAATGATTGATTTCACGTGTCACTGAAGTTTTCTTACTGATAGCAGGTGACTACAATGAATAATGTTGTGTTGTGTTTTAACATGTACCTGCATATATATATATTTGACAGACAAAGTACATTAGCCATGTTATGTTTGTGTTTATTTCAATCTTGGCCTGCACACGCACGGACAGCAGCGTGTGTGTGTGTGTGTGTGTGTGTTACGGCTGTTGAGTCACGTTCTCCTCCGGAAACAGGTGTGTGAGAAACAAAAACATGACCCAAACACGCTAAGGGCTCCTCCGGTCAGGGGCCCCTTCACCCTCTCTGCCCTCCCAGCACTGTAAAGGTCAGAGGTCACTTCCACAACTTGGCAGTGTTTGTCTCTGTGTGTCTGTGTGTGTGTGAACCTGCTCCACAAAACCCACCACCACCTCTGCCCGAAATGAGAGCGAGAGAGTTTAAATTGTTCTGCTACACTGCGGGGGAGGTTTCCCTCTCTCATTTTACACCGTGTTAACTCCTTTTCAGCTTTTTGAGGTTGTGACAGGCACGGCTCACAACACCGCCCCGGTGATTGATTCTACGCTGATGGTTAACTGCAAAAAAAGAAAGAAAAAAAAAGCCTGCTTTTCATTCATGGCTGATAAGCTCCACCACTGAAGATGTTAATGTTGTTAGTGAAAGCTTTGGGGATGTGGCGAGGAGGAGGCACTGCAGGCTTTTCATGGCATTTTTTTTGTATCCCTTTGTACCAAAGCACCATCGTCCTCAGGAGACTCATTCACACACAAAAGCAATTTAGAAAAACCAGGAGTATTTTCTTTGTGACTGGCTTTGTTTGAGCCGCTCAGACGCAGCTGCGCCGAGGACAGTGTCGGTCGGGTGTTTACAGACAGCAGAGGTGGAAGTGCAGCACTCGCACAACTATTCACCAAGCTTTCATCATCATCCTCCTCCTCCTCCTCCTCCTCCTCCTCCTCGCCGGTGCAGACAACACAGCGGCTATTCATCACCGCGTCACGGCGCCCGGTCACAGTGCAGCTCGCTGAGGGAGGACCGCGTTACCTGAGACCTGAGACCATCACTCAACTCTGCACCACGGAGTCCACGGAAGCATTAAGACAGCGAATGTGTGTGTTTCATGTTATACAGCTCTCAAATATAGATATTTCCTCTTATCCGCATTAGGTGAAGGATCACAGTTATGAATAACTATTCAAGAGTACAATGGAACTATTTGCTCATTAGTGATTTCTATAATAATTGACATGATAATGATCATTATGGACAGTGATTCAGAGCTCACTTAAGTTTGATCAGTTGTGCAAACATAAGATAAAAAAAGAGGAATTACAACAAGAAGGCTTTTTTGGAATGGCTCTTTTTTTATCAAAAAAATTGTTTATGGAAACAATTCATTAAATTAATATTGAAAAGAAACACACACAGGTTCACCAGGTTGTCTCAGGACTCTACATCAACCTCCATTCACTTGGACAGACTAAACAAAGCCTTAATCCCCAACCAGAACCAGTTCATGTCTAACCCTAAACTGAACCTAAGCACATTTGCAGGGTTCCTTTGGGTCCTTGAAAACCTTGAAATCCTTGAAAGTGCTTAAATTTAATTTAATTAAGTTCAGTTTATATTTCAGGTAAATGTCTCGCCTCGTTTGTTACGACCCCACCTACTGTTTCATGCCCTGCGTTGCTCGATGTACGTAGACGAGGCCTACGCAGGACAAACGTGGAGACATAATTACTAGCAGTGTCGTGGACACTGTCCACTGTCCACTGTCCCTCTCTCTCCGCCGTTGACGTGAGATTCTGTGCAGAACAATGAGCGAGTACCGTTAAACAAAGAGAGAGCAAATGATGACGTGATGCCTGGGAAATGAAAATTCCAAGATCTCTGTCTCACCAAAGACAAAAGACAGAGATTGACTTTGACCAAGATCCCAGGGACAATCACTTGTCCAGATGCAGAGCGTGCAGCAAATCAATAAACGTGGACTCCATCATCTTCGGTCCTTGAATTCGAGGGAAATAGTCTTGAAAAGTCCTGGAATTTTATGTCAAGCAAAGTGTGGGAACACTAGATTCAAATCTTCCCCCTAAACTTCAGAAGTTCTGGTCTCCATGAGGACTACTGGTGTCCTACCTGACGCAACCCCACTGGGGTTATTTAACGGGTACCCCAGCCCTGACCTGGGTGGGGACTTGAACCGGCAACCTTCCTGTCACCGCCTGGTTCCCTTTTCGCTTGGAAAGGCTGTTCAAGTTTATGCAGCTGATAAAAAATAATAATAAAATACACAAAACAGCTGTATATAACAGATAATAATGGAGGCAAACTCACCCTCTTTGTGTAAAAGCGTGATTCATGAAGTGACAAAAACAAAATAAATCAGAAATGCAGAATAAATCCTAAAGATGTAACAAATGCAACAGCACACACAGAGTCATCCTCCCTCTATGACCCATGTGGACCTGAACTCTTCAAAGCTGTCCATCATGACTTCAAACATCACTCACATCTGTGCGGCCGAGAAAGTTTTGCATTTGCAAACGGAACAAGTCATAATATCTGGGCTCAGAACAAAAGAAAGAGAAAAGTCCTCTCCAAATCCACGATCCATGTTGCAAAAAATGAAAGGACATCACGAGTCGTTCGGAACTCCGTGTGTTTGGCTTCGGGACTTTGGTGGAAAGAGGATTTATTGCGAGACAAGGACGCGCTGCCTCGTCTGTTTGGATCTCTGTCTGTGCTCACCCCTGAGGGAAATATCTGACTCATTAGCTGCTAAATGCTCCACTAAAACAAGTGTGTCTGAGGACTTCCTGCTGAACAGGTAATGTACAGTGGCTTTTTCAGTGCGAACAGCTGGTGGAGGCAGCCGACGTGACTGTGGCGAGATTGTACCAAAGCAGCAAAGTTACCACCGCAAACACATTCGTGTCAGGGTGCAACAATCCCCCTGCAGGTCAAACCCACTGGCTGTGTAGCAACAGTGCAGCTATCATTCATCTGTTACAGCGCGTCATGTATCACTGCTAATCCAGCTCTGCTGCCTCACTCTTCCTCACTCTTCCTCCTGCTCCTCTGGGGGGGTGGAGGCTTTTTCCTTTTTTCGGTGCCAAAGGGATGGATGATTTCCATGCAGGAGAGGGAAAGTGCTAGTGCAGGAACGGGGCTATAAAGAATCTAATTAGCCGTATCAGGGTCCCAGGGCCACAGAGTGGGCTCGCGGATGCTGATGTTACGCCGGGCTCAGTGCGGCGTGTGGTGATATTATCCAGAGAATCCTTGAAAGTGAAATACCTAAAGTCTATACCTGCTCAATAAAAAAAGGGGACGAGGCTGCAGAGTTGGCTCTGCTCTCGCCTCACGAAATGAATCTGTTCCAAAAGATAGAGGAGCCACGTGCCGGCTCAGGTGGCGGTTAAGGTGAAAATCTATTTACCGAAGATTATGCTCGGTGGGTACACAGTGTGGCAGTCCAAGACAATGGGAACGAGGAGATAATTGACAGGCAAAAGGCCAAAGAACAGACAATAGAGCGCTTACTAAAAAGAGAAGCACAGGGAAATATGGCTGGGATGCTACAGTAGCAAAGTATGTACGTATGCTATATGGACAAAGGTATTGAATTCAGGCTTTGTGCTCCAGACCACTTAACTCCAGTGAAGGACAATCTTATCACTTCAGTATACCACGACATTTTGGACAATATTATAGATCCAACTGTGTGGGAAGCGATGTACTCACGCTGTGTGCTTCTGCAGCTTGACGCAGGAGTGTCACCACAGACACGCATACAAAAAAAAAAACCTGCTGTACTGAGAACACAGGTGGTCAAGTGACAGTAACAGACATTCACGTATATTTCAAATACAGCAAATACAGTGTGTGAAAGTAATAGTCTTTGTAAAGACGTATTTGTTTGTTTCCCCCCTCTCCGTCAGCGGTTGTCAGCTCAGCAGAGAGGGGCTGTTCACTGGTGACACCTGACAGCACCGCTGAGTGTGCGACGCAGCGGCGGTCAGATCAGCCGAGTGCCCTCAGGCAGAGCATCTCACAAGGAGGAAACACACAAAAGAAAAAGAAGGAACCCTCACACAGGTCGGTTACTGTTGACACACAGCGAGCAGCAGACGGCAGGGGAAACAGCGGGGGAACAAATCCAGCACTGAAGTTAATCCGCTGTCATATCAGATCAACCAGCAGAAACACTTCAGGCCACAACAAGTGCACCAGGCCTTTGTGGAGTGATGTGCCTTTACTCCCCCATGACTGTCACAATCAAGCAGCAGACCAAAGAGCAGATATTTTGTGCCGCAAACCCCTCCCCTCCCCTCCACTGCCCTGCCCCCACCACACCTGCACCCCGTCTGTCCTGTCTGAAGCTCCTGCTGTCTCCACCACCTTCAGCATCTTCACTTCTCTCTCTCTCTGTCTGCTGCTTCTCCTCATGACTAATCCTGTGCTCTCATTACCCAGAGTCCTGCTGTCGACTCTGCCACATCGTCTTCCTCTCATTTCTGCCCACCGTCTTTGAAAGCTCTGGCTGCTTTGTGTTTTCCACTCTCTAAACACACACACACACACAGAGCAGGAGTGAGAGTGGAGCTTCTAAAGCAAAAACAAAAACAAAACAAAAAAAACCCCCAACAAAACACTATTTGAAAATAGAGATAGAAAATGAAACGAGAGTGAGCCTCATTATGAAGCTGTCTCTGAGAGACGTTGTAATGGATACACTGTTGCACGGCACTTTGATATCATTTCCACACACAGTCGCAGACTGAGCTCATCTGTCGCACAAAGGCAACACCCGTGAAACGTGCAGCACAACGTCAGCACCACTTTCAGAGCCCGGACACAGGAGAACGCGCTTCAGGAGAATCAGCGAAAGTGTTGTATCGTACCGGAAACGCGATTTATTTACAACCGATATGCAACTTTAGGAGAACGAGTGTGTTACAGCCTCTCTAACTTAACCTTTAACCCCACTAGCGCCACATACAGGCCTGTACAAGCCGTATTTACTACAGCTTTGGATGCTGCATTTACGGTAAACTTTTTAACAACTGAAAAGAGAAAGAATGTATAGAACCATGGTTCTCAAACTGTGGTACGTGCACCTCCAGTGGTACGCAAGAGTAGAAAATGAAACAATATAACAATATAATAACAAAAAATAACAAGTAGAGTCACTTTATCGCTCGCTCCATCTTAATCTAATGTCACTACACCAGTGTGTGAAGCATATGTGAGGAAGAGGAGGATGACGAGAGAGCAAATGATCTTATTGGGAATAAATCTGCCCCCTGCGATTTTGCTCGGACTATTTACACCAATGTATTTTAACGTTGGTGTTACATCAATACTTTCTCAGCTCGTACTTGGAATAAAAAGTTGGTACAGAGAAAGTTCTGTTTCAGAGTGAATATAGCTGTAATCTTATAGCAGCTCACCACAGCAGAGAGTCTAAACCCAGCTTCAAACCACATGACTCGAAACTTCTGACAATTAACGCAACATTTTTAATTTATGCTCCACGGAAAAGGTTTCAGACATCTCCAATTCACAAAAGACCTCAGAAATTAGCAGCTGCCCTTTCTAAGACTGACAACAACATTTCCATTCACTGCTTATATTCAAGTCACAGCGGAAAATAAAGAATCGCAAAGTCACAGCATCTTTATTGACACGGATTTTCTGCCCGTTCAGAAAACCTGTCCAAAACTTTTCAAAATACATTCTCACACTTCTCCTTTATAGGGGGTCATAAGTTTATACATAAGTGTATATGTTTTCCATACAGTCTAATAGTCTGAGTAGATTTACAGCAGAATCTATTGATCAAAGGATCGATGACTGCAGCAAATAAGTGCACATGATTACAACAATTGCACCCATTCAACCCCAATAATCCATACACAAGAAAAAGGGTATTTATTCCACTGAATGGCCTTAGATTATCTATTATTGGAAGAAAGTGTTGGCTGTGACTGATCTGACAAATCGCTGGTGAGGATAATGTTGAGAGCATTAATATAATAGGAAAGCAACAATCTACTTTTCAGATTATACAGTAACTCTGTCTTTTGGGCCAAAAAGCAAAGTTCATAGAATCCTTATGGGTCTTGGGATTTCACAGCAGCGTGTGCATTAGGGGATGTTTCTAAAGTTCACTTTTCATCCTCATTCAGTGACTGCAAATGTCATGGAAACGTTTACATTTTAATACACCAAAAGTCAGTCGGCACAGGAGACAACTCATTCTGCAATGTCAGACATGCAGCTCGCTGTCTGGCTGCTGTCTGGACTTTAATAAAAGAGCAGTTCCGTCAAAGTATGTCTCACCTGAAATACTTTTCTCACAAATGACATGCATTAGTGTTGAAGTGAGACACTGTCAGTCCACGCAGACCAGTGCAGAGCTCTGTGAAGTCTGTCTCGCCTTCCCTTAATGAACCACACATCATTGTTCTTCTGTGAAGAGCTCCATCGTTGATGTTACTGTGACAGGCATAAAGACACCACTGAAATGTGGATTCCTTTTTCTTCTTCAAACTGCTTCTTAGAAACGGCGAAATGTGGAGGATCAACCTTGATTCCTAAAAATTGACATTTCTCACACAAGTAAACCTTTGACATTTTACCACCTCGCCATCGAAGGTGAGCTGAGTGACTGCATCTTAAAAGTAATTTGCCTGCTGCACACACCAAAGCACTCCACAAAACATCAGCTGCTCCTGCTCCTTTCTCCTCCAGAGAGGACATTTACCAAACACTCTGCCTCAGGAGAGCGCAGAATATACTTAAAGACTCTAAATGGACATCACCTTTCTCAACTCTTGCCCTCAGGGAGACATTTCACAAACATTAAAGCACAGACTAACTGGCAAAAAAAAGAAAATAGCTTCTATCCCAGAGCCATATGTTCACTCAACAACACTAGAATACAGTGAACTAAGAATGTGTGTGTGGGGAAATAACTGTTTATGTATTTATTTTCTGGATTTTCTGGATATTTATATCTGTGTTTTATACTTTGCCACCCGTCCATCCACCTGTCCATCAATCAATAATTCAAACACGTTATCCACACCCATCCACCCACCTACAAACCAGCCAACCTACCTATGAACAACCAACCAACCAACCAGCCTACCTACCTACCTACCTACTAACCAACCAACCAACCAGCCTGCCTACCTACTAACCAACCAACCAGCCAACCAACCAACCAGTCCAACCTACCTACCAACCCAACCAACCAACCACTCAAGCTACCTACCTACCTACCTACCTACCTACCTACCTACCTACCAACCCAACCAACCAGTCAAGCCAACCAACCAGTCAAGCTACCCACCAACAACCAACCAACCAACCAGTCAAGCTACCTACCAACCGACCAACCAAACCAACCAGCTCAACCAACCAACCTACCTACCAACCTACCAACCAGTCAAGTTACCTACCAACCAACAACCAACCAGTCAAGCAACCTACCCAACCAACCAACCAACCAGTCAAGCTACTTACCACCAACCAACCACCAACCAGTCAAGCTACCTACCAACCCAACCAACCAACTAACCAGTCAAGCTACCTAGCTACCTACCTTCCAACCAACCAACCAACTAGTCAAACTACCTACCTACCTTCCTACCTACCTACCAACCAACCAACCAACCAATCAACCAACCAACCAACCAACCAGTCAAGCTTCCTACCAACCAATCAACCAGTCAAGCTACCACCAACCAACAACCAACCAGTCTACCTACCAACCGACCAACCAACCAGTCAAGCTACCTAGCTACCTACCTTCCAACCAACCAACCAACTACCTACCTACCTACCTACCTACCAACCAACCAACCAACCAACCAACCAACCAACCAACCAGTCAAGCTTCCTACCACCAATCAACCAGTCAAGCTACCTACCAACCAACCAACAACCAACCAGTCAAGCTACCTACCAACCGACCAACCAACCAGTCAAGCTACCTATCTATCCATCCATCATTTGAATCAAAATGAAGTCACTTTATTTACATGTCTACAGAGCTGCAGCATCATCATCGTCATCATCATCGCTGTGCTTTTACTGCTCGGGGCAAATAAAAAAAGTGTGTAAACGAGAGTGATGATCACCACTTCCTGAGTATGAATATGATTCCGTTTCAGCACAAAAAGACAATCATGGGTTTTCATCACAGCATCAACATCCATAAAAAAACACTCTGCAATGTTTTTAAAACACTTAACAAATATATCTGTGTCCACATCATCGACTGGTGATATGACAAAAACAAATGTAGTGTGGGAGAAAATCACTTCCTTAAAAGACATCATTGAGAAAACAAATTAGTTATGTGGAAAAGTTTTGTGTTTTTGTAGGACAGAAAGTCTGCTTTTATCCATAAAAAACATCTGCATCTCACCATTGTTTGACATGTGCATATGAGCATCAATGCATTTCATAGCCTGATCCATTAAATATCACCCTGTTGTCAGCGATCATTAGTCTCAGCCATCACTGTCTTTTAACAAGATCCTGAGTGGTTTGGAGAGAAAAGAGTGTTTGTGTGATGCTGAAGGCTCCGCAGCCCCAGGCTGTGTTTACTGGTGCCAATATCTACATGGCAAAAGAAGTATAATGGGTTCCTGAGTGACTTGGAGAAGGCTGCTGGAGAGAAAGGCTTTTTTTGGTCTGTGGCTGTTTGTCTATCAATTAGAGTGTCGATTAAATAAATGTGTTTGGTCTCCGTCTCACTGCTGGCAAAGCACAGTGCTGTCTGGAGACACACCTACAGGAGGCTCGCAGCCAAAATCACTTTCAACACATTCCTGCGAAATAAAAACACACAATCAAACAGAGTTACTGGGCTCAGGCATGACATTAGTCTTCACTGAAAACCAAAAAGCGGCTCAGCTCAAAGCTGCTGCTGCTGCAGTGTGGTCACTGTGGAAAGATGACCTCCTTTAAATCAACGCATCGATAACAGGGACGGCGTCATATGACGAACGGTGCATCTGATGAGTTCTTGAAATGTAAATTCTGGACTTTCGAGACAGAAAGTCCACTCTGAGCCACTCGTAGTTGTTGCATTAACCATTAAGCTATCAAGTATGACCACACTTCCTCAAGCTCCCTCTGTCCACTGCTTCATCCCCCGATTCACCTTCTGGACCTCCAGCCTCTGTTTCATTGTTTAATGTCATACCAGTGGAACCACACCACTCCCTCTTAGCAAGCTAAGCCGTGTTCCCATTATGGTACAGTTGGGTTTGGTACAGTACAGTGCGGTCAGGCTTGCTTTTCGACTGAGAACAGTATATTTACTTGCTAGGCGGGGTTTGGGCTGACTTTACCTTTCCATTCCATGGTAGGGGCGGGTTATTTTGGTACTATACCTCATGGAAACACAAATACTCACTGTACGCGTCAGCCAGATACGTAGCGTGGCGTTGTACCGATGTGCCGACAGCGAACAACGATATAGAACGCGACAACAACAGATAACAACACAACGGAGGACATCCAGCAGCTTGTTTTTATCTGCTCAGTTGTTGCCAACACCAGAGTGTAGTGAGACAAGGACAAGACCAAGACTTTTAAGAGCAAAGGCCTAAAAAGACCGAGACCAGTGCCGCAGAGGCTACTGTATATTTAATACTGCACTGAAATAAAAATGGTTGACAAACCAAAAAAAATAAATATTTCACTAGGTAACACCTCAAGGAATTCTTCTTCTTCTTCTTCCACTAAGTTCTGGCAGGCTGCACACTATGAATAATGAAAACTGATTTAAAGGGAAAACATGAACGTTCCAGGTCAAACAGTTCAATAAACAACTGTTTCATTGACTCTGGACGTCCACACTGATGTCCACACACCATTTGGCTGTTTTACCATAACTGGCTCATCCACAATGTCCCCGTCTCAGTCAGGTTTTCTCTGGAACTTCATTGAAAGCCACTTATTTTTAACAGAAAGCTGCAGAGAGTTCCATCTCCCACACTTCCTGCCACTGTCTCACCACATGTTCCCCATAAATTCATTCAAACTAAAGTAAGTCGTCTTTATATAACTAGGTAAAGTTTTTAGCTGAGCTGAAATGAAGGTTGTTTTTTTTTTTGAAAGTTTGTCAGCCATTTTCTTTTTGTCAATGTGGTTCTTCTCCAGGAAACAGAAAACTTTCACTGAACTATAAATCACCACACGCATGTCTTTATGTCATGTAAAAGTTCAATTAAATCTGACAACATCAGTCAACAGCAAGATCACTGTGTAGAAAAATGTCCTTAAAATGTGTAAAACTCACACAAAAAAAAGGCCGGAACCTATGTGAGAGTAGCAGTGAAACTTCCTGTTTCTGTTAAATCTTTTCTATCTCCACCCTTTAGTTTCTCCAGTTCACCCAGATTATGGAAGCTAAGTGATGGATTAAGGGATTCTAGACCCCTGGTAATGCTCCTGTGGTCAGATCCAACAACGGCTCTCAGCCAAACTCAGCAGCATCTCTTTTCAAACAGTGTACCTGAACAAAGTCTCACGATGGAAAACAAACTGGGGCTCGATAAAAGCTGAACACAGGAAGGAGTACGAGCAGCGGAGATAAATAGTGAGACAAGGTGACAGGACAAGTCAGGTTTTTACCTTCGAGGACCGTGAGTTTGGCGCTGGTGTTGATCTCTCCCACGCTGTTGGTGGCCGTGCATTCGTAGATGGCTTCGTCGCGGTGGGTCCTCAGAGGCTGGATACGCAGCACCGAGCCTGAGCCGTCATCAAACTCGATCACCTGCCGGGGCGACAGCAGAGCGCCGTTAAAGATGCTCTCCTCAGCAGAGCCACATAATACAACCGTTTAAAAGATTGTAGTCACTTGAATGGCTAACTAGTGTAGAGTCCACTATGAAAATCATCATTTTTAGCTCCCAGGGACAACATTCGCTAAGCTTGTCTTGCTTGGAGAAAACAGATTTTCACACACCAAACTCAAAAGAATAGCACATTTAAACTTAGCGATGGAGGTTTTCTGAATGGGCTTTGGTGTGGTGAGAGAGCAGTTTACAGTCTCCAGGCTGGAAAAGGCTGACATATTGTGACGATATCCCGGACTTAAGCTGGCACAGATTTCATTTTGCTGCTGGGTGAGAGTAGATGGATGAGTTTTGTCCGTGTCAGCAGCAGAAAAACGAGCACACAGCACTATCTCTCTGAATATCAACCTGTAATTAAAGATGTTTCACCTATATTATTATTCACAAGAAGACACAAAGAGCCATCCTCTGTTTTAACCCTTACATTTCCAGTCACTCATGAAACATCACTGTAAATGATGGGCTGGAGTCAAAAACGACATGACCGTTCACCAGGAGGAGCTGCCTACTGATGTGACCATGAAGACACCTTTATTTAGTGAATTTAGCTTCTTTTAAGCAGATTTTGTGAAGCAGCAATATCGGGTTGAATAAAGGTTACAGGTCGACTGATTGTTAGCAGTGCTGTCTGTGATCTCTGACGTTGAATCCTTCTCCCTCTTCTTCTCTCTGTTGAAACACGGTTGCGCTCCTGGTCTCTGATTGGCTGCGGTGGACGGAGTGAGCACATCAGGGAGGCGTGAGCAGCAGGTCTCTGCAGGCTGCATCCCTTCACGCAAATCAACTGGATTATCGAGCGGAAAATGGTAAAAACTAGACTTCAGGTGTGAAACTGTCTCTGTTAAGGACAGAGCTGGAGTTAGAGACACGGTTTCGTGACACTTGGAAAGTTGGACAGTTTTAATGGATATGGAACTGCTGCATTTAACTAACACACTGTGATAAACAATTTGAAATCCTAGAGTAATTATTTTGAGTTGACAGATTAACTTTTTTGACAGAATTTTTTTTTGTAGATGAGGAGAAAGATAGGAGTAAATTATTCTTTTCAAATGTGTGATTCTCACGTCTGCAAGTATCCAGAAGGTTAAATCAGTTTGTTTTCATTTTAATAACAAGAAAAACAACAAAAACACGTTAAATGTCAAATTTCAATCAGTGAACTTTAAAAGGTGATGGGTGACTGATGTTGACCTTTTTTTTTTAACATAGTCTGAACAACTGTTTTGAATGCTAACAAGAAAGTTGAAAAACACAAGACTTTACTGCATGAAGAGCGTCTCTGTGTACTAGTACACACTTAAGGACAAACTATAACTCTGTTTGATATCGTATAAAACCCTTATCTTAACACAGAATCAACAAGAAATGTTTCTGTGACACAACATTGTCACATACAAGTGCAACCACTTGCTTTCCAGTGTTGTAACGTAATAAAGTATCTGTACTTTACTTTACTGTTATTCGTATTTTTGGCACCAACTACCAAATCAAATCAGGAGAAGAAGAGTTGATTTTATGGTGTGTATTTATATATTCACACATCTTTCATATCCATTCTCACGCACTCACGCCACACCTCCCATTCCTCACGCATTTCTAGAAACACAGCCAAGCATAACCTCTGATTGGCTGATTTCCAGTAACTGCAGGAAAAGACTGTTGCCTGTTGTCGTCCCGGAACACGATTAGACATTCACGACAGTGTAGACAGTGACGCGCACCATTATTACAGCATACTTCATCTCTTGCGTCTTTCACTCTCCTTCTAATCTGCGTCATCAATGGAAAATGTTAAATCTCCTTCTGACGCAGACTATAAGTGAGTATCAGTTTAAATTGTATTAACTAGGCATTAGCATGTTGGCAGTGGTGGCCTACACTATTTACAGTATTATAATTGCATTAATGTATAAAGCATTACGAGTATTAAGCACTGATAATACATAAAGCATTTTGTATAAAGTATTAATGAGTGCTTACAACTAATTATAGTGTTATAAGTAGATTAGAATGCATTATAAGCTTGGGATGCATAAAATATTACTATAAATAAATATATTGGGTGTGTGCCCCGTACGCCACATCGTCTCACTCCAAGGTTTTCTCACAAGTTACACACACATACAGACTAGCAGAGACAGGAATTAAACCCACAACCTTCCAGCTGAAAGACAACTCAACTTACTCCTAACTCATTCACCAAGTACAGTCAATGTCATATACTTTAAGACATTTACTGAAGTAATATTATAAAAAAGTGATTTTAACATAAGTCAATTTTCTGGTGAGCTACTTTAGTATCCTTTTAATAAAGTACTTCATACTAGACGGTTGCTTTCTCTCTTCAGGAAACATTAAAACATTAAAGTGTTTGTGAGTATAACACAGACATTGACAGGAATACGATCTTTTTACACACACACACACACCATTAAATGACTTCATACAGAATTGATATATATATAGATACTTCCTGAGCACTAGTGGAGACTGTAATGTACCAAGTACGTGGCTAAATTTAGTCAAACAGCCGCGTCTGCCAGAGTCTCATATTCACAGGAAACATATTACAGGCTCATATCAGGGAGTGTGACAACTATTTAACCTCCAAAAAACTCAAACATTGGCTGAAAGCAAACTATTCATGTTCTCATAGATCACTTGCTCTGATGCCCTTTCCCAGGGTCTTTGGGCTCATTATTGTTATTATTATTATTATTATTATTATACATTTTGAGTTTGTTGAAAAAGGAATCCGCCCTATTGTGTCCTCTCGGATCCTTTTATTTCTTTCTCTGGCTATTTGAGCGCACGTTTGAGGGCCTTGACGTGCACAGAAACTCACCAAACTCTGTTGATATTCTGATCTGGCCGAGTTTGAGGGCGAACCAATACATTTTGAAGGAATTATTAGTTAAAAACACATTTTCACATATTGCGTTCCCACTAGCCACGCAGCAGGCAGTTTAGCACATAATATGCATCCATCTGTCATCAGAATAAAAATGAATTGAAATGAATTTTGATGTCTTACATTGATGCTTCCTGCTGATTTGGTGATTAATGTGCATTTTCCTCATTTAATAAAAAAGGAAAAGTGTGGTGTGTGTTGAATCATCCTCCCTTTCTCAATTTACCCCCCCCAACATTTGTCAAACCACCGTATTAGAATTGGAGCAATGTTAGCGATGAACCTTCAAGTAAACAGCAACACACTGAAGCCCTGGTTTCATTGTTCACGCCTCGCTGCGTCAAGACAGCAAGGTGCCGAGTTCGTGCCTGACTACACCTCGTTTTAGAAGCGGCGCACTCGTGGGTGCTCAGACGGGGGCATGTGCAATTAGTTTGCTTTTTACAATCATTGATGCTCAGAGTTTGGGAGCAAGAAATGATGCAAATTACTTTTTTTTTTTAAGAATGGAAAATAAATAAATGAAAATAACTTGAATTACCAGTCAGTGGTTATAATGTCTCCACTGACCAACGCTTTCAGTCTACATATGTTGGTTATTTCCAGACAAACTCACCGTTCCTCACATGAACCAGAACAAAACCACTTTTGCCGCTCATGCTCCGTCACAGCGAAACATCCTTCTCTCAACTCGCACAGAGAAGAACCTTCTGAAAACACTGCATGGACGAGACTACGTCTGAATGTGTTGACGTTTACAGTGTGTACTGTGCAACTGTGTTCTACAAAGTCACTTACTTGTTGAGTTAAAAAGTTCAAGTGGCTCAAGTGGCCACTGTGACCTTGATTCTGTCCACAAATGATTGTATTTTGCAGCGAAAAAAACATTAAAATACAAACTTTTTTGAACTCACAGTTTCACAGTTTCATAATGTTTTGAGTGAACGAGGATTCCCTCATGGTGATTTTCACGTGGACATTTGTGCCAAACTGAAAAGGATATTGAGACGCCACATTCATGAGACAGGGACAGGGGACAGACAGGTGGACACAGCAGTCATTTTATGCATGAATGCACTGATATTGAATTGAATTTCCAGTCCGGAAACATTTTGATACTCACCAGTCAAATTCACTTGACAATCACTAAACTGTATAAAGATTGAGTAACCCCAGGTTTCCACAGCAGTTTTCTGTATAGAAAACGTTCAAATTAAAGACATTTATTTAACTTCAACCTGCCAGTTAAGATGAAGTTGCTGTTCAGTTAAATTGATCTTTTTTAAGCTCCGCAGCATGAAAAGCATCAATTTTATGGAGTGAGTCATCTTTCTTTCAACCCATCTCTGCATGTGTGCACTGCCGCCGCCGACTCTGTTGCACCTGTGGCTGGTTTGCAGCTAAAGCTAGCAGCTGGTTTGTTTATTACTTTTCCGTCTATGATGTGGAAGCAGAAATACTTCCTAACCATATTGTGATTGTCTGCTTGTTTGTGTCCTCCATTGTCAACGCAAAACCACATCATTGTTGTCTTCTTCTGATGAGCCCTGATGATGCACTCACAGCACCTTCTGCTGGACAGCTTGGCAATTACTTTTAATCGCCTGAAGCACTTCAAGGCTTTATATTCTGAATTTCGATTTTGTTTTTAACGGCGTTCCAATTCGTCCATCAACGGTTTCAATAAGTGTCGGCTAGTGGGCGATCAAATTGTCCATAATTTGCAGCCCTAACATTAACTGCGCTGACAGCAGAATCAGTGGTTTTCAGAAATCTGTGTGCGGTGAAACCAATCAAGAGCGCGACAGCCCGACTTGGAGTTAAAACAGATGTTTACAACAGACCGTTTACGAGCCCTGTGATCATCCGTTTCCGCCTCTTCCCTTGATTTCACAGCGTTTCCCGGATCTCGGCGACCACAATTGTGACGATTAGTCATGCTGGCATTTGGAAAGATGTGACATGTTGTGAGCGGAAAGTCGGGAGTTCCCGCTGCGCGTTCACATGACGCTCGGACCGAGAGACCGGACCCTCGGAGCAGTGAGGCAACGTCTAAACCCGAGACGAGCTCCAGTGGGTCACAGGTATGTGATGCTGGTGTTAAGACTCAGAGGTCAGGGCACTTCCGCTGCAGTGGTGTGTGTGTGTGTGTGAGAGAGACAGAGGGAGACCCAACAAGCAGACTGGCGAGTATCACATTCTTTGCTCTAATGAAGGAGGCCGTGGTAGGAGGTCCATCCACCACACAAACACACACAAACATGTTTTTTATATCCTAGTGAGGACACATCATAGACATAATGCACCCTGTAGTCCCTTAATCCTAACCTTAACCGTCACAACTATGTGCTTAATCCAAATCTAAATCCAATTCTAACCCTAAACCCAGGTCTTAACCTTGAAAAAAGACCCTCAGAATGTCAAAAAGGTCAAAATGTCCTCACAAAGATTGTATTTTTATACTTAAGTGAGGACACATCATAGACAGCCCCTTAACCTAAACCATCACAATTCTAACCTTAAGTCTAGAACCAGGTCTTAACCTTGGAAAAGCCCTTTAAATTTGTGGGGCCCAGACAAAAAACTTCAAAAAGGTCCTAATGTCCTCACAAAGATAGGTTTACATGTTTGTTTGGACTCACAAAGATATAAATAATTATATATAACATAATAATTAAATAATAATTAATATAATGTATTCATTATTCCCTTACCTTAACCCTTAAAGTTGTGGGGCCCAGACAAAGTGTGCCCACAAAGATAGGTGTACACATTTATTTTGGACTCCCAAAGAAGTAAACATTCACACAAATTTGTTTTTATACTTAAATGAGGACACGTCGTTCACATAATGCATTCTCTATTCCCTTACCCTAACCTTAACCCTGAAAAAGCCCTTTAAAGTTGTGGGACCCAGACAAAATGTCCCCACAAAGATAGATGTACACATTTTTTTGGACTCCCAAAGAAGTACACATTCACACAAATTTGTTTTTATACTTAAGTGAGGACACGTCGTTCACATAATGCATTCTCTATTCCCTTACCCTAACCTTAACCCTGAAAAAGCCCTTTAAAGTTGTGGGGCCCAGACAAAATGTGCCCACAAAGATAGGTGTACACATTTTTTTGGACTCCCAAAGAAGTACACAGTCACACAAATTTGTTTTTATACTTGAGGAGACACGCTGTTCACATAATGCATTCTCTATTCCCTTACCCTAACCTTAACCCCTGAAAAGCCCTTTAAAGTTGTGGGACCCAGACAAAATGTCCACACAAAGATAGCTGTACACATTTTTTTGGACTCCCAAAGAAGTACACAGTCACACAAATTTGTTTTTATACTTAAGTGAGGACACGTCGTTCACATAATGCATTCTCTATTCCCTTACCCTAACCTTAACCCTGAAAAAGCCCTTTAAAGTTGTGGGACCCAGACAAAATGTCCCCACAAAGATAGGTGTACCTCACAAAGACATAAATTCAAGCGCGCACACACACACACACACACACACACACAGACAAATGAGCCTGAGTAAGACTTTGCCCAGAGGAGAAACATTCCTGTCACACACAATGACATGAGCAGATTATACAGCAACTGTGGAGAGCGGAGAAAGGCATTTCCTTTCAATCTGACACTAACGTAACACAAACACCCAAGTTGTCATGTGAAGGACTGTGGGAAAGACGACCTGGGCTGAGTCTCTACAAGTTCATCCAGTCAGAGAGGCCACAGACACGTTTAGGAAAAGTGGAATTATCCTCAGACTGAAGCTTAAGGGCTCACTGCAGCTGAGATTCCACGTCTGACAGAACAATTTGAAAATCATAACAAGATAAGGAGATTTTACTGAAAATAAGAATAAGAATAATAACACAAATAGCTGTGATGAAGGTAAAACACAGAATGGAATCTGACAATCTGCCTCATTCTCTCTTCTCCTGATAATGAAACTCATTATTTTGTGTGTTTTCGTGACAAATTGTGACGACCTCCAGGTCAGATCATTTCTAACGTCCACAGACCTGGAATTAAAAATCTGTCCTCACTGATCTGAGTGTGTGTGGACAGCTTTAATTAAGGAATTTTCACACCTGGTATTAAAAATCTGTCCTGGATGTGTCTCCTGTGGACACAGGTGATTAGATCTGGCTTCTCTAACCGTTTATTCAGACACACACTGACTGTTTGCAAGAACCAATTTATGTTTTTTGAGTCGTCTGACGGCGCAGATGGATCATAAGATAAGAGAAGATAAGATAGTCCTGTATTAGTCCCACAGTGTGGGAAATGTCCTCATCCACCCCTGTTGTCCAAGCACCAAAGTCTCTTCATAAACTAAAAAAAGGCTGCAGTCTTTTAGTTTAGACTTTGCCCAAGTTCTTCTTCATCTTCTTCTTCCTTTAGGAGTCACCACAGCCGATCATCTGCCTCCATCTTGTCCTCCTTCTGTTTCCTCCTTCACAACATCCATGAAGCTTCTCTGTGGTCTTCCTCTTTTCCTGCTGCCCAGCAGCTCCATGTTCAGCGCTCCTTTCACTGCACGTGACCAAACCATCTCAACCTTCACTCTCTGACTTTATCTCCAAACCGTTGTCCACCAAACAACCAACTGCTGCTTTGCTCATCGTTTTAGTGAAGGGATTCGGGTGCTAATGCTTTCTTACTTTCTTAAATGCTTCCAAAATAAGAGCCTTTTTCCATTTGTGTTCATTTTTTTTCATGGAAAAGCTCTTTGGGCTTTTGGACCACTTTCCATTTTTCCCCATTTAACGCTCTGATGTGGTTGAGATTTGACAGCCACCGTCACACACTTCTCTCTGAATAACAACAGAAACATTTGCAAACTCGTAGCTGGAGGAAAACCGTCCACATCCCAGCTGTGTGCTCAGAACAGATGGTCAGGTGTCTCGGGATTGTTTCCTCTGAGAAAACGGACCCTGCCGCTGCTCTGTGTTGTTTTCTTTGCTTCGTCCGTGTTCGTGACCACCAGCTGAACCTGTTTAAAGATTCCCTTTCTGTTCTATAACATAGCTCCTTTAGCTTAAGGCAAGTTAAATTCAAGACTTTTTAGGCGCCTCCTGGAATGAAATTTAAGACGAATTTCACACACACACACACACACACCCCACACCTCACCCCCTTATGATTGCATCTGCATCAGGCTGATCTGAGATACCCAGGACTAATCCAAACTTGTTAAAAGTAGGCCAAGTAGACAAGTTTCAGAGTCAGGAAACATTTCCTGGCAACATGAACTGCCGTATAGCTATAACTAGCATGAATTGTGCGTCTGCAATGAGTGTCTGGGTGGAATCTATACGTCCAATCTTACTTAAACTCCCACTTTCTATGTGTTCACGTGTTTAAAACAGTGGATTAAGATGCTTTAATGCCAATTAAGGCCTTGTTTTAGGTGAATAAATCCATTGCAAGCCCGACTCTACTGGATAAAACTGAATGAGAGATCTGGAGAGTCGAACTGCACCGGGAGAATGTAACCCCCCCATCCCCCTTCCCTCCCACCCAGTGTACTCGCAGTGTAACCATCAGTTTGAGTAATGCGGAGCAGACAGGTGGAAGATAATTCCTATTACTCACATTGACATGAACCAAGTGTCTCCGTCTATACAGGACTCATGTCGAGTCACTCCACTTGAAGTCATTTGGGTTGGCTGGCAGCTAATGAGCCTTCCCGCTGTGCCGCAGTCCTACAGGAAGGCTCTCACCAAACATAGTTAGTTAGCAGGCGCTATGTATATGTACATATATATATATATATGCACATTCATGCACCTGAATGCTAAAAATGTCTGGTTCCTGCTTAGCAGAACACATGAACGAGACTCTGACAGGGTCTGGATATAGAAACGGATAAGGAACTCCAACAAACTCCATTCATTGTTCATTTTAGTCAAAATAAGGTGATATATATATATATATATATATATACATATATAAATATATGTATATATACACATATGTATATTCAGTACTGTGCAGAAGTCTGAGGCCACCATTAGATTTGTTGTTTTAGCAATGCTATAACGACAATAGAGGATAATTATTTCTATTTCACTTTACTGGAACACATCCAGAAAATGTGTATGCAGTTTTTTGTTGTTTTAAAAAAAAAACAAAAAAAAAAAACATCCTCTACAGGTGTCAAGTTATCGCGTGATCTGCCCTTACACTTGAACAATAACACAGCTCTGTTATTACTGGAATGGAACCTTAATTAATGTTACTGGTAAATCCTGTGTTTGTCCTACTATTTAGAAAGAAATAAATGCTGTAAAAAAAAACGTTTATTACACCAGGTTACGACAGGAGAATAAAAATGAGGGTCTGGGATGGAAAAATGTAGACGACTAAAAGTGGAGAGAAAACTGAAACAAGACCATGACATGGAGGCAACACACGGAACCTCAGCCACATAAACCGTGTCAGTGTCAGAGTCTAAGTCTATATATATAACATTTTTACGATCCGCTATTGACGCTTTTGTCGTCCGCGTTCGTGGCGTGAAAATTCTCCGCTGCTGCTCTAAAGCAGACACACTTCCACTGTCCTTCTCCTACAGTCTAGATGTTTCCTGTCATTTGTGCTTGCATTTGACTGAATGAAAAAACTGCAGAAAGAGTGAGTCAGGCTACATCCATGCTACTATGTTTTCATTTAAAAATAGAGGTTTAAGACAAAAACAAAGGTTTTCAGATCAGTTTCAGAAGTCATCTGTGTCCACACTAAAACGCCTAAAAGCACGTTCCATTCCATTCATGGGCATGCTAATGTAAACAGGAAGTTGATTTGACTTGCATTTACGTCTTTGTGAGGTCCAACAAAAGTACACACCTGTCTTTGTGGGGACATTTTGTCTGAGATCCACAACCTTAAAGGTCTTTTCAGGGTTAAAGACCTGGTTTTAGGGTTAGGTTAAGGTTTAAGGTTTAAGATAGGGCACTTAGTTGTTATGGTAAAGGCCTAGAACCAGTTTGTGTGTGTGTGTTACAGGTATTGTTCATGTTGTGGGGACCTCGGTCTGTTTCCACACTCATACTACATGGACTTTTCTTCTTTATGGGGACAGAAAACCAGTCACCATAACATAAAATATTGCATTTTGAGGTGAAGACACGTTGTATGGTTAGGTTTAAGTTTAGGCGAGTGGTAGGTACAATTAAATTTACTTAGGAGAAACAACACTGCTGAAATGAACATGTTTTCTTTCCAGTAGGGCTGGGTGGATCGATCTAAAATATTGATAGTATCGATACTAATGTTGGTATTGGGTATTGATCGATACTTATGTGATGAGTTCGATCCTTAAGTACAACTCCAGGCATTTACAGAGTGACCGACTGGCCGTCACTTCACTCATGCTCAATTAGCCCCTCCCCTTTACACTGCTGCCAACCCCTCCCCCCTCCACTGCAACACTCACTCACTGCGAGGCGAGCAGCGCACTGTTGTGGCTGCGTGACGGCAGAGCGGAAGAGGAGCGCTGTTTGGAGGTTTTTTACAGCTGTAAATCAAACCACTGCAACCTGCGATGTTGCAATTGGAAATTTAATTTTTAAGTTTTCTATGAACATTTCTGAGTTACTTAATAAAAGTATTTTTATTTTTCTGACAGTAATTGCAACATAACTGAGAAAGGATTTTCTCCAAGGCAGGTCAGTTAGTAAGTGAGAGAAGAAGCTCAGAAAAACAGAAAAATGTAAACAATATTTCTGACTTACTTAATAATAATATTTTTATTTGCCTGAAAACTTTGTCCTGTGTTTTATTATCATCATAAATATGAAAAACTTAATTATAATAATAATAAAATTTTAATAATAATTAAAATTTCCATATTGATTATGCATTCACTTAATAAATTATGATACATTGCTCTCCCCTACACAAAAGTAGATGGTAGTAGTAAAAAGTATCTGTATTGGTATCGGTATCGGTATCGGCAATACTGGCCCTGTACTTGGTATTGGATCTATACCTAATTTTGCAGTATCGCACAGCCCTACTTTCCAGAAGATAAAGTGAAAGTGAAACTGAAAGTAAGAACCAATCACTAACTAGAATATCGTCTCCAAAAGTCTCAAGATTAAAAGTGAAGTGGCAGTATTTTTTTCAACTTCTCTATTTTGGGACATCAGGCATTTCTGGAGCAGAATTTCAACATTTCCACACTATTAATATGGTTTAATGTGGAAGTAGTTTTAGTGTGCACATGCTGTGATGCTGAGCCTCATCTCCAGCAGGCACTGAATGAAGGAACATTGCTGAGCACACACATCGACCTGAGCAGGTATGTCGATTCAGGTTATTTTCACGTGTGAAATGAGAGCAAATCTCAACTCTCTCTCCGTCTCTTTCTCTTAGACACCAACAAACGACTGCGCCGTCAGTCGGATCACACAGGAAGCTCCGAGCACAGCTCGTACCTCAAAGCGCTGAGAGCTGACTTTCTTCCCCTTCTTCATCCAGGTGATGCGAGGTTTGGGCTCGCCCACCGCCTGGCACACGAACGACGCCACGCCGCCCGATATCCCCGTCTGATCGTCGGGGGACTTGATGAAGCTGGGCGTGCCTGTGAGGGGAGAGGCAGCGAGACAAAAGGTGAGAGAGGCAGGAGAGGATAATCCGTATCAGATACAGAGGCCTGGCAGAGAAACAGCTGCGGGCGAGTTGCAGGGATATTACATCTCTACATCTACTGTAAGACTCCCAATAACAATATGCTCTTTTCAAAGCTATCTCACGCCTGTGGCAACACACAACACAAATGCAAAGGCAGTAAAAAAACACAGCCGAGAACCAACCAGCTGCCAGAGTTAATAAGCAGCATTTGACAGTCTTATTAATAGTGGCAGGCAGGTCTGAAAGGACAAATAGAAACCTTGAGGACCTGCTTTGAATGCATGAGTAAACATTTATGTATTATTATGAACCGACACTGAGACCCACTTTCACTGAGACTCTCCACTGTGACTCCACTGTGACGACTGTGGAACAGCCCACAGCCAAACCAGAGGATGTCACAGTCCAAATTAAATTCTGGAAATCATCTGCAGACCCTCAAATAATCCTGATGTCACAACACTGATCAACACACGAGACTGTAGGATCAAGCTGTTCTCGACATACTATCTCGTACAAATAATCCAGCTCTATAAATGACATGCAATAATCCGACAACAGGAAAGCTGCAATTTGAAAAGCAACCTCTCAGATTCTTGTCTTGTTGTTGGTGTGAACCATGTTCCACCACTTTCTGCTTCTTTATTTGAAAGTTTATTGCAAAACTGATTAAAAACCTGTTTTTTTTATGGGGATTTTTTATCACGGAAACTCAATTAACACACACACACACACACACACGTGTATTTACAGAATTACATAAAACACAAATGTGATTGCTTCTAAGTCAAATTATGCACAGTGGAATGTGGGAAAAAAAGAAGAAGGTATATACAGGAAAGAAACATATGAAAATAGAATATTTTTCTTGTTATTATATTATATTGTTTTATTCTACCTCTCAGGGCCCATCTGCAGTACCGTCATGGCCCACCATGAGGGCACGACCCACACTTTGAGAATCACACCAAATGTCTGAAAGTCCAGTTCTATATTCTGCAAACATCTGTTCATGAAACCATGAACAAAGTCGTAATAATTGATCTTAATTTTGGCTTCATGCTGGTGTTTAAGTTGCTCTATCTCCATGTGACCACTAGAGACACTGTGGAGCAACAGTTTGACCGGGAAGACGTACAGAAATCCCGCCGATCACAGTCAGTTTCACTCTGTGTCACTCATCAGAAGCCTTGTGATGTAACAGGAGAATAAAGCAGGCACATTAAAGGTCCAGTATGTAGATTTTTGGGGGGTCTATCAACCAAAAATACAGTATAAATAAAATGATTCTCCTTCTTAAAAGGTGTTAGACATTAACAAAACACAAACCAGCAGCGTTTGATAGATCGATAGAACGTTAGTAAAACAATAGCTCCTACGTTTCCCATAATGCACCACTACCCAATAGCGTGAACATCCATGTCTTTCAAATTCCAGGGTTGTTTGTAATGACAAGAAATCATGTCATTTACAATGAGAAGTCGGTTTTGTTGCACACTTAAAATAAGTCACGTGTTAAAGTAAGTTTTGACAGCAGTTTTACTACGTGTGATGTCGCAGATGCAGAATGTAAATATGTTTCTAACCAATGTGCCCGAGACCAAGAGTAACTCCTGGATCTGCGTCACACGCAGACCCCTGAGACGTCTCACAAACTTATACCTGAGCCCTTTTTAGACAGTCTAGAGTTTGAGGTTCACGAATGATAAACGCGGCGGGACGGTGTCTCGCTGTGACGCCTTCACAACAGCAGGAGGATCTCCGGGGGGTCCAGACGGGGCCTGACACCAGCTTGCAGGAGGCTTGTGGATTATTCTGAGTTTGTCCCGCTGAGTTCTCACATGAGGTTTGACGAGGCAGCTGGCGGGAGACTTCTGGGGGACACTCCTCAGAGTTCAGTTCATGGCTGAGAAACGGCTCAGTGTGTCACTGCTGAGTTAGAAGCTTCATTTTCCACACAGCACTGCCCTTACTTGTTCTCCTCATTCCACGTCAACTTGAGTCATTTACAGACATGAAGAGTTATGGGAAGAAATTTGGGCGAAAACGCTTTAATGTCTTCCTTCATCTTGTATTTCCTGTTTTATTTTGAAACTCACCGGCTCTAATGTGTCCAAAGTAGCAACAATTGTGCAGAAGTCACAAAATTAGACTGTTTTTCTTTTCTTTTTGTTCATAAAAACAAGCCAAGTGAACTTGGAACTCTGATGTCTTGACGTCAATTTCAAATAATCTTAAGACATTTATAAGATTTATAAGAAACTATATGTTGCACAGTCTTATAGCCTCTGTATTTACTGTACATTTAAACACAGTGATGGAAAAAGCAGCCGAAATGCTCCGTGTTCTAAGGGTGAAGTCAGTCGTACACATAGTCCCTATTTTCTTCTTCTATTATCTGTGGGTCAAAGGCCACAAGGGAATTGTGGAACATGCACCGAGTGCCGAGGTCAGTCGATGGCGTACATGCGGTCGTAATTTGACTCCCAGCGGCATTATGTGTTGTTTTTTTCCTGACTTAAACTTGATTTAGTACAGCGTCAGACAGACTAACGCGTTTACTTGTATTCTTAAAGTTGTTTTCGTCAAACAAACGCAGTCATTCGATTTTGTTCTTTCGAGTAAATCTACTGAGTGTCATTGCTCACTATGTCAATTTATACAAAACTCAAGTGAAGCTTCACGATAACAGCAAATTATGACCCGAGTGCTTTACGCTGCGATGAGATCATGAAATGATCTGATAATTAAGGTTATTACAAGCACAGGATATCGGCATGAAGTCATAGAAACAGATGTTTCTTTGTGAAAAAGGACGAGTCATTAAACTCCACATCTCTACCCAACAGGAGCAGGGAGAGGATCTAACGGTGAGCGTCAGCCGATTCCACTTTTACGAGTCATCAACGGAAAACGCTTGACGAACTCTGGTCAGCAGATCTTAAAGATGCGGAGGTGGAATTGGAGATGAGGAACTCTGAGACCGGGTATAATGTGGAGGCAGTTCATGCCGTTCCAAACAAATAAAAGAGAACGCTGAAATACTGAAATGCTAATGCGGGTGCAGAGAGTCAAGCCTTCAGCCCAGATGAGTTTTCTCTTTTTCTTTCTTTTATACCAGTGAGGAGCCTCACATTTGAGATTTGGTGCCACATTCCACATGTTAATAATATTTAATGTGTTTAATTAAAGATGTATTCATTTTCTGTAGAGGCCGACCTTGGTCCACGGTTGCCACGGACATCTCGTCGCCCGGGAAAAGACTATTTTGAACGACGACGGAGTTAAAACTCACTTTAAAAGTGAGATCGGTCTTGTGTTGGCTAATCCTAATTTTACAGTGATTATTGCTCTCGTTTTAGTGCCACTTACCTGTGTTTTGCACTTTTATTCCACGTCTTTGTTTTATAGTGTTTTATCCTAATGTAGTTTTTATTGAACAGGACTTTTGCAGAATTACAACTTCCATATTGTGCTGACATTTTTCTCCTTTTGTGAAGAGAACCTCCTGTGTTTGCACAGTAGTTTCATACGTGATTATGTATTTATTGTTATTAATGAAATATTTGCTTAAGTGTGGGCTCAGTGCTGGAGTTTTTTCTTTCACATTCAAGGATTCTGCCTCGTATTCTCTATGCCTGTACTCAATATTCATTTTTAATCAGGAAAGCACTCAGTGTTCAAGCTCCAAAACGACTAAATTACAATGGTAAGCATTTTTATTGTTGATAGTAATACGATAGCTAACAACTTAGCTGGCCAAATTAGCGTTTTAGATGATGCCGGACTGAGAGAAATCATTTTAACGGCATCAGGAGACACATCTTACTCTCCGCCCCTTGAGAGGAGCATATATATTGTGTCATAAACAAGCACATTATGTGAAGAAGATGAAAATGCTTGAGCAAGCACAAGTCATTGTTCTTCCACTGGACTTGTGTGTGAGTAATGCGAGAGCACATTTCAACTGGTCACGACTGGAAACTGCAGTCGTTTGCACTAACTGTGAGTAAAACAGGAGAGCAGCGCCATAATAATATACGAGTACACTCAACAAATACTTTTAATGGTGCGCGGGGTTTTTTACTTTGGCCGCAATTTAGTTTTTTTTTGTTCATGCACATACAGTTAGTTCATATAGATCACAGGAAAGGGTTTACACTGCACTACTGCACACATTAATTCTGTGATTTTTACATTTAAACATCAATTATTTACGAGCCGTTGTGCTCATGATGTGATAAACTGTGATTAATCACAGTAAATTGTGCAGCTAATTAGTTTTTGATTTGATTGTCAGCGCTAAACCACTGTTCATTACCTGAACCAAGACTAATGAGGAATTAAGTTTCCAAAGTCTCTCTTTAGACACGAGCACCCCGCCCAGCGAAACATCGCGGCAGCGCAGATGATCAAATGCAGCTGGATTGATGTTATGTGCACGTGTGGATGTACAAATAAGGTCGACAAGGTATGACATGAAAGAGCGAATCTTCACATGGTAATGAAATGTCATGAAATCAAAATCAATTAGAGTGATGAAAGGATGAAATGTTCTTGGTCTGACTGCAGCTGCGCTCCTTTGGTCTTGAATCAAGAATCTAAATGAGACATCTACTGGCTTGATACAAGCTTTTTTTCTAAAATCTCAGCTTTAGTGAGGCCTTTAAAGACAAGGCGTGCGTAACGTGACCGTGTCATGTCATGCGTCCACGGCGAAGGTAACAGCGTATGTTTGTAGGAAACACTATCGTGCGTTAGGGTTCTGAGCAGAGGCAACATTTACTGATATAATAAGCTCTAAAGCCTACTTTGGAAAATGTGATAAAATGAAAGTGGTCGGGATGGACATGAAAGTGTGATGATGGCAGACAGATGTTGGTCCACTGGGCAGAGAATCACGAGGTCGTTTTTCTCTTTTAAACCAGAAGAACCGGGATCTAGAGGATTTTCAAATCTGACTAGACTTTTAAAAAATGTGAGAGACCACAGACACAACAGATTTGCGACCAAGTTTCAATGTTTTAATCCAGACAAAGCACAGACTGGACCAGGGGTGGGCAAACTACGGCCCGTGGGCCACATCCGTCCCGTTGGTCTTTTGAATCCGGCCCATCGTAGATTGGTACAGAATTGGCCCAAATCAAATCATTCATTTGACTTGACCTGTAATGCCTGGCGTTCCACCAGGTGGCGCATTAGGCACAGTGATTTTGCGGAGCCCTGGGTTACACTGTTATTTCTGTAACAGATTGTTCTCTCATCTCCCTGAAATGTCTCACAGAATACTTCAGAACATAAACAGACATGGAGACGGAAAAAAACAAACACTCGCACTCTCATTGGTTATTGCGAAGTTCTGCTCACGCCCCCAAATCACTGTTCAGTATTTAATATTGATGATGCGTACAATGACGTCAAAATGGTTTCTGTTAATTCCTCACACTACTGGATCATATGGCTTGATAATCTGTTCAAAGCAGCCTCAAAATTGAAGACACCCATGATTGTTGAAAGGAGCAGATTGGGACTAAAAATCTGGTCATTCATCCTCTAGTGTGGGGCGGGACTTAAAGATAAATCAGATTTATTTCTAAAAATCTGGATAGGGATCACCACCAATGTCTGATAACTTCTTCCTTCAGTCATCGCCTACATGTTAAGAAGATTCCATCCAATCCTCTGCGTCAGTCAGGTCTCACAAATCCCGTATTGAACACTTACGGCGCCAGAAAAATCAACAAAAGTTACGCACCGCAGCTTTAAATAGCAGACAGCGTCGCTGTTGACGGCAGCAGTCAGCGTTTCACATTCACAGCAGCATCGTGACTTGTTAAAGGACGACTTGGAAGGACTAAAACGTCCCGCTGTGAAGAGACATAAATGTGCTGAGCACGGTTAAATCCTGTTTCCCCAGGAAGGAGCCATTTTCACTTTTTTTTTTTTCTCTCCAAATGAAAAGAGTGTTCTTAAAGTTCAGTGTGACTCAAAGCCCATTTTGTGCCACTGTCCCCAGGTATGGAGCATTTCCATGGAAATGTGGTGCAACAGGTTAGAATACGGCTGACGTACAGCGGGGGAAATACTGCCCTTTAGAGCGCTACGCTAAAATAAGTTAGCGTCTGAGAGTCAACGCCAACAAAGAGGCTTTTATCGCTGGTGTCAGGAGGCAGGGGAGGAGGAGGGGGAGGTAGGTGGAGAAGAAGAAGCGTGCAGATCGTACCATTATTAAGCTATTTATTTCTCATGGCTGCTGCTGGCTGACCCTGAGGCTTGACACTCTAAATGTAAAACATGCTGGTGCCCTTGCCTCACTTCACAGAAAATTCTTGAGTTGTCCCTGTCGCTCTCTCGCTCTCTCGCTCTCTCACTCTCTCTCCTGGCCCTGCACTCCGCTGCTTCTCCCTGAATTATTTCCTCAGAAATATGTCACTCCGACCTCCCGCACGTAATCCACAAGGACAGACATTCATGATGAGACGAAAGTGGGACAAAATTAGAGATTTAGTCTGCACCGAAAATTGTAAGTGTGAGAGGAAACCTGTTGTTGGTGGTTTGAGTGCAGCTTTGATGAAAAGTTGTCGCAATCAACCTTCAGTGAACACGAGGTTAATCCACTCAGTTCCTACTGTTTACATTTACTACTTTTACTACTGTTACTTTTTATATGCACACTTTTATAAACTTAGTAATATTTGAGCAACACTTTTCACCCCCATTGTCCCAGAATCTTCTTCTTATCTGCCAACCTTTAGGTAAATTGTTGATTTCTGGCTTTAAACACAATCAATAATCATATTAAATCCACTTGATCCATCTTACTTTATTCTGTAAAACAAATAAAGGCTTCATGTTAGTGGATTTGGTTTGTTTTTATTGTTGCAATTCAGAGATTAAGATGTCAGTCCACCCTCAGATGAAGTGGGAAGCTGATGAAAGACGTCTGCTGTCAAAGAATATACCAAAACTGACTTCCTCCAAGTCTCAACTACTCCAGAGCCAAACTATTCCTCATTTCCAGAGTTTACAGCCTCGCGCTCCCGCTTCCCCCGACATCACCGAGCGTGCTGCACTTGTCTTACAGGCCTGTTTCTCATTTGGCCCGAAGAATTTAATGGTGTCTAGGCGTGCAGCCAGGCAGTCAACTGTTGTGCGAGGTGGAATAAAGCAGCGTTTGGGAGGCAATTCACGATGACAAGTGACAACGGTTTCCACACAAAGTGTCTCCTCCTCACAGAGACTCATTAGGGTGCGGTGCTGAGAAGGAGCAGCCATGCAAATCAACCTCTGATCAGTCAAAGTGACACACAAACAATCTGGTTCCCTACTTCTGGACACCCGAGGCAGACACGCCGCTCTCTCACTCGCCTCCATCTGAGGAGATACATGGAGGGAGGAATCAATAAAGTTTGCCATCAGCAAGAATGAGCCAGTGAACCAGTTTTCAATGCCTGATGCCGGCAGAGAAAAATGCTGCCAATACTTCT
Organism: Solea senegalensis; assembly: GCF_019176455.1. Lineage (NCBI taxonomy): Eukaryota > Metazoa > Chordata > Actinopteri > Pleuronectiformes > Soleidae > Solea > Solea senegalensis. Next base: position 21,221,558 of record NC_058034.1, read on the forward strand.
TTGTACCAAGCTCGTATCGAAGCGCTAACCTTTACTTATAGCTTCATTCGGAGCGGAGAAATGAGAGACATTCATTCACTTTAACGAAAAGTGATTTTTGCAATTAAGCGATTGCACGGTGTTTAAAGCAGCGTTTCAGGATGGTGGATGTACATGGAGGTTTGCTACTAATCAGCGGCTGCAATAAACATTTGTCTTTGCTTTGCTTTCCCTTTTTTTAAGCCTCTGTCGGAAATGTAGATTGCTCATATAAAGGGAGAGAAAGGTTTGTTTTCTATGTACACAAGATGATGCTCGTGGACTTGTGGTCGTGGTCGTACCCAAGAGGCAGCGGTGTCACTGTTCCACCTCACAGCGGCAGCAACGTCCATTGTCCTCTTGCCATGTTATGTCTCTCCAACGCGTCCCACACGCTAAATTTCTGTTCATCGCTACTGACGTTTATACCTGGTCCACCACTGGAAAATTTGGGCATTGAATTTATAAAGTTGGTATAAACTTCTATGAGGTTGTAATCTCTCATGTACAGCCACTCAGGAACTGCCTTACAGGATGGTTTTCTTAAAGTGTCCAATGATGACGTTATATAATCCACAAAAAGTGTGGAGATAAGACAAAGCATATTTGCATGACCTGTGGTGTGAGCCCAGACTTCAGAGGCTGGAGAGAGAAGAACAAACGTTTGCTCATTAAATTTCACGGCACAACTTTCCCGTCGGCTAATACAGGAAAATCTCCCAGCTCCCCCAGCGCTGCTCTCTGACCAGTCTGTCAGCACAAGCTGTCCTCCTCGTACCACCTGTAACTTCCTGCCACTGAGGTGTAACAGAGGAAGCGAGCAGGAGCCCGACGCGTGGCTCCACTGAGGGACAACTCGCTGCTTTCACAGCTCAGATCCTGAACCAAAAACAACTGAACATTTTATTCTCACTCCTTGTCACTGGGACTACTCTCTGGATTGTTCTGAAATCAGCTGTTAGCGCCGCAGATAATGGATTTAATTCAAACCAGCATTCCACCTAATTAGCGCATAACAGCTACTCATCAACAAACCATTTTGTCCATTTCAGAATCTGGACATTAGCCAGTCACCGCGCAGCCTGCTGTCACTGACGAGGTTTATTTTCAGCTCATAGTGCCATTTTTATTCGTCAGCCAACACCAGAAGCCTTTTGCTTCACTCGCATGTACTTTTGTTGGTAGATGCATCTGATATTTGAATAAATTGTCCATTGTGTGATATGTGGGTGCAGTTTTTGAAAGTAGCAGCAGAGCAGTGTCTGTTCTGGCTGACTACGTAGCAAGAGTTGCTAATGTCGCTAACGCAATTTAGAATCTGCCGTTGATGGATGCACTCGGTCCGACAAAAACGCCAGCGATGGCAATATTTGCATAACATGATGTCATAGGGCGGTGCTTCCACTGCTGCTTGAAAATGTGATCATTTCTGAACCTGTAAAAGTAAGCAATGGATCCACGATGCAGTTGGTTGGTTTATTTTCCTTCAGTGTCGTCCACACCGTGATGTGGTGGTTAGCACCATCCCCTTGTGGCTGCCTTGGTTTTGACTGACTATACATGAGTCCAGGTTCTTTCACTTACAGATAACAGACTGGAATATTGATCGCTCAGTCATAGGGGAAAAAAATACTTTGCAGCAAAATGAATGTGTTACTTCTGTGTTGTGTTGGCTGGGAAAGTTAACACCTCCAACCCACACATTTCAGCATCTAAGTAAAACATAATGTCAACATTTAAACAAGGGACACGTTCAGGCTCCTGAGCATCCAGCAGCTAACATAAGTTTGGCTTCTGAGACTGCACACATGTCCTGACCTCAGCTGTTTGGGTCAAACTACAAGTTCAGTGCTTTGACTCCTGGGTTCTGGGTTTGTCTAAGTGTCTTTGGAAAAGATTCTGAATGCTTGGCCAAAGTATGTGTGTGTGAATGAGAGTGATATAAAGTGCTGGACACAGAAGCGCTGTATGAATACAAAAGGCTGAAAGTGAAACGATGATGTAAAGCACTTTGAGTGTTATGTAAGTGTTACATAAATACCATCCAATTTGCATTTAGATACTGAAACGCCAACTACACAGATGAAATGTAAACAAAACCTGTCGTCTCCTGATGGACGTGATCTGTCCCCGCACAAAGCAAATACACAGACAACGAAGCATAAAGACAACTGTTTAACCCTGGGTCATATTTTCCACGTTCTGTGTCCGTGACATTATTCCCACATACTGGACTGTTTGTGTAGCGGTGACTTCTCTACAGGCAATTTGCCCACACTTGTATGTTATTGAGTGCAGAGTAGTCGCCTCCTTTGTGAAAGTATAAATAGATGATTTAAAGTGTATATGTTGTATTCATTTGTAGGTTTATTATTCATATTTAGTTTGATCAAAAACGAGATCATGACTACAAATTATTATTCATTATTCAACACTTCAGTACTGAAATACATTTGTGCAAATCTGGGAACTACCTTGAAAGTTAGGCTCAATTGTTTGTTGCCCATAATCCCCTAAAACTTCAAATATTTGCGGTGTTGTATTTACATTGTAATACTAAACGTGTGCTAGAACATGCGATAGAACTAGTTTGTTCAGAATCAGCCGGACGACGGATCGTCTTACATGATTTTCGTATTCCCGTAGCAGCAAAACCACATGAAGCTCAACATCAACTATTCTCTTATGTGACAAATGCAGCGAAAATGTTACTTCCACGGAAACTCAGCTTCTCTGGGAGTCAATGGAGCAGTTGGTGGGACACGGACACTGCGCGTCTGCATGATGATTGGAGGAACTGTCTGAAAGGCGGAGCCTTTTCTGCCCCAATCCTGAGTGGATTTTGTGATGAAGTCTGCAGACAAACAGCTGCTTGTTGTGTGTTTATTTGCTCGGCGATAGAGAACATTTTTGTTTGTCCATATACACTGTAAATAAAAACAATATTATAGCATTTCAGTTTTACATAATTATTGCATTTCCTTTTTCATTTGCAAAATGTATGTAAGAATTTATGTTTAAATAACTGGGCCTGAAACGAGACCGCCATTGAATCTGCTCTACATCAAAACATGCTTTGCATCACGTGACCCCAAGTTTAACCAATAATCCAAAATCCAATATGAAGATAACAAAAGGCTAAACTTCGTTCCATCAGAGGGTTCATCCACTTCTAATTCAAACTAGCCGCCTGTCTCTAAATCGATGCCATAAAAATACATTTTACTGTAAGAGAATGATTATAAACCAGTTCCCAATTTCACTTGATGACATGATAATCCATATGTCAAACCCCGGCCTTAAGTCAAGATGTAGCTTTGCGTTCTCGCGAACCAATCGATTTACAGAGTGAACGGGCAGACTGCCAAACACAGACGCCGCAATCTATTCAACTGTGAACTGAGGAACAGGCAGACTGAGGTATGAACAGCACAACAGTCAATGACAACAGTTCAATAAGTCTTCACTGAATAATTTCTCCAATTAGCTAAGCCTGAGTAGTTCATCATACATTAGAGTGAGGTTCTCAAGTGCAGGCTGTTGCCCGCAGAAACCTCCTCTCACTAAACAAGCTCCTGAGACAGTGAAAGCACCGCAGAGGTTCTAACATAATTAAAAGCTACGAATTTAAGTCACACTCTGAGATTATTCACCTTCCTGTTTTCCCCCCATAATCTAACGGTCACAAGAAGAGAGCCATCCGAGCTGAGTCAGTAACCTTTACATCCGTTTGGAGAGCTCCACGCTGCCACACTAAATAATACGTTGTTTTCTACGGCTCTCCTTGTTCACGACCCGCAAAATTGCCTCCCACACCCAAGTGTGGTAGCGGTGCCCTCACACCACATAAAAGCAGGAAGGCGGGAGGCAAAGAAACGGGGAATAACAGATTCTATTCTGCCGGTCATTATGTGGACGTGGCTCTGGGACACAGCAAGTCCAAAGACAGGCGAGGGAAGGTTATAGAGCATGGTCGCCATAAAGTCAGCCTTGGCTGGATGACAACATTTTTGAGGGCTTGAATATAAATGTTTGTGTCGTGAAGTTGCAGTATTGACTCTCAGGTGCTACAGTAAAATAAAAAATAAAATAAAAACTGCTGCTCTCAGACCTGCACAAGTTTTCCAGAAATGAGTGAAATCTCAAGAAGCTCCAGATAATTTGCAGTGAGTGACTGTTGGCTGGACGTTTTCAGATTCAGACAACTTTTTTGATTCATTTGCAGGTCATTCCCAGCTACAATCACACAAACAACAATCAATAGGTTTCACGTCAAAGGCGCAGATCTGCAATCAGTGAGGCCCTGTTTCCACCGCGGAGCAGGTTGAAACGGTTCTCTCTCAGCTGGCACGCTTTTCCACCGAACGGTGTTTGGGCCAGATGTTGACAGCTGCGTGCGCTGCGTACACAGCCGTCATACCTCATTTCCACAGAGAGGAAGAGCATGACACGATAAACAAAGGGTAACAACGGAGGACATCCAACAGTCCATGTTCGTTCATGTGTTTGACGAGCTTTGTGTTTCGTGGTTCTTTTCTCTGTCGACCAATCAGTGGACTCCAGTGGAAAGAAGGTTAAGACAGATAAGGAAGAAATCCAACAACTAAAACAAGACAAACAGACAATCATGTCGTCTGTCCTTTTTTATGACCACAATGAGAGTTTAGTAACGTGATAGCAGGAGGAATGAGGATTTTATTGGATATCTATTGGTGGATCTTGACGACACATGATCTCGGCAGCCTAAAGGCATCACCATGAACTCAAAAGGCAAAAAAAACATGATTAGACTGGTTGATAATATTCTTGCCTTCTTTATTACCTGTTTTTCGCCAAAGGCAGCAAAAGTCTCTCTCTGCCACTGACTCCAATTATCTTCCCGCAAACTTTGACAATCACATACCGACTGTATTTTTAAAGCGTGATACATTGATCCAACAGATGAAAGATTTATTGGCAAGACTTTTGATGAGTTACTTGACATTAGAAGCTCCCGCATCAAATTGATTCTCTGTTGTTCGTGACAGCGAAACATCTGGATGTCTTCACCATATATGACACCAGCTTTATGTTCAGTTTTCTTCTCCTCCTCCTGCTGTTATGAATGCACCTGCTGCATTCATCATACGTGTATACGTCTCACGCTAAAAAGCAGCTCGAAACAAGTACAGCATTAAAACCAAGGAGGAAGGTTTTTAAGATTATGATCAGTAAAAATCAATGTCAGCTCTCTTTCACAGACACAGTTCACTGGAGAATCACCGGGCTTTCATTACACGCTAAGTGTCTCAGGAACCACGCTGATAATACTTAACCTCGTGGCCTTGAGCACCTTGAGCACTTAAGTACATGTTACCACCAGTTGTTAGAAAAGTAAATGGATAACATTTCCTCGGACTGACAGGGAAGAGTCTCTCTATCTAACGTTCTGCTCTTTTAAGGTTTTCACATCTGTATGTGCACAGAGGTTCCTTCCATCGACTTGGATGACCATGAGCACACCCCCAGTTTGAGTCCTGGAAAGTGTTGTGCTACAGGGAGCGACTCCGGCCGTACATGTTGTCTCTCTGAGTCAGTCAAAAAAGAGTCAACAAATAAAGTGGTCGCCATAGAAACTAGAAACGCTTGAGGTCACATGAGGAAATTGGCTGCCAAACACACACACACACACATATGTACAAATGAGTGCTCAAAGAGTACAAGGACTTACTAAAGAGAGGAGAGGAAAACCCCTGGTGAGAATTGGCCACTACTGGAATGGAATGTGAGATCAAATACGTACGTATGAAATGTGAGTCTGATGCCGAAACCTCATTAAAGTATGAACAGGAAGCACAGGCGTGTAGCCACATGTGGAACCCTGCAAATATTACTGCACCTGTACCTTACGGTGGACTCACACCTACGCACTGCTTTGAGGGAAGTTATCAGGGCAGTGTCGGTCACGGATATGACTGCAATGTTGCTAAAACAGAAGGTTGGATGAATTTTGTCTCACATTGTAGTCCTATAAACACGTCATCCTGACTCAGAACTGTCTTTGTCTACAATTATAATGTACTGTACATCTGGTCCTTTCTTATGTCTCTACCTCACCTCCCTTCTGTCCTTTCTCTCCCTCCTTTCTGTCCCCCATTTTTCCTTTCACCCCAACCTGTCTTGGCAGATGGCCACACATCTTTGAGTCTGGTTCTGTCAGAGGTTTTTTCTCTCCACTGATGCCTAGTGTTTGCTCATTGTGTGAATTGTTGGGTTTCTCTGCTCTCCATGATGTTGTCTAGTACAGAGACTTGAGATAATGTATGTTGTGATTCGGCGCTATAAAGATAAAATTGAATTGAATTGAATTTAAAAAAAAGTCGGCAGTGGGGAGAACAAATTTGGGAGTTCTCCATTACGTCCAGTAGTAGTTTTGGAGCAAGACACACAATTGTGATTTGATTGGCTCTAACTTTCAGACAATAATACTACTTTTCTGTGTCTACATTATCTCAGGGCACCTCATATTGTGAGGTCATGACCTTACGAATATTACAGAGAAACCCAACAGGAACACAAAGATCAAGCACTAGGCAACAGTGCAGAGACAATAGACCCTTTTAACAGGAAGAGATCTCCGACAGCACCGGACTCAGAGAGTTTGGCCATCTGCCTCGACCGGTTGGGGTAGGAGAGAGGAGATAAACAAGGAAGAGAAGAGGGGTTTCGTGAAGGAGTTGGGTGGGTCAAAGAAGAATGGACAGAAGGAGATACTGTCAATATATTTGAGACGTGATTCAGTTGACTCCTCCACCACATACATACATGTGTGTGTGTGTGTGCTTGAGCCATTAACTGTCCTAAGATCATTTGATTTAAATTATGCTCAAAGGTGATTATGGAATAATTGATCAATAACCGTTTAAAATTCCGGCTTCATGAACCTTTAATGTGTCAGTAATCACCACAGGCCACTAAACACCAGCCCACTTGTTGGTGTAATCTGAATGAAAATGAGTGTGTGTTACAATGTAAATATAATCCAGTTTATCGCAGTTTATGCTGCCACTCTCTGGTACTTTCACTGATCTCTATACATTAAGAGCTACACATGTGATCTGCTGTCTCTCAGCAAAGACACAACAAAGATTTAGGATTAATTTTCAAATGTGACGTGGGAGACCACAGAGACAATGGACTTTGTAACTGTAAAAACTGTGGATGAAGTCATGGCTGAGAAGACAGCATCAACTTCTAAAGAAAAGTATGCAACATCCATTTCCCGGTTGATTTGCTACCCACTGGTTTTATAGGCGCAACGCGATATTATCGCGATATTTAAATCATGATACTATATAAGACATTTAAGACCCAGAGTTGGGAAATTTAAAATGTCACAGCAGCAAAGACAAGTAATAAACGTACAATAGTACAAAAAAGAAAATGAACAATAAGACAATAGAAAGGTAAAAAAGAATGTCCATTATAGACATTATCACGATATTTAAGTCACAACGCGAGATTATCGAAATATTGAAAAATACTAAGTATTTATCACATTTTGTGATTGAATCACGCAACAGCTCTAGTGAGAGTGAGCACTTGGCACCATCTAGTGGACGGAAATATCAATTGATTTTTTTATGCTAATCAAAGGGTCATGACTGAGAAGACTAAATCAACAAGTTATGGTAAGAAAAGTACGCAAGATCTGTTTCTCTCATTGGTTTTGTAGACATATCCAACATGTGTAGACTCCGATGAGGTCTGTTAATCCCTCACACTGTAGGATAATTTGGCCAGATAATCTGTTCAAATCAGCCTAAAATCCTTTTGTGTGGGAGGCGGGGCACAGAAAAATTCTGCAAAGCGACGCTAACTGAGACAGCTGGGACCACGTCAAACTTTTACTTCCTCGGTCTTGGTCTTGTCTCAGTCTCGACCCATCAAAGTCTTGGTCTTGTCTCGCTCTCGACCCGTCAAAGTCTTGGTCTTGTCTCGCTCGGTCTTGTCTGGTCTCGACCCGTCAAAGTCTTAGTCTTGTCTACTCTCGACCCCTTAAAGTCTTGGTCTTGTCTCGGTCTCGACCCGTCAAAGTCTTGGTCTTGTCTCGCTCTCGACCCGTCAAAGTCTTGGTCTTGTCTCGGTCTCGACCCGTCAAAGTCTTGGTCTTGTCTCGCTCTCAACCCCTTAAAGTCTTGGTCTTGTCTTGGTCTCGATACACTGTGGTCTTGGTCTCGACTTGGTCTCGGTTTAGGTGGTCTTGACTATAACACTACTGACCAGAGAAGGGTCTAAAAAACTCCAGATCAATGACAATCCAAAATACTTGTCAATTCATCTTATACTGTTTTGTATTTATAACACGAGTCATATCATGTTTTTATAGAGTTGAATGAAAAGACTATTTGTGTTGCAGGTTTAAAAACTACTAAAGATTAGAAATGTGTACCTTACATCTTTTTTTTTTTTACAAACGTCTATTAATAAAAACGTGATACAGTAACTTTTTTTTACAAGGACAGTACCTGTTCATTAACAGGAGTTATTCATTTATTTATTTATTTATTCATTCATTCACGTTTTTTCCCGTCTTTGGCTCGTGTCACGACTTCAGGGCCAAACAAGGATAAAAATTCAATTTCATATTTTATGTATTCCTTGATATAATTCACTCATCACACAGACACATAAACGTGGCTGATGAGTGAAAAAGAAAAAAAAAAAATCCCCCCCGGGTCTAAATTATTGGAAGGTGAATGTTGGGTTTTTTTGTTTTTTTTTTGCATCCTTGCAATAATGTTGTAAAGATGAAAGCAGTTGAGGGTGATTTGTTATACGGTTCTGATCTAGCAAAAAATGTCATGGTTGTCTTGGGCTCAGGTGTCATCTCGATGCTGTGCAGAGTTTTTAATAAGTACCTGGCTGTGGATTTATGAGTTCTGGGCTGTTTGTTGGCCTGAAGCACAGGAACAGCTCCTGTTGGCCATGTAAGCAGCAGCAGTCTGGTGACTGTGCGTGGATCCATTTGAAGTGCAGCGTCGGTATTTGTAGTTTTGTTTCCCGCTGTCAAACAAAACTATAGTGCAGTCCCCGCACTTCAGGCTAAAGAGACGAACACTATCATTTCATTTCATATGTGCATCTTGTGGATGTCGACTTAGTAGTTACTAAGACAATGTTCTCAAATGTACACAAACCAAAACAAATCACTTTCAGTGATTAAATTTGTTATGTTGGTGCCAAGAAACCAGAACTATTCACATTGAAGAAGCTGAGAAAACTGTGGACGATTCATTTAGTTGTCAATTTAAAAATCCATTACTTGTTGCAGCTCTTGTAAGAATTTTAACAAAGTGTTCCCATTCATAAACAGTCATGAAATAAGGTTGTGGGGAGAAGTCTGGTTTCTTTGCTCCATAAAACAAAGAAATCATTAAAACTAATTCATTTTGGTTTGTGGACAAAAAACATCATAATTTTTTAGGTTTGGGAAACCAAACAATCAAGAAGATTAATCAAGAAAAACATCTACATGTTTCTAATGGATGGTTTAAAATAATGAGTCTTATGGCCTTTACGTTTAAAATATTATAAAAAGAGTTCACACGATATGTCTATCAGCTCAACACGACTCTGTTTTTCAAAATAGTGGCGTTTATGTCGTGTCATGTGACCGACACTGCACACAGGAAGTGATTAATTCTATGTCAAGACAGACGGAGGCAACAGGAACATTGTGCTAGTAAAGCAAGATGACAGAAAACAGCACGGGTGGAAATCCCCAGAAACACCATGATGTGATGTTATCACGATATTTAAGTCACGATACGATATTATCACGATATTTAAGTCACGAGACGATATTATCACAATATTTATGTCAGGATACGATATTTTCATGATATTTATGTCAGGATGTGATATTATCATGATATCTATGTCAGGATACAATATTTTCACGATGTTTATGTCAGGATACGATATTATCATGATATTTACGTCAGGATATGATATTATCACGATATTTATGTCAGGATACGATATTATCATGATATTTAAGTCAGGATATGATATTATCATGATATTTATGTCAGAACACGATATCACAATATTTACATCAGGATACGATATTATCACAATATTTACGTCAGGACACAATATCACGATATTTACGTCAGGATACGATATGATCACGATATTTACGTCAGGACACGATATCACGATATTTACGTCAGGATACGATATTATCATGATATTTACGTCAGGATATCATATTAACACGATATTTACGTCAGGATATGATATTATCACGATATTTACATCAGGGTTCAATATTATCACGATATTTACGTCAGGATACGTTATTTTCACGATATTTAAGTTACAACACAATATTATTGCGACATTTAAGACACTATATGATATTATCACGATATAAAAAGGCACAATATGTCATTATCACGATAAGTCATGATATGATATCCTGCTCTGCTGCTTAATACACACACTGAAGTTGTTCACCCACGCTTTTAAGCTTTTTGAAAACTTGACAGGTTTGATATTTACTTCAGTGTTGGGTGTTTTTAATACAGGCAGTCAATAAATAAACCTTTCCCAAATAAAACATGGATTATTGTGTGCTTATTAAATCTCCTACAACAATCAAACATCCTCTCTTGATTTCTTTTCTTCAGTTTTTTTTTTTTTTTTCCTGAGTAGACAAGTAGAGTCAAGAGATGTGTGGAGAAGAATTGGTTCTCAGCATCATTATGAGGCGAGGATGAGCTGCAGAGATAATAAAGCTCTGCCTCTCTCACGGAGAATAACGACCCCCTGGAGAGCTGCTCATTTAACATGTGAACAGCTCTCGCAGACAGATGTGCGGCTACATTGTTCTGACACGTGCACAGGCGTCGTGTGATGAACTGTACTCAATCACAATTTACAGTTTTATATTCCTGGTGTTTGCACAGGCGGCGATCTCCACTCATCACACGCCGGTGATTGTTCCTTGAACTGAATTAGCACGCGACACGAGTGCGTGTTACACTTGTGTGATGAAGCGCACAAACAGGAAAATCACCATTAGCTTCAATACGAGGTAGCCAAATGACAAAAGGCTAATTACCACTGAATGTTTACCTATTGCTTTATTGCCTTGTTGTATTACTCCATGATGCTTGTGTCAACAGTCTGGTCAGTAGGGGGCGGTAAAGTGGAGAAAACAATCCTTTGTGAGATAAAGCAACTGTTAAATGGTCTGTATTTATATTTCTCGTCTGGATGACAACCCAAAGCTGCCCATTCACACGCTGCCAGCAGGTTAATTGTCTTGCCCAAGGACACGTCGGCATGTAGACTACAATGGGGAGCTGGCAATTGAACCCACAACCGTCAGGTTGAAAGACAACTTGCGCTACCACTGAGCTACCGTTGCCCTGTAGAGCGTTATGAACTTAAAATTATATCATATTATTCTGTCATAATGTCGCAATAGCCTTTTTCGGGACAGAATTTCACAGAATTTCAAAATGAAAGTGCTTTCTTTCAATATGGAAAATAAAAGCTGGTAATTAAATAAACATGCAAAAATAATTTAGAATAATAATTAGATATATAATAAATGATAAGTCACGTTAAATAGATTTTTGAGACCTCTGGTCAACAGTTTATGTTGCCATGATGCCATTGAAATGGATAGTTCAGGTACTGACATAATCAGCACTGACTGCCCTGTGTGAGGTGTTTCCATGACGGAACGGTTCAGTTTGGTACATTATGGTACGGTTTGGAATGGATAGCCTGGGTGAGGCTTACATTTCCACTGAGAACAGTACCTTTAATTGGTAGATGGGTGTAAGCCGCGCCTGATGGTCACGTCAGCGAGATACGTAGAGTGACATTGCACCATTTTAAGAACATCTTAAACTGTAGCTTTGTCTCACTATTACATGGACATTTTTGACTAGAAACTAACATTTACGTTGCTCTGTAAATTAACTCCCCAAGAGGAAAATCAGCTGTTTTATATTACGGCTCAGGAGCTGCTTCCTCCATCAGTTAAGTTCAAATATGTTGTTTTCTGACTTCTGTGTTTGGATTTGGACTAAAGTGGCAGAAACAGAGGAACAGCTAATGGACTTGGACTTTGGAATGGAAAAAAAGTAATCTCAGTGCGAGATAAAGCAGCAAATATATTGTTAAAATATCATCATGTTATGTGGCTAAAATCCGATTCTTGAGCGATGGTTTTACTGCGATCGAGCCTCCATGTCTCAGTCTGGTTGTCGTCACATGTTTTTGGCTTCATGGATCAATAATCCAACTTTTATTACCTTTCTGCATCACACAAGTCAAATAAACACGGAGAGAACTTGACTCCTGTGTCTTCTTATAGACTCCACTTACAGCCTTGGGGGAAATCTGGCCTGTGACAGGAGACTTTGACCAATCACAGGACAGTTCAGACACAGACGATGCTCTCTGATAAAAAAAAAAAAAAAAATGTCTGGGTTGATTTCAGGACAGCGGAGACAGATCTTTGGCAACACATGCACAAACCTGTGTGTTCCAACTTTTGATTGATCACGAATTCTGAGCGTGTGATCGTTTAAACAACCTGTTTCAGTCGGGGGTTCAGAAAGGTTTAATATAGTGTCTGTGAGGATTTTATAAAATCACAACTCAGACTTGGAAATTAATGATCCCCATTTTCTCCCGAGTGCAGACGGCTCACACTGGAAGGTTACTGCTGACGCCGCAGCCCTGAGATGAATTCCTCGCCGCTGAATTATAGAGGGAAATTACACAGTGTGTTCATTGCAGCCATAAAACTACTGGCCCCGATAATGAACCTGTTGATCAGAAACACTGCCCTCTGAGGATCCCAGCAAACCCCCACCCCTCCACCTTTGAGGCGGAGCCTGGCCGACTTACTGACAACTGCTCCCGTTGTGTATCAACTGGAAGTCTTGAGGCATTTTGGCCAAAATAAGAATAGATAATAAACTCCTTTTATTTGTGTAAAGAGTCTCAATGTTCTTCCTCTCTGACTTACAGCTGCTGCATGAACCTTTGTGGTCTTAGCGAGGCTGAAGCCTGAAGGAGATCAGGTTTTCAAAGTTGCAGCCCCGACATTAGACAGACCTCTCTGACTGTCTGCTTTTAAATCTTGCTTTTTTTCACCTGCTGGAAACAGTGTAAGATGTTCTGCACTCTGTCTGAGAGAGGTTGTTATCGAAGCATGTGTTTTTATGTCCTTTTATTTATTAGGGCCCAAGCACGAAAGCCAAATGTGTTGAGGTTATTATTATTCCGTGGCTTTATGGTCAGTTATGAGGGGGTTGACATACAAACTGGAAACGTAGCATGGGGGTTAGGTATGATGCTTTGACACATGCACGCCCCCCCCGTGAAGGTGAAATGTGGATGGAGCAAGCCAAGACAAAGTTGCACCAGATTTCACAAAACTTGGTGGAGACATGTCACAGCCCAAGTCAACAAAGAAGTCAATTGGGGCCATGGCGTCAACTCAACAGGAAGTTAGCAAACTTTGTATTTGGCATCCATCTTGGCGATTGGCATGCTTCGTTTTAGTAGTGCACGGCGCTTTGGTCAACTGCTGTTGCTTTGTAACAGATTTGATTGTATTGAGGCCTTTGCATATAAATGTTAATGTGGAAAAATGGCACATATTGTGAATGACTTGGAAGTGGACACTTTGATTTCTCTCTATCTTTTTGGGTTGAAATCGTAAGAGCAGGTTTCCCCTAGGCCTGGTCGTAGCAATTCAGGGTTCGTTCGGGATTGGTCCAGATCTGAACAGCCATGAGGTGAACTATGTTGTGTTATTTGTAAGTTTAGTTGCTGTAAATGGTCCTAATGTTATATTTTGAGCACCCAAGTTAGCCACCGGCCAGGTGTCACAACTTTGTCACTTTGTTATTTTGCATTTCTTATTTTTGGTGTACTAAATAAAGCACAGAAATAATCCACAACAGAGTATTGTAACATTATGGATGCCAACTGTCATTAAACACCATTACTGACCAAAAGGGTAAAAAAAATCCAGCATTTGTAGCCCTGACAAAACTGAAATAAACCTAATCATTTCATTTGGACCCAACAGACTGATTCACTGACCCGAGCTGTTCAGTATGATAATGTTTATAAAGTGTGTGTAGAAAATGTGTTACTAACCACAATGCCAAGTTTGGAACATTAAAGGAGAATATTCTCTGCTCTGAGATGCTGAGTGAACGTGCTTTCTGTCCCTTCCATGACATTTCTCTTCTTCCTTGTTGTATGCCAGGTGTCCAACCATGAATGAAACATCACAGTGGTGGTAGTTTTTTTTCTGCCCTTCTTTTAGAGCAAACGTCTCGGTAAGAGTTCTTAGCAACCTTCACAGCTGTTGGAAGATCAGGTGAAAAGCCTACGGTCAAAGTTCACCCTCTCAGTGTGTTCACTTTTGGTGACCTTTTGTTCACTCTGTGTTTCAGGGTCTATTTTTGCTTCTGACTGGATTTTACCTGCTTCTGGTCCTTTTTGCTTTGGTTCTCTGGCTCTATTTTTTCTTCTATGACTCTGTTTTTTCTGTTGTTACCTAAAACACAGCAAACTTGCAATAAAATCCGGTCAATTAGTAAAACATATCCTTTAAATCTGCACTTTATAAAGTAATGGATGGAGTATAGAGATTATGAATCGCTATGAATCATCTACAGCCTCTCAGTAATGCTCTTAGTAACGCCTGAGAGCACTGACTCTTTTAAACTCTTTTATGAATGACTCATTGTTTGTAATGGGATAATAAAATATGTACATTGTGACAGGAAACATCATCTGAATCTACACTTATCCGCGGCCGCTGTTATCAGCACACAGCACACACACTAATCCTCTGCAGATCATCTGGAATTATCCACATGTAGAACATTTCTTTGCCTCCATCGCAGCTGATTGTGGTTTCTCATTTTAATTGTAATGTGTCTTCCCGGGGGCCGGACTTGGTTAAGTAACTGCTGTCGGCCGCGTACGAGGTCAAATCCATTTCCCCGTCTGACTGATCTAATATGGGATTCTGTTTTCTTAACGTTCCTCCTCAACCTCTCACCTCTACACCCGGTGCCCTCTCCAGAATCCATGTTGCCGACTTCATTCAATGAGATTCTCTTGGGTGAACCCATGAGTCATTATTGTGTTAGCCAGGGTCTGGTCCTCTTTTTCTTTTTTTTTTAGTCTCCAAACCCGGCCGTGAACCCTATCTCTCCGAGTCAGTGCTCATTACAGGAGCAGCATGTCGCTCTTCCTGTTCACATCATGGGATGTAGAGACAAACAGACTGTGTGTAGTGATGGATGGAACAGCCACAACCAACCATGGCTTCCATTATTTTCTTTTGCTTTTAATGAAGTCAGCCTCTGTCTTTGCAACAATAATGGCTTTGTCTCTCTAAAGTCAAGACTGCTGACTTAATCCAACTATTTTTTTCATTTCTGTCTTGAATAGGTAAGGGTTTGGCTCATGTGTAACAAATGTCAGCCAAGGAGAATGTACACAGGAGAAATAAATAAACCATTTCCTCAGGACAGATTATTACAAATACAAAAACCACAAAAATCCATCCAAAACATGCCTTCCAATCAAACATAGGTCCATAATCAAACACACGTGTACAAACTAACACGTGCCTTCCAATCAAATCCAAAAGTGCAATCTAACAAATGTCTACCAATCACATCTGAATCTTCTCTCCACTGACAGCAGCTCTCGCAGACTCAGAACAAGCGCAAAATGTGTTTTGTTTCTAGTTTGCTCGACTTTATCAGCGTACAGTGATAGATACACAGATATATTCATGTATTCATGCAATACAAAACTGGATGTGCTTGAATTTGAGGACACACACACACACACACACACACACAGGGGCAAAAATAGGCTGATTTTACAACAAAATAAACTTGAGAAGCACATCCAATAATTAATTTGCTGGTTGGTTGGACGGCCAATGCACTCATTAGAGTTGGGGTGTTTTTGACATGTTTCATGTTTTATGCATGTTATAAATCAAAACAACTTGATTTATAACATCAGTAAATATTTTCCTGAGGAGTTAATGGACTCAATAGCTAGTTTTAGCTCTAATTCAATAGAACATTGTGTAGATTTTATAAATAATAGTGAGAAGGTCACATACGAGGACACCAGTGTGATTGACAGCTGTCAAGTGAATCTGTGAAGCTTCAACCAGAAAACTATGACCAGTTTCATATTCATTCTGTTGTAAATAACTCTTTTTCTAACTCTTTTCTATTTTATCATTTAGCTATCTCTCTCTCTTTGTATGTATGTGCAAATTCCTAGTATTGTGTAAACTTTACCTGCCAATAAACCTCATTCTCGGTTTTTATTAACACTCTATTTGCTGCAATAACTTACAAATCAGTGACAAATGATACCTGAACAGGTGCTTTTTGTTTTTTTTAGTGCACTATAAATGTCATCAATTAAAGATTGTTGGGTTCTTTATCTATACATGGTATCATACAGTCTATATAGACGATACTACTGTATATACTATTTGGCCATGTTGAGTTATGTTCCCAAATGGTAACGGCATAGTTTTGAATTACAATTAATATTTGAATTATGACAGCACTTCCTGTTGGAGCCTATTTATGGCGATGCCACTTCCTGTATGGTCTCAAAAAAAAAAAATCATAGAAGCAGCGCTTTATCACCTCACACTTCAGCTTTGTGACAAAGTCTTAGTTGGACTGTTGTGTTCGTTGGCTAAGGCTAAGGTTTAGTTTGGTCTTTAGTCAGAGTTCATGCACCTGTTACAGAATAAACAGCCATGCATTCACATAACTAAAAACACGTTGTCATGTAACATAAACAAGGTTATCTCTCCTCATGCCTGAGTCTGGCACACACTAACACACACACACACGAGGCTTCCACCTGGCTGCCACCTCCTCACCTTTAATGGGCGGCCATATACACCAAAGCGTGACACCCATACACAACACTTTTACAAAGTCGCAGCGGCGACACGGGTACTCACTCTCTGATTGTGAGGGCAGCACCAGCCTGGTCAGCAGCAGGAGATGAAGAGCTCCCCTGGTGAGAGGCCACAGGCGTTTGAGTCTGACGTCCATGCTGTGACTGCTGCCGCTCGCCCCACTGGTCCTCACGCTGCTGCTGATTGGCGACGAGCTCACGCAATCATAGAGCGACACCTACAACGCAATCAGAGAGTGGGTGTTAAAGACGGGAGTGGTTATTACGCTTCATTGATTTACAGTGATTTAAAACACATTCTTCAGCTCAACAGCAGAGCAGCGGCCCAGTCTCACATCTACAGCAACGATTATTTTACAGATCGTTGGTCGTAGCTGTAGATTATACTTTGCATTCATCAATTTGTTATTTGGTGCATGAAATGTTGGAAAAAGGTTCTCCAGTTTGTCCAAAAACCAAAAGGACTGTCTTCAGTTTTAAAGATTTATTTGTTAACACAGAAAATATTCACATTTAACCTTAACCATAACCCTTTAAACAATTTAAATAATGGCTTGATAAGTGATTAATCGTCACTCATATAATCCTTTAGACCAGGAGTCTCAAACTCAGATTATCACGGGGCCAACAAGCATTTACTCTGGCCACTAGGGGGCCAGAGTAAATGGAAAAGAAAGAACTTTTCAGTGAGGGTGGGGAATACGAGCTAAACCCTTTAACACAGAGCGTAGTTTGCACCACTGTAGTTATGTAACATTTTGTGCTAGCAGGAAAATTCCAACAGTTTCTGAAAGCGGAGAAGTTGCACGTCAAAACCAATGTGTGGTTATTACGGTACTTTCACGGAGAAGCCGGAGAATCAGTGTCTTTATCACCAGAGATGGAAAAACAACTGTGCATAAGTTTCCATTCTGTGGCCTGTTTTCAAATTTCACACTTTTTAACATGCAGTAAATTGTAAATAACAATATCGAGATCGGAAGTTATTCTGGAAAAATGGGAAAAAGCACTTTTTGTGTTAAAGGGTTAAAAATATTTCAATATGAAACGAAATCACATTAATGTATTTATGATGCATCATTGGATTAGATTAGATTTTTTTTGTTTGTATCTATTGATTATCAAATAATCGCAATATTATTGGTATCATGGAGCATGTTTCGCATACCCTGTGATTCACCCCTATTTCTCAGCTCCATTGTAGAAAATAATGAGTGTATGGGACTGATTGCAGTATCTGTAGATACTCTAGTTTGTCATACAAGTATCAGACACGAGGAAGTGATATTGTGCCATTGCTAATGCTAATCATGGCACAACGTGGAAGCTGTTCATACATAAAAGAATAAGAATAAAAGCAGCAACCGCACTTTTAAAACCCACAAAAGATCAGGAAAGGATGTTTTAAAAAGGCTTCTTTATCGTTGCAATTCAAACGCACTGTGACAGGTGTAATGTGAGAGCGTCAGAGAGTTTGTGACGAGCGTCACTGAAGGTCCGCTCGCCCGCAGCAGAGCCCGCAGTGTGCTGAGTAACGCTTCTGTCTGTCCGCCCATTTCCACACACACACACACACACACACACACATACGCTGTCCCGCCATGGAGCATAAATCAGGCTTTTACACTCACAGGCCGCAGAGACGCCGCGACAAGGATTTACTCCAAATACAATATTGCAGGGAAGATTAAAACACTCCGTCTGCTGCAGTTACCGCAAACACTGCTCCCCACAGGCAAACATCGCCGCTGCTTTGTTTTAAGATAAGAACTGACGCACATTGACATGGTTATGGGGGTTTTGTATATGATGGAGCCCAGACCTCACACTTTTTATGTATGGTAATAATGTTGTAATAGGGAGGAAATGTAATGTTATTTTCTTTTCTTATTTTCGCTCTGCAGCAACTCAACTTAAATTAAATAAAATGTCATGTTAGTTTGATTATTTAAAACATGTTCAAATTTGTTCAGGGACAAACAAATGACTCTCCCACGACGCACCTGTGGGTCTCGAGCCAGTCTCTGTGAAACACTGCTGTAGCTGATGTTTCTATACCCACTTCCAAAATTCACAGAGAAAGTTGAACAATTAGAGAAAGTGTCACAGGGAGGGTTGAGACAAAGTTCGGGGACACTTCTCGGCGTCTCTGACAAGTCATTAGGCGCGTTGTGACAGGAAGTAGACGAGGAGCTCGACTTCCACCGCGTCTGCCGACAGCACCGCAGCCACTTTCACGCTCGTACATCACAACACACGTCCACAGAACCCCCCCCCGTCACTTCACCGTGACAATTACTTTACTCCTGCCGCATATATTAGACACAATCCACAGAAGAGAATAGAAGGTAACTACAGTCGCTGGAAAATGCAGCGCTGCTTCATAGAGTGATCAGAAAATGTCTTTATGAGTGCTGCTGCTGCTGCTGCTGCTGACGCTGAGTCATCATTCTCACAAAGTGACATGCGGCACCTTCAAAAGCACTGACTGCTCTATTATCACTCGCTTCCATTATATTTGTTCCCTACGCGACACAAACACACAAACTTGTGTGTGACTTGTAGAGCGGTCGTTTTGGGTGTCACTGAATCATTAGAATCAGTGGAATTGTACAGTATTTTCACTGAAGTCACTCCTAAGCTCCTCCCACCAGATGAGAAACACTTGGTTCACACTGACTTATTTTCCTATAGTTAGTTTTTTTTGCAGTGCCCAGATTTGGCTCCACAGATAAAATTGGCTGTTTTCCAATCAGAAGTTGGGGGTTCCAGTCCCAAACAACTCCCCTCCAGTGATTTTCAGATGGGTCCAGGGACTTTTGGAGTTCTTTGGCACACAGTTAGAGAAAATGATGATGTAAAAAATACAGGTATAACTTTTTAAATCAAATTAATTCAGAATTGTATAGATTACATTATATCTTGGAGGGGATATTTAACCCACTGCTTGTAGTTACCATCTTACATAAAAGTGACCAAATTCACCCTCATCTGTTAAGATGTCGCTGATATTTACGCAGGATTCAGCACAAGCTGATGACTGTCTGCTCCTCTTCTTCTTCTTCAGTCCTGCTTTGTTCAAGTGGTTCAACCCCTGTGATACTTATCTTAATAATAACTTGACTAAAATCCCCCCGCCATTTTTAATATCCAGTACAGTGGTAAAAGTCAAGCAGTGCCTGACAATAACCTGAAAATAGAACAATGATAGAGATGTTTTTCTGTCTTTTTATGGGATGGTAATTAGCACCAACTTTGTGAGGTGATCTAATGTATTATAATAATAATTATTATTATTACTCTGACACCCTTTTCCACCCACTTCTCCTCTCTTCACAGTTTCTTCCTTCTCTGACTGAGTGTGGTTCTGCTGGGAGTTTTATTTTCTTTGCTTTCAGACATTTCTCCTCTGGTCCTCATGAGAACGCAGCAAAAGGAACTCCAGAGAACACGCAGCAGATGACTGAGTGAGTGTCCTGCTTCCTGGATTTTCAGACGCCTCTCACCCTCTCACATCTCACTTAAAAAAACGCCCAAAAAATGTATCCTGCTGTGAACTCTTTCAAAGTGTCCAGAATCAGAGTTTGAGTCTGAAAACGCCTCAAGTATTTGCCGGTTGTGTGAATTGTTGTTTTATTTTTACACAAATTGAACAGAGAGCTGAAGCCTTCAATTGAAGATGATCACAAATTCAAGATCCGATCTGTCAGATTTCAGGAAAACACTCGTGACAGTTTCATTCAGTCACTTGGAATATTTCCAGGCCCTCCCTGAAAATCACATTATGCCAGTTTTTGGCCCTCAGTGCTTTTCGTACGCGACACTTTGATTTAGCGCAGAAACATCAGCCCGTAGCTTTCATTTTAAAAATAATAATTGATGTTTCCCTTCTGCAGTTCTGCAGCTGGCCTTATCTTTACAGCAGACAAACAGATATACAGTATACATACATATATATACATATATATATATACATATATATACATATATATATACATACACACACACACAGCTGGTGAAGTAAGTGGATAATTCAGCAGCTAAATAGCAGGATATTTCCCCTCGGAGTTTGGTAGAGACTTAGAAGAAAGGGTAAAGCTAAAAGAAAGCGGATATTGAACTGGCATTCATTAGGTGGACACAAACACCACTCTACATGAATGATTATGCTGTTCTGCAGCTGGAGAGTCTGTAAATAAGCAACTGTTTGTTCAGCAGAAGCACAAACACACACACACACAAGCCCCAAAAAAAGCTGTTAACGCGTCGTTTCCTTTTTGCCGCCGAGTGAACACAAGCGTCAGGCGTTGCAGGTCCAATATTTCAAACGACATCAGCAGCAGCCGGCGAGAATAGAAGAGCATGTGAGCGGGGGACATTAAAAAAGCACGTAACAGTAACACAGTGACACCTCCAGTGTTTCGTTCATTAGCTCACACACAATGAAGAAGCCGCTGTGTTTGCTGTGGAACTGAGGTAATAACATGAGAGCCTCACAGCCAAACACTCTGAATGAAACACCATTTTATTATTTCTCAAACGTTTGGAGCTGTGGGGCACGGGCGAGCACAAACCAACGGACTCACCGCGGTGCGGTGAAGCGGAGACAGATGGATGATCGCTCCGCTGCTAAGTGATTTTAAATTCCAAACCACCATTGGAAAGAATATTCGCTTTGCAGTGAGTGAGGCAGAGAACGGCAGGAGTGCAGAGTTAAGCTCCGCCCCACACTAGGGGACAATTGGCCCAGATTTGGGTTCCAATCTCAGATTTGAGGCTGATTTGAACAGATTATCTGGCCAAATAAGCCTCTAGTGTGAGGGATTAGACTACTCCGTTCGTCAAAGGATTGTCGGCTGACGGTGCCAACACCCCACACAAGACAATCCGGACTCTTTTCATGTGTCCCTACGTAGCGCTCGGTAGGTCGTTCCACTCTCCCCAGAACAGTCTGTCTTCAAGAAGCTCTTGAAATCACGCGAGTTTCTGTGAGATCCCAAAGAATCCCTGGAATCTCCTCCCTGAAATGGTTGGATTAAACAACAAGTGTGTGGTCCTGTGTCCTGACTGGATCGTCTTAGTATGCGCTTTGAAAATCCTCTACGACCTACAGCACACACAGCTACTATGATTACACCATTCATATAACATATCCACACAATATGCCGCTCTACCTAATGAGACACAGCAGCCCATAATAGCATAATAGAATTGTATTCATTCTAATGATGAGATTCAACATTAAATTGAGTTTTCTGTAATTAACAGTATTCATCACATCACAACACATGGTGGGAATTGGATGATTAGGAAATTGAAATGTC
Organism: Solea senegalensis; assembly: GCF_019176455.1. Lineage (NCBI taxonomy): Eukaryota > Metazoa > Chordata > Actinopteri > Pleuronectiformes > Soleidae > Solea > Solea senegalensis. Next base: position 21,243,910 of record NC_058034.1, read on the forward strand.
ATGGCATGATTATCTTATCACCAAAATCAGTATGATTTATGATATTGTTGGGCTAACTGTTAAAAAAGAAATAAATAAAAGGCTTTAAACTTTTATAACGGCTCTTAAAGTTCCAGTGTGGAACCTCTATTGCCCCCTGTGGACGTCTGAGTAATTATTAAAACATGTGCAGTTGCTGTGACCTACTTTTCTCTCACTTGCTACTGGACACACTCACACACACACAGAGAGAGAGATATAGATAGATAATATTGTACGGTAAAGTACGTGTTAATCTGTCTTTATATGTAATTTACTAGAGCCAGGAAAATTTGGAGCTGCGTGACAAAAGGAACAGCAGCCACTGTGAAAATGAAACAATAACAAAAAACAGGAATTAGAGTCGTCCTTGGTATACAAAGTTTGAGAACCACTGATTTAGTCCAACACGTCATCAACCAATAATAAAGAACAACCTTAGATAATTTAAATAACAATTTAATATGTGGTATACTTTTAATTTAGTCTCTTTTTTAAAAAAAATTCCATAAATAATTGTCAATAATTTGCCGTCGATCGCCACATGTTTTCCATCCACCCTGAATGTGAATCAGCACTAATTAATGCTGGGATTTGTCTCCGCGCTGACAGCAGTGGCACTTTGTGCAGATGCACAACACTTGACGTGAAGTGCTGCTGGATGCCTGTTCTACTCTTTTAATAATGAAGGCTCACACCATCAGCAGCACAGACAGAGGGTTTCTTTGCATCAATAAACAGTTCAGTTCAGTCTTAAGGGTCCCAGAGCTCGAAAGGGGAAATAAAATAAAATAAAGAAACAAGGTGAATGAGAGACGATGGTAAAAAACAGAATGAAGCAGCTTTAAAGCCGTGTGGAAAGGAATGGTTTGGTATGTGTTTTTTTGCATTTCCATTAGGAATAGTACCAAAAAAATTCCTGTTTGTTCTTGGTCAAAACGCAAGCTGGAGCCCGGGCTTTACCGTTCCAAACTCAACCGTACCATGACACAAACATAGCATCAGCCTTCACAGCACTGGCACCAGTCATTTGTGTACTGATAACTCAACTATGTCAGCTCCATGTATCAGCAGAGAAAGGCCTCTAAAATCCTTTAAATATCCTCACTCTGGGACTCACAGGCAGACTGACAGAGGACGCCCAACTGTTAACATCTGCATCGTCTCAGTTCTGCTCATTTCTGAGCTGCTTCCAATAAAACTTTTCAACTTAACTCATCTCTGACTCCAGAAACTCCACCGTTGGTCGGCTCACCTGATTCTCAAATCTCCGCAACATAGTGGAAATAATTATGCAGTAAAGCACGCGTCATGTGGCGAGGCTTCAGTTTGTCAACACACAGCTATTTGTATGTAATATTCTTTACCGTGGACTGTATGAAAAAAATGACCCAGTCTTCTGGTTAGAAAAGTAAAGTCCAGGAAGTGGGACAGAAGTTGCGTTTAGCCACTAGGGGGAGACTCTGCTGGTTGCAAAAATAAGTAGAAGTCTATGGGAAAATTTGCATCTATTTTTCATGTCATTAAACGTCACTAATGACAGTTTTCGATTAATTCAGTTTACAGCAAACCCCCACCCGGACCTCAGCACTTCCCGGGGCTGCGGCTTCTCCCGCCCGCGGGCTGCCCCCCTCACCGGGGGTTGTCGGTGGATCCAGGGGACGGTGTCCCTGTGGCCCCGGCGCGATCGTAGCGGACTGTCCTCAGTGCCACCAGGGTGGGGAGCGGCCCACGTGTCGTCATGTTTTCATCATCAACGGTCCATGTGTATTTCGGCACCGTCTCGTTATTGTCATGAAAAAAAGGGGCGTCAAAAATACATGCCGTACAATAATGTATGACAAATATGACTGAACACTGGGAGTAAGGTGATGTCTCTGATCTTCCATTTGCAAAAACCACTATGGTTCCAGTCAGTCAGTCAGTCATCATCTAACCGCTTTATCCTCCACCAGAGGGTCGCGGGGGGTGCTGTGCCAATCTCAGCTACATCGGGCGATAGGCGGGGTACACCCTGGACAGTTCGCCAGTCCATCGCAGGGCCACACACAACTAGAGACAAACAATCATTCACTCTCACACTCACTCCTACGGTCAATTTAGAGTGTCCAATTTACCTAATCCCCACACTGCATGTTTTTGGACTGTGGGAGGAAGCCGGAGAACCCGGAGAGAACCCACGCACACACGGGGAGAACATGCAAACTCCATGCAGAAAGGCCCTTGTTCCAACCGGGGCTCGAACCCGGGTCTTCTCGCTGCCACTACACCACCGTGTGGCCCACTATGGTTCCAGGTAAATTGCAAATGCCACCTTTGATGCTTAAAAGGTGGGGTTAGTTTAGCCTCCAGATAATGGGGGCAATCCCAGCTGACATCGGGCAAAAGGGAGGGTACACCTTGGACAGGTTGGCACAGGTGTTTATGGACTGCAAAAGGAATGGGAGAACCTGGAGGAAAAAGACAGACACGTGCAGAGAACCCGGCCCGAACCAGGATGCAAACTGTCAGTGTTACCCAAACCTTCTATCTGAGGGGCTCACTTTTTAACCTAAATCACAAGCAGCGACCAATTTACTGTTATATCTGTGACACTTTCACTTTGCGTATTCATGTCTTTTAAAACATAATAAGTTGTCTGTTCTTGGCTGAACATGAGTGGAATGTGAAGTGGAAGCGTCCACCTCAAGGCTGCACTTGATTCTGTGCCGGCGATTCCTTTGCTGATGCCCAGTATTAAAAAAAGAGCGATTATCAGCGTTTACTTTGTTGAAAGTTGTGAAGTAAACTTCACTTTTGTCAGATCAGACCAGCAGACGTATTATCAGCAACAGAATCCTGTCGACCTCGGCCTTGATTCCACCGCTGTATCCATTCCATTGTTAGTCTGAACCCGAGAGAAGAGAATAGGACGGACAGACAATCGGGGAGAGACAAAAAGTGGGACTGAGGAGAGAGGGTGTTTGCTTAATGGCTTCATTGTGTACTGCTGATGAGCTCCACTTACAACCTATAAAAGAGTATTCAGCAGCTCTGTGGAGATCTAAATCCCTCTGCCCCTGTGTGCCATTAAAAGCTTTCAGGCCTTTCTCCACTGTCCGTCTTTAGAGATGAGGGCTGCAGACAGACAGAGACACCACCACCACCACCACCACCGTTGCTACACACAGTTACACACACACACAACAATGAATGAATACAGGAATGTACGGAGCTTCTGAACCAGGTCCAAACTGTTGCCGCGTTGACAAACACACAGACGTCAGATTCCTCCACGTCGATGACTGAGCCTCATCAAATGACAGAATAAAGAATTTAAATGCGCTTCTTCCTGTAAATAAATAAGATAAAGATCTAATTCAACTTCTGCCACACGAGACGTGATATAACCCGACACCGAGCCCACGATCGCGAGCCAAAAACACTGTACGTGTGCGCACATGTCACACAAACACTGAGACAATTTATACCACAAGTTAAAAGGTATACATTCCTGGCTCACAGCATTTTTTTTTTTGTTACCATTTTAATATGCTGCAGTATTATGACCCTTTAAATAATTAAATGCAACGTATGAATCAAATCCATGTATTAAAGTGGAGTTCCTTGGTTACACAATGTTTTCCTCACCCATTAATCATACATAGTTTGTGTGTCACACGTTTTTTCATTGCACGTAAACATAGTTAAAAAATTAAAAAGGGTGAAAAGTACTTTTTTTTAGCTTGAAAAATGATGACTCACAATAAAAACGTGTGTGCATCTGTTCGTCTGTGATGTCATGGTAAAGTCTCACAGTTAAAGGACAAACAAAAGAATGCAGAACAAACATATTTCCATCATCTCTTTTCAGACATAAACGGCTCAATAATCCTTTGTATTTCAGCCAATACTTTGTCAATATTGTGGGTTCAAACGCTGCAGTACGAGTCACATTAGTATTCCTTGGTTTCCTCTGTTGTCTTAATTAAAGATATTGGAAGCAAGTAAAACACAACTACTGTATGGATCATTAACCCTTAGTGCTCACGCGGCATGGATCTGTGTCTTCTTATATGTGTTGTTGAGTCAAATATACATATCGCATTTTGAGTCGTGATAAAAGTAGTAATAGTTGTGCAGAAGTCACAAAATTAGACAATTTTTTTATTGTCTTTTTGTTCATAAAAACGAGTGTGACCTTCGAACTGTGACGTATTTTCCAAATTTCATTTGAACATTTTGAGTACTTTTTGCTCAGGTGTGTTTATGGAGGACATTTTTCATTGGATTGTTGTGCTGAAAAAAAGGATATAAGAAACTCTATATTGTACATCGCCGTCATCGTGCTCGAGGAAAAATTCCAACGCTTTCTGAAAACCGAGAAGTTGCACGTCAAAGCCGACGCGTGGTTATTACGGTAATTTCACTCGCGCCGTCGCAGGAAGCCGGAGAATCAATGTCTTTGTCAGAGAGTTGGAACGTTTCTAAATAAAACTTGTTTTTCTTTATTTAAATAACTGCAAGATATTTGGAGATTCTGGAAAACTGAGCGAAACCACTTACTCGCGGGACATTTTCTGACCATTTTATGGGTAAAATAAGCAAGGGGGTTAAGTCAGTTTAACCAAAACCTTACAAAAGAGCGATGCAACCACGGGCTGATAAAGGCCCGTGTTTTGTCGTTGAGATGAGATGTTCCATGAAAAAGTTGACGATGTGTTATATTTCTGTCCAATTTCACATGGTTCGATTTTAATCGCTGACCCTTGCAACTCAGTTCCAAATTTGAGGATTAAAATATAGGAACAGGCCTGATTCTGTCCACACTTTGGTGAGAATCATCTCACACGTTCCTTCTCCTCTGTATCTGATACAGTTTCATTGCCCGTGTTGTTTCTGTTTCTGCAGATTACTATGTCCTCGTGATTGTTTCATGTTCTCTCGTCAGTCTTTGTTGAAACCGTCTGGTTGGATAAGGACTCGGATCTTTCACTATCACACTCAATTTCCTGCGTTTCTCGGGGAAGGGGGTGAGGAGTGTTCTGGTGTGGGGGGGGGGGAGTTGGTGGGGGTGAATAATTGATGTTCCTCTAAAAGCCGACGTCTCTCAGTCTGTTTCTGCCAGAGCAGCCCATTTTTTCCTTGAGGGCCAGAGAGCCGTCAACCAGAACCCGCTGCAGTCCCTAACATCTGAGAGACACCAACAGCATATGAAAATGGGCGGGGAACATCCCAACATGAGCAAAACAAAGTGATGAGTAAAATGCTTAGAGGGAAATAAAAAGAAATGTGTGTGTGACACAAATGTTTTGCAGAATTGCACTTACAAAATGAGACTGTAGAATGTAACAAACAGATAACTCAACCGCTCTTTATTTCCTTTCCCAAGAGCGTCAGGGAACAACAGGGAACAGAAAAGCTGTTTATATTTTCAAGTGTACATACACTCATGCAAACATTGGTAGAATATTCAATTTCGCCGATAAATCACCTGAAATATGACACACTGACATAATAAAAACTGCACGATCTTAGCGACACACAGATTTCACCCAGCAGAGATCCAGCAACGTCTCAGAAAGCGCCGTCATGAAATCTGACCAATCAGCGGAGGTCCGTTCTTCTCCCGCAGCTACGTTATTATCTCAAAAACTATCGATGGAAAGTTGATGAAATCACAGGACAGGGAAACACTGTCCTAAAATGTCCTATAATGTCCCTTTCACGTTGTGTTTTTCTTGTATTTTCTTATATGTACTATTTTTTGGGATATTTTTAAACCACAGACTGGCAAGGAACCATACACGGAACCTTCATGGACCTTGATTTTCTACATGAAAGAAGTCTCGTTATGTCCTCCAATAACACTTTAGCGTTGACATTTTTGACATCTTCTACCAAAGAGGCGTTATACGGTTACGTTATAAGATAAGTTATTGACAGATTCTCCCTGTAAATCAGAACAACGTGTCCACTTCTTATGTTCGGTCTATGGTCTCAACCTGCTCTTGAACTATAGTCTGTCTCTTCCTCCACCACTGACCACTTTTTTTGTCTATAAATACTTGACACGACTTTATGGATAATGACACAAAAGAAAGAAAGAAAGAAATTCAGCAAAACATTAAAAATGCAACTTTTTCCATGGTTTGCAGACCGTGCTAGTTTCACAGTTTTCACAGATTTCACCGATGTTCCGTTCATATTCTCATACATAAAGCTGTGCTATTTTCTACCACATATCATTCAGACCCATTTACACACGGCTGGAACACTCATCAGAAGCAATCTGGCCTAAAGACTGAGCGCACGAGAACCGGAGGATCTAGAAAATGGAACCACTTTCTCCTGAGCCTCCGCTGCTCATGAATGTTGCAAACACATTCAGTAAGAAACACCCACAGATTAAGTGATTTTCCAGTAAAATAGCTCAGATTACGATGAAGTCTCCACCAGACATAACATTTTAAAAACTTCATTTAACCAAAGCCACCTCAGACTTTAACAAAAGTGCTGTTGTTGTGGAACCCGCAGACACAGACAGGACTCAGGAGATGATCATGGTCTCTGGTTGTGACAGCTGTGCACTTTATAACCAACCACTTCCTTTAGTGACTCAGCAGCCATTAATTAATGTGGTCTTTCATGTCTTCACCTTGGCGTTTTATTATCTGCGCTGCTACCTGACTCGGCCGGGTTCTTCATCTCAATGGGACTCTTTTAAAAATAGCGTCTCATTCATTAAAAAAAAAGAAAAAAAAAGAAGCTTGCAGCGCTTACAAAATCAAAGAAGGAAACTGTGACTCAAACCATGACGGAAAGCTGCATTCATTCATTCATTCTCTACCGAATGAATTGAACACTTAGATGATTCTTTAAGAATTTAAGAAAAAGCTGCAGTAGCTAATAATGTTTTCAGGCCTGATTTAATTGAGCTGACCTCAGGTGTTCAGGACCTTTGTTTCACAGGTGAGGAGCAGAATAACTGAACGCTGCTTCACTTTGCTTGGTTCTGCATCTGGGAACACACAGTAAACCTGTTCTTGATCTGCTTCATACTGGAGGGAACTAATAAGTCCAGGATGTATTGTGGTCCAAGACCATTCAGTGCTTTGTAGACCAAGAGTAAGATTTTGACATCTGTCCTTTGACTCAGTGATCTGAGGACCGGTGTGATGTTGTCCAGTTTCCTGGTATTAGTCAGGACAAGACCTGTGAAGACACCATTACAGAAAATGAAAGCATGCACAAGTTTTTCTGTGTCTTCTTTAGACAGAAAAACCTTGATCCTTCAGTGTTCTTCAGGTGGTAAGAGCCAGACTTAGTGATAGCTTTCAGGCGGTTGTTAAAATTCAGGTCCGAGTCAATAATTACACCAAGATTCCCGGCTTGATTTGCAGCACTCAGCGACTTTTGACCTTTCATTTTTGGGGCCAAAAACATTTACTTTAGTCTTGTCCGCACTGAGCTGGAGAAAGTTCTGGCACGTCCACATCATTGTCAATTTCAGTAAGTCAATTCAGAGTGTCCAATTTGCCTAATCCCCCAAATCTGCATGTTTCTGGACTGTGGGAGGAAACGGACGCAGTGGAAGCTGCACGTCTGAGGTTATTTGTCTGCTATTGAACTGTGTGTCGGAAATGTTGGCGGAAATCTTGTACGTATGTTTTTTTAATCTAGTACGGACAGACTGCATCCACTCTGATCCCATTTAAGAATTTATTTCTCAGAATTAATGCCACTGAATCCACATTTTTGCGAAGATTTAGGCTTTTAAAGGCTGTGGTCTTAAACTTTTGATCAGCTGATGAACAGCGTATTTCAGTTTAATGGTTGTTTGCAATAAACTGCTGACTCAAATGTGTTTTGTCTCTCTCCCATGTATTCTTTTTGCATTTTGAAGCACTACGTACAACCTTCTTAAGATCCAACAGTGCAAAATGTATATTCTTGCAATTTATATTATATTCTAGTATATTCTTAAATTTCGAGTGGGATACATACAGTATGTATATATATATATACATATATATATATATATATATATATATATACATATACATACATACACAAATAAACATATCAACCATGTTAAATTTAGCCGTAATCCACTGTAAAAGAAGGAAATGTGATGTTTTGTGACCTCATCATTGGTGGATTCTTACCTAACTCTAATGGGAACATACTTGTGTGATCACCTAAAGACTCTGATTGATCTGTCAAAAACTGGAGACAGGAAGTTGCCAACAGAAGGACAAACTTACGGTGGTAATGTAATCATTTTACGGTTTTATCTCTATTCACTTCACTTCCCATGTTAATTATATTCTGTCACTGTGATGGAGCAGAGGGGGAGGAGTTTTCTGTGACTATTTTACTGTCTGCGTTTAACCCAAAATACAGTCCATTTCCAGACTAAGCTGAACAACACGTGACATGTGAAAAAGAGCAAGGTATTTTCAGAATACTGTACACACCAACGCCTGTAAACACCTTTTTCCAAAAGTCCTGTCGTTAAAGAGCACACTTTAAAAATAAGGAAACAAAAAGAAACTCAACCCCTGCCACTGACTTTGTCTCCGTCTCCACGACTTACTCCAACACACGAGATGAGCTTCGTTTGTGATGGAGCTGAAAAGCTGCCGTTAAAAAATGAAACGGAACAAAAAGAAAGCCTGTGCTGACAACACGCGAGGCTGGTATTACTGCTGGAAAGGCTCAAATCAAAATGTTCCCTTGGCAGCAAAGCTGCTGATTACATTTTGTGGTAGGGCCTTTTAATTACAGCACACAGTTTTCTGTAATTATGGTGCAATTAGACAGCGACAATACAGTATATTACAGCAAATTACAAGTCAGAGAAGCAACCAATTCTGCAGTGAAAGGGGGAGGAGAAAAAAAATCTCTGTTTTATTTGTATTGCTGTTTTCTGTAATCATTGAAATCTCAATGATTGGAATCCCGACAGAAAATCAGTTGGAAATGTCAACATTTTGTTTGGTTCCAGTGAGCACAGAGCGCAGAGCTCGCACACTCACTCAGGTCAGAGAGCTCGTGTCTGCTCACACGCCACCGTATTGAGTTTCACTGCATCAAATAAAAGAGCAAAGGCCCGAGACAAACTGGAGCTCTCGCGGCGACACTTCCTGACAACACAGCTGCTCGCTCACCGCCCTCAAAAAAATACTGTTAAATATGAACGCTGCTGCCGCCGCCTATCCACCGTGTCTCCAGGCAGCGTGGACACGCATACACATTCCCTCACGCCTCCGACTCCTGCAGACAAAAGTGTGTCTGCAGGCAGGCGCGTCACTACAACCTGACTCTGAACCAGAGCTTCTCATCAGAACAGATTTAGGCCTTGAGTGTCGGGTTTGACGATTTATGGAAAATATCTAATTATGATTATTCTTATAAAGACATATAAAAAAATGGACTTTTTTGGAAGACTTTCCTCAAGATTTTGAAGTGTTTCTATGAGGATTTGTGCTCAGGTCTGGCTCACAATCTCTGTCCCAAACGTGCCGCATGGGGTTAAAGGTCAGAGGTCAGTGCAGGCCAGTCAAGTTCTTCCACACCAAACTCAAACCGTGTCTTTAAAGTCCTAAATAAGCATAGCATTGTCCAAAATGTCTTAAGATTGTCCTCCATTGGAGATAAAGGGGCCAAGATTGTAACACGTGAATTCAGGTGTCCACATCGAGTGTGTCTACAATTTAATTTGCCTTGGTTCATTAAATACCGAGGTTTTTAGGTTTAAGGCAAAATGGGGCATGACCAGACGAGATACTATATCAATTAAATTTTATTTGAATAGCGCCAATTCATAACATACATTACCTCAGGGCACTTTACAGAGTAAGGTCAAGAACTTTCAATTATTATAAAGAGACTCGACAGGACAAGTGCTTGGCGACAGTGGAGAGGAAAAAACCCTCAAAATATTAATTGAAACAAAAATGCAAGGATGTAAAATGGATGAACATTTCGTGGATAAAAACTATGACAGACACGTTCAGCGACGATTGTATTTCACGGATGAAAACGAGACAAATATGGTTGATATGACAAAAACTATGAGGAAATGTACTAACTAACTTTAGTCAACAAATCAAAACTTAGGCGAACCGGGAAAAGATACAATCAGAACTAATCTCTTTGCGAGCTACGGAGGTTAGTTTGATGTCAACGCGCAGGAGGACACGCGACGAAAGAAAGAAAGAGAAGAGACGACAAACGGTTGAATTTCACGTACGATGTTACAGAGACAATGTCAAAGGAGAAAAACACAGCCGACATGAAGCCACATTTGGAGGCGAGTCGTCCAGAAATCTATGCAAAGGTTCGTTAAAGACACAAACTCATTTAAAATGAAGTTCAAAGCTGAAACCACCAACGCTGCTATGTTCGGATTTTAAATAAAAATACCAATTGACATGTTGAAGATAAATTAAGTCCAAGTGCAATGTTTCACTGTCTTCAAAGAAAAAAATCTATTTGATTTGATTGCTAAGACAAATAAAATGCGTTCAAACCTTAATAATAACATTAACATTTAAACTAAAACATCTCAGATGACTAAAACGCATCACTCAAGTACAACTCCCTGCGTTTGTCCCACTTCCCTCTGAATGTCTGTGAAACCTAATTCATAGCAGCGCATTCACATCTCATATAAAACGTTTCCAGAGACAATATTCTGTTTAACGTGACCCCTGCTGTTGCCGCATTTAAGACCAACGTTGGAGTGTGTCCCATGTTGCTGCACTGACTGAGTCACTCACATCCCAGCGCAACAGCCGTCAACGTACTAATGCGCGATGTGCAGACAGACAGACAGACAGACAGACAGACTGGCTGGCTGGCTGAGAGCAGGACGGCCTCTCAGCTCTGTCTGATGATAAACAAGCCTGTTGGTGTATGAATGATGACACCCATTCAAAAGAATCCCAGCCCTCCCGTGATCTCCACTTTAATGCACCATCCAGCCTGGCTCAGTGAAATGAAAGAAAAGAGCACTTGTCTTAGACCATGAATCCTGTCATAACAGTCAGGTGGGAGCGGAGCCCCCCCACCCCACGCCTCAGTGCATTCAGCGGGGGCGTGTTCAGACTCGTCCGTTTCCTGGCCGACTTCACAGACAGCCGGTGTTGTGAATCTGCCTTGGAGGTCCACAGACTCCTCTGTCACAGCTGCACTCACTGCTTCAACAAGGCGATGATGGACGCTTTAAACATTTCTTTGTCTGGCGCATCATCGACGCTCACCAGCATCAAGAACACGGATCTCTCCGGGGGCCTGCTGCCACACAACATCCTCACACAGAAGCAGTTTCTAAAATGATTTCTGTGCACAGCATCAATCCATTCTACCTGTTTTTTTAGTCTGCTTTCATTTGCTTCTCAAGAGCTCGGGTTAATGGAAGCAAAAGTAGAATTTTCCTAATCGTAATAATTCACAGAGATCGGAGGACTGTCTGTCTGCAGAAAACCCGACTTGCAAGATCAGGGCCGCCAAACTCCTTGGAGTCCTCGGAATTAGGCGGTCTCACAAAGTCAAGTACCGGGTATTAGGAGTGGGGAATCCCAGGTTGCCTCAAAACCTGGTCCACGATACCAGTAATATCACGATACAACTGTTTTTGCAAGACAACCGTATCGCCATACATCACGATATCTGTCTAACTGAAGAAAACAAAACGTTAGCGTTACAACATAAAGAACAAAAATCCTGCTGTAAACTCTCTCTTGAAAAAGAGGAGGCGACTGTCTGACCGAGTAAGTCGCGACACACAAGCAAAACATCAAACTTCAAATGTTGATGACTGACAAACACCGGCCTCATGTTCGCTGGGATAAATTCTCTATGCGTGTATTTGAGGTTTGCTATTGTTATAATTTCCATGGCTTGTGTTCGCTGAGCTGCGTTGAGAACGAATGCACGCGGCCAGGACGGCGTCAGCGGTGAGTTCTTACGACAGTAACATTTAAGCAGTAAACACAAGGGGGAGCTCCGTAGAGGAAAAAGTCAAAAAAACATGTACAGATATCACAGGAAATATTATTCTCTGCGTACAACACCTCCTATGCAGTGTAAAGTCATGGACTTCACTTCATTCACACTTGGTCAAACAAGAGTAATAACATTTGGGTGGAATTTTATTGGCTATTTATTGACTTTTTGGCTTTTTATCACCATTATAGTCAATGACTTACCTCGTAAGGTGTAGTGGCAAGTTATTGAATACAACAGGCAATAAAAAAAAAATAATAATAATAAGTCAATAAAAATCCAATAAAAATCCAAGAGGAAAAGGAGGAGGAGGAGGAGGTCAGTGAATCCAGTCAAACAAACAAACAAACAAACAAACAAGAGAGCCACAGGCAAAATATATTTTGGTCAAATCAGAAAAAAAAAAATACCATTATTGCACCATGAGAAAATTCTACAGGTGCATGATGTGAAATGAAAGTGTCAAGCGACACTTTCATTCACTCAGAACAGGGATTCTAGGAACCAATATGTGAAGATATTCTTTGTTTAAATATATTCCAAACATACTCAACTCTGGAGTATTTTGTCACTACAGCGTGTTGAGCTTAGAGGAGCAGCTTCAAGATGCATTCAAGGAATCCCATAAATGTCCTTGCAGCTGTTGCTGGGAGCCATGTTTCTACCAAGTGGAATGGTTTGGTACGGTACAGTACATGTTTTTTTGCGTGTCCATTAGGAACAGTACCAAAATAACCCACCACAACCATTCAATTTTTTGGTACCTGTCCCTTGGGTTACCAGAGTAATGGCACAGTATGGGTGAAGCGATGGAGCTTAAAGTCAATCCCTAAGTGTTACAGGAAGACAGAGGGGGGGCCGATAAAACTAGACTCGTTCCAGTTAATACCAGAACTGCAGAGTTTTGGATTAAATATTTGAATCATCGAATAGTCGTGTCCATCCTGAGCTCAGAATGTGTCATCCTTTTTGAGCGACAGCTCTTCTTGACACCACTTATGTGACGCAGCCCAAATCAGAAGAAGGGTCAGTTTGTGCTTCCTCTGGCTCTGTAGGGTTCAGATGGATAAATGTGAGAGAGAGAGAGGGAGAGAGAGAGAGAGAGAGTAAAATGGCTGTTGGACTCAAACTTGTTTGATGTGGAGTGCTCTCCCCGGGGCGGTCGCAAGTCAGTCAGTCATCATCTACCGCTTTATCCTCCACTAGAGGGTCACGGGGGGTGCTGTGCCAATCTCAGCTACATCGGGCGATAGGCGGGGTACACCCTGGACAGTTCGCCAGTCCATCGCAGGGCCATGGTCGCAAGTGTCAGTGCCATTTTTGCAATCACTTCTAGTCACTGTTTTACTGCTCTAATAACTAACAAGTTACCTTAGAGTAAGATTTTATAACATGTTAGGTTTTATACTGAGGTAACCATGACGACAGGGCCCAGTCACACTTTGGCATTTTCGGAAATAACAGACCACATTGACGTAAAATGATAGTCTTGTTCTTAGGTAAGAGATATGAATCTGTTGTTGCACAGTCAGAGACAGCAGCAAATTCATTTCCTCAGGAGCTGCCAGTCAAGGTGCTAATGGGGAGTTCCCACACCAAATTCAATGATTTTCCAGGATCGATTCTCTCAAATTCAAGAGCCAAATGAGCTTGAGATGGGAGGGCAACTCGTAAGAGCGTCTTAGTCCATGATGGCGTCCACTTTTATTGATTTGCTGCACGCTCTGCACCTGGACAAGTGATTGTCCTCAGGATCTCGTGTCAAAGTCAGTCTTGGAACTTTCATTTCATCACGTCATCATTTGCTCGCTCTTGTATTAACTTTACTCGCTCATTGTTCTGAACGGAATCTCACGTCAACAGTGGAGAGAGAGAGAAACAGTTTCCACAAAACTAAACCCAGCTAGGTAGCTGAGCTAGCCTATCACACAAGTTTAGCCAAAAATGTAAAAAAGAAAATAATAATTACAATAATAATTCACCAGCCTACAGTGCCAGCCAAATAAAGCTAATTCAAATGTTCTGTCTCATGTAATTAATCTGTGGAACAAGTAAAATAAGAACAACGTGGAGCTTACAGTACCACCATTTCTTGGCTGGGAGCCAAATCTCCACTGGTTGCTTGGCAACTGCTCCGAGAACCAAGAACTGTTGGCTGATATCTTGGACTGAAATCAAGTCATGTCAATCAAAAAAAAAAAAACTGTGACCAGAGGATTCCGTTGTGGAGCCTTTTCCCCCCCTGAAGTTTAAGTCATAAAAATAAATTTCTTTCTTACAACTAAAAACTAGAAATGTGTTTCAATGCCATTTTCTTCTACACAATTGTTTTAGAAATTCAATATTCCACAGGACAGAGATATTGGATTTTTGAGGTCATCTTTGTGTCAAAGTGAACATGGATTGAGAAACATTATCATAAGAATGGGACGGATGAAGAGTTGAAGGCCCAAACATTGCCACTGCAGAGGCATTAAAACAAGTCATAATATTAACAAACTTGAATATTAGTTGCACTCCCTCCTAGAAGCTGCCTCTAAAAACGTATTATTTTGTAGAATTTATTTAATTCGATCCATTTTACAGATTCAACCTGAACTTGAATAATTCATAGTTTGCAGAGTGTTACCATCTTTTACATATTTATGATTTAAAATCAAATCTGTACCATTTTTTTCTCCTCTAAAACTGTGCACTCCCTCCCTCCAAATTTTTCTTTAACATTTCTATGCTATTCCACCACTTTTACAAACCACACGTCATCATATATTCAGCCCTGTCTACTCATGAATATAGTGAATATTTAATGGGACAAAAACATCGTAATTGAAAAAAAATTCCAAGAAAGTTTCCAATAACATTATTAATGACATATTTAAGAGATACAAATATTTTATTGATAATTGCATAGGTAACATTTCCATAGTGGCTACAACAGCAAGCATTTGGTTAAAGAACTTTATGTGTGTTTGTGGAATTAATAAAATCTTTAAATGTTCCCTGAATGCACCTCATAGCTGCTCCTCTAAGCTCCTCCTGCTTTTAGAACAGTTGTTTTGGTTATTAATCGTCACGATAAAATCTAATTTTCACACAAAATTAGACCCATGGCAAAGTGAAAGGGGAACTGGGCTTGTAAGTGGAGGGTTGTCTGTTCAAATCCCCAACAGTCATTGCTCCACCGAGCACTGCTCAGCGGCTGCCCCCTGCTCCTAACGCTAGGACGGTTCTCCCATGTTGTTGGTTTATTATTTATTTATTATTTAGCCTTTTTGGGGGGTTAGGCTTAAGGATCTTTTTGGTACGGCCTGTATACTTCTACACTTTGTAGCTTTTGTATTCTGTTATGAGTTTTATATCATGAAATTGTTTTGTCTGTATTTGTGCTGCTATCTTGTGCGTCGCCGTCAGCTGCACAGACGTCAGGTATAGACTCCTTTAGGCCGACGTAGGGGAGCAGGAATCTCAAAGCAGAAAATGAACATCAATTATTCATGAACAGCGACATCACTACTTATTGCGAACACATCAGTCACACAGTGTATTCCTCACATTATCTAGGAGGGAAGCTCCGTTTAAAATGTCAGCGCCGCACTACAAAGGGCGAAACATATTAATCCACACAGACCTCAGTTAGTTACAGATGACGCCCTAAATAAGCGAGGCAGAGAAATGAAATGCTAATAATTTCCATCTATTTTGAACGGCGCTTCTAAAAGCTGGTGGCGGCGGAAAGGAGACTTTGAATTTCTAAATCAAAGCAGAAAGGGGTGAAACGCTCCCTTCATGTGGAAACCACATTACCAGGTTTAATAATCATCTTCAGCTTGATCTCCATACGGCTGCTGGGCCTAAAGGTCTCACTGAGGCTTCAGACGTCACTCACACACACATGGACTTTTCCTTGTGTGTGTGTGTGTGTTTGTGTGTGTGTCTTGGTGAAAACACAACACCACTCTGAGCTGTCAGTGAAGTATTCACGAGCACACAATTAACACACACAATAAAAGAAACGGTGAAATCTGGAGCGCAAATCTCACAAAGGTGGGATTAGCTCCATTAGTGCAGGAATCTCAGGGGCAATTAAGCCGCCACGAGTAAAGCCCTGACTCAGATTCCAGCGAGTGGCAGAGTGACAGGAGGTTTGGGAGGTGCTGGAGAAGAAGAGGACGAGGAGAAGGAGGGGAACACACTTAAGCAAAGCTCTTAATGCGAGGGTCAAAAGTAGCTTGTCAGCGCGTGGAGAAAGCAGTGATGAGGTGACGACCTTCTCCAGCAGCCAACACTGGCTCACACGGACTTAGCGGAAGAAGGAAATTTACTTTCTGCCCTGCCCTGCCCGGTGATTTCCTCCACACGCTCTCTTATTCACACACATAACTGTGAAGCTTTCTTTTTTTCTGTTTGTTCTAACATTGTTTGGTTGAACAGAAGGAAGTCACAGCCAAGGAAACGTCACTTCACTTCAGTTCTGTTTAAAAAAGGATTAATCCATTACTCAATCAATCCATTTTTCATGATTAGTCGTTTTTGAATAATCAAACCAAGTTCACTGGTTTTTCAGCTTCTTAAATGTGTCAATGTTTCTTTGTTCCGTATAACAAAGAAGTCATTAAAACAGAATCGTTTTGGGTTTGTGAACAAACACCAGTGTGAAGTTTGTTGAGTTTCATAGTTTTCGATTGATTATAAACCAGCGGATTTCCAGCACTTTAAACACATTTATTTGACCACCTGTCATACAAACATGAATATTTTCTTTGAAATCTTTGAAAAACGTTTGAAACTAAAACTTTTATTGTTATTTATTTGGCAAATAAACTGAATTCACGTTTTAAGACCAAATTTGAGATGGAAATTAATCATTAAGCAAGTA
Source organism: Solea senegalensis (assembly GCF_019176455.1). Taxonomy (NCBI): domain Eukaryota; kingdom Metazoa; phylum Chordata; class Actinopteri; order Pleuronectiformes; family Soleidae; genus Solea; species Solea senegalensis. The sequence goes on from NC_058034.1 coordinate 21,260,798, forward strand.
AATAACTATAATTTGTCGTCTTAATCGAGAAATAATAATGTGCTTTACTATTTTATCTCTTTTTTGTAAAACAGTACATTTTAAAATGCATTTCTAACAATAACAATTATATTTTAGCATTAAAAATAGAATTTTGCTTAAACAGCTTAAACATACTGGTGTATTAACCATTACAGAAACATAAAAAACTGATTTGGATGATTACCAATGCTGTTAATTTAGGGTGACTGTGGTAAAAACACTCAGAAGATGAACTTTTCTTTCCCAGATCATCACCAAAATCCTGATCATTTCTCCCTTGGCCCACAACAATCCAAATCCACAGACAAACACGCAGTCAGAAACCGTAGCTAAGTCTCCATGTCTGGAGAGGAACTCCTGGGTCTGAACCTCTATCTTCAGCCCGTGCTCCTTCCTCAGCCTCACTGTCAGCGGCGGTGTCATCGCTGCACACGAGGCAAACACAGACCTCAACTGTTCCCGTCCGCGGTTCCCCGGGTGGTGAAACGAGCTCCCGAGTCCCTCATCTCTCTCCTGACACGTCAGACTAAAGCCCTGTATATCCTCGACCTCCACAGACACAGAGGTGTTTACGAACGTCACGTAATGTGCCGCAATATGCTCCGCAGGTGTGTGAGCGAACTGAGCAGGATGTCAAGCAGATATGGTGTGCTTCAGACGCACACGGGTGCTGATGCAGTGTTTCTAATGATGTGTTTGTGTTTTGGTAGAAATGTGCCGTCACAACGTAGATGAAGATAAAAGATGTCCTGTAATGTTTCGGAAAGATAAGAAAGGCACTTTTCCTTTGATATTCCTTGATTTAGACGGTTTGAGTTTTGTTTTACACACCGCGCACATCTTACATGTAGATTTTGGGAAGTCTAGCTTTCATGTTCTGTTGCTTTTGTTTATTATTCCATAAAAGACGGAGTTTTAGGGCCAAACTGAAGAAGTCATAAATATTATTCAAGCAATTAGTGGTTGAGCAATTTGTCTTTCAGTTTGTGGGTTCTATTCCCGGATCCACTAGCCCACATGCCAATGTGTCCTTGGGCAAGACACTTAACCATTTAACCCTTTCTTTTTGCCCATTTTTCCATAATAACTTTCAATATTTGGCAGTTATTTACAATGTACTGCTGGTTAAAATAGTGTTTTAAATTAAATTTAAAATGAAGAAAAACAAAAGGTTATACACATTTGTTTGAGTCTTTGTCTCAGTGTCCAAAAACTGTAAAGAAAAATGGAGAGTCAGCTTCCTGCATCAGCGCAAGTCAAATTACCGTAATAACCACACACCAGCTTTGACGTGGAACTTCTCAGCTTGCAGAAACTGGAATTCCAAATTTTTCCGCTAGCACAAACTGGCGAGGAACTATGGAAGTCCATCTCCGCCAGAAAAAAAGAAGTCAAACTTAGCCTTGATAATTGAAATTTCCTGAAACTAAGTCATAATTATGAGATAAAAAGACTAGAAAAGCGTTAAGTAAACACAGACTTTTTACCATTTCTGCTACAAACTGCGTCTGTGACAGATTCTCCTGCTCTGATTCTTGCCGCGACGACACAAACTGGTGACCTTTGAACCTGAGAATGATCAGCCACAGCCAACATCAACAACTTTTGAGTGGTTGACCTCCACTCGGCTGTCATCTCGTCATCAGTGGTTGTTTTCACAGAGGGAGCCACTCTGATATTAGCAGTTATAACAGTTTATGATGTCAGACATGACAACGATCAGCTGCTCCACAGAAGAATCTGACGACGGACTATAGAAGCGATCTCAGTGACACAACGTGCACTGGCCGGCATGTCATCGTTTGCCTCAGCAGGCGACCGTCATTTCCCTGGATTTGAGTACGTTTGCCTCCATCCTCATTTAAACCAGCACTTCCTACTTCAAGCTCTCGTACTTCACTGAATCTGCACTGGAGCAGATTCAGAGTGCAGGTGACAGGTGAACAAATATGTAGTTAAATAAAAAGAATAAAGAAAGGTATCCAGCCTGGGAGCCAAACACTGACAACATGACAGACTTTCGTGTGGTGTCTTTAAACTACCAACTAATATGTGAATTACGGTTATTTTTATGAAGGATTCCGGTATTTTACGACACCTATTGTTATTGAATTGTCGAATAACAAACTGAATTTACCTTTTTAAAACCTGAAATTGACTTAATAACTGTCATTTGACGTCTTCATCAAGAAATAATCATGTGCTTTACTATTTTTTTCAGGGTTTTTTGTAAAACAGTACATTTTAAAATGCATGTATAACAATAACTGCATTTTAGCATTAAAAGCTGCACTTTTATTATTTTTATTACTAATAATTCATTTTTTCATTAAGAAATAATAATGTGCTTTAGTATATTCTTCAGTTTGTTTGTAAAACAGCACATTTTAAAATGCACAATAATAATTATATTTCAGCATTAAAAAATATAATTTAAGTTAAAGCTACATACTACTGTATTAATTGCTATAACCGACACAGAAATTGTGGAAATTTAACTTGTTTTTCTCTAGAAATGTCATGTTTTGTAAAAAGAACAAGTTCTTGTTGTTTAAAGGTTATTATTTTGTTATTTTTACTGGTCAAATTGTGCTGTATGTGGCCGCTGAACTAAAATGAGTTTGAGTCCCCTGCTGTAGCAGATTCAGAGTGGAGGCGATTGGTGAACAAATATGTCATTCAGAAGCTGTTTGTTATGGGATTTTTTCTCCAAAAAGAATAAGAAAAGTTTCCTCCCTGGGAGCCAGAGACTCAGCCTCTCTGACAACATGACAGACTTTAGTGTTTATAAACTCTGCTCACTCTCCTGCATAAAACCTGTCCTGAGACAATGTGGCGTCTTTAAACTACAGTAACGACTCACATTACAGTTCAATAAATAAATATGTGAATTAAGGTTTATTTTCACAATTATTACGATTTAACGACTAACCGCCGACATAAGAATTATTAGAAATAAAGGATTTGCATAATAGGTGGAAAATAAAATGGTTTTTCCACAGAGTTGGAGTCCTGTAACTTCACAGTTTAAAGTTATTTAAATGACTCCACTGTGGCACAGAGGTGTTGCACTCTGCAGTGTTGTCCTAAAACTGAGCATGTAATCATTTATGTGGTCAGGCTCAACCCTGACCACAGACAACATTTAATTATATACGATAAATATAAGATATAACACATTACTGTGCCCCCACACTGCAATATTAACTGTATATATGTTCTGAGCTGGACTATTTTACTTAAAATGGACACATTCTAATAACACATGACACATATATCTTATGTAAACTTTAGCTTGAGGTCAATTGTTGTAGGTTTTATGCAGATTTTAAGAAATCAGTGCAGCCAGTGGCCGATATTTTTGACCCAAAGAGCCAATTTTCTTTTATCATTACACTGTATTGTATTTTATTATATTTCTAGGTTTGCATTTGTATGTAAGGTAACCTCGAGTGTCAGAAAGGCGCCAACACATAAAATGTATAATTATTATTCTTGTACAGTACTTTTTAAATCAAATAAAAACAACATAAAAACAAAATACTCTATACACCAACTGTCTTCTTCACTCTTCTCTCCACATGTTTTTTTTCTTTTTTTTTTTTTGTAAAATACAACCTGTGATTCCACAATTAAACCCCAATACCAGTTGAGCGTATGATCTGTTCACGCTCCATTTTCAGGATCTTCTGACTTTGATCCACAGTTTGAGTTTTTTTTCAGCAGCTGCAGGCTACAGCTGCGACACGTGTGCTGCGCTGAAAGCTTTCCATCATCGCCCCGGTGCCAAAGAGTGACAGCTCATCACAACTAAACGCCTGTCATCCAGTGGCTCCGACATCAGTGGTGATGAAATACTTAAGAGAGGCCGACGAAGGACATTAGCATCGACTACAGTTCAACACCACAGTCACCTTTAGCACGGGAGCTGCAGGACTGTGTGAGTTTGATGCTTAAACAATGATCCTCAAAAGTTTTCAGGATGACTGAATACCACTTTTTCATATCAAAGACTAAACAATACGATTTCACAAGCTCTAGATGCCAATATTAGTACATAAATGACAAATAGTGAAGTGTTTCACGATTTCTCGTTTGTTATATACGTAAAAAGTAGGCGTGCGTTTATAAAAGGTTTGGAGACAAAAGCTGAGTGTCCAGTGTTAAGAGATACTTTCAAAAACTTACTAATGTGTTCCTAGCGGCTAAAAATGTCACCTTCCCAAAAACTACCGTAAAAATATTATATATTAATATTGTTTCAAATATAATGCATATCAAATATTAATAAAAACAATTGAAATTCTAACTCTTCAAAGGCCAGTATGTTTACACAACTCCACTGTTGTTTCATCGGGAAAAAAACTACAATAATTTCCATAAATTACATTTGAAGGAGAATTTGATAATAATTATTATTAGACGCTGAGATGGGTCAATGATCGGCAGAAACATTGATTTTGATGCATTGCTATTTTGCAGTGTCAGATTTTAAAAAATAAAGAGCTTACTAATTTGCTCCTAGCGGCAGAAAACGTCACCTCAGTGACAAACTAGTATGTTCTTGAGTAGCTAAGTCATTTTAGGCTCATTTAAGGAATCAATATGACATTTCTAAAGTTAACCAAAAATGTATATTGTCTGGCAAATTTGAGCTATAATCATTAAACACCGCCAAAAATGCCTCAACAATGGCAGAAAATGTCCCTATGGGAACTCTTAAGGGTTCAAGAAATGCACTCCAGGACCTTCTTCCCCTTGAGTAGAGGTGTCCTGACCACCTGGTGGGGGATTTGCTCTGCTGCTGAACCAGGAGGCCCCTGCACAGAGTGAAACATTCACCCAGAACACCCTCTCCCAGCCAGCAGCAGCAGAATAAGAAGCCAAAACACTTCAGATCACAACAAGCAAACAACTGAAGAGGAGCTTCTGTCCTCAAAGCATCTGGATTTACACATCTAAACCATTTCTATCAATCACAACATTCTCCTGTACACTGACTGAGCCTCCATCACATGTTTGCAGGCATCGCTTCGTAGTTCTATGCACGTGACAAATAGAGAACCACTAAATCCGTGTTAGCAGGCGGCCACTTTCAGCACAAACACATCACAAGTCGCTGCTGAACGGCACCGGGCTTACCTGCGTGCAGCTCCATGGGGGGAAACAGCAGAATCCTGAGGGGAATTAATGCTGGCAGCCTTCAGCGCGCTTCCTCACAGTGACAGAACAATTCCTCAACAAAAGCCCATAAAACAATTCCACTGCAAGTCAGCGGATCACTGAGCCCTGGGGGGGGGGGGGGTCAGCCACAGGTGGAGGCTCCACAGATCTGCAGCAGCAGCAGCAGCAGCAGCAGCAGTGATTGATCTGAGCACAGATCAGGCAGCTCTCCTTGTGGCTGCTGGTGCAGGTTCGAGCGGTTGAGCTCTCCTGGGAGGGAAGTGCAGAGAACAGATTGCAGCCCAGTGAGCAGGGCTGGCCATTCAGCAGCCAATGCCTCTGTGCATGATGTCAGAGGTGTTGGGTTTCAGCCGGAGGCTGAGGGGAAGGGCTCTGCTGAGGGTTTGACCCATGCAGCACAGGTAAGCTAAGACAGTCTCCTCCCTGCAGAGGCGGGGGGCAGTGGGAGGGGGAGGCTTTGTTTGCTTGGAAACAGACCACCTAGACTTTTCTTAGTCACGAGCACAAAAAAAAACCCAAACGGCAAAAAAAGAAAGAAGAAAAGAAAGAAAGAAGTGATGGAGCATCATCTTCACATCTGCAGAGAGGGACTTTCTGTCTCCCTCCTCTGGCAAAGAGAGCAATTACACTCATCTGTGTTCAAGACAATGGAACACATTCACTGGCCATTTTATTAGGTACACATGACACAAGATAAAGTGGTAGAAGTGGAACACTGTGTGGTTTTCTGCTGCTGTAGCCAATCTTCCTCCAGGTTTTAACGTCGGGATGTTAATGAGTTAATCTATTAATAATTCAACCGATTAAGTCATTTTCAAATGTATCGAACAAAGCTGAAACAAAAGGAAATAGGTGGATTTTTCCATGCTAGGCTCAGAAACCTTTTGTGCTGTGTGAGCAAGAAAAATACATCAGCCCTTTAGTTCAGAGATTATCTCCTTGGATGAAACTTGTGGTTATTTGCGTTATTGTTGTCATTTTAAACCCGTCCGCTCACTTTCCTCTGACCTCCAACAGAGAACTGCTGCTCACTGGATATGTTGTTCTTCTTTTTTTGGACTTTGTGATGACGATGATGATGATGATGATAATCCCACCAACAACCATGATACGTTAAAAGTCACTTAAATCGCCTTTATTTTCCTGCCCTAATGCACTTTCTGTACCACGTCTTTCTGAGTAAATGCGTTGAATTGCTGCAGGTGTACCTAATAAAGTGGCCACTGAGCACAATCTTTCCTTTTATTATCTAGGGATTAAGAAACCTTTTGAACTCTTCCTATGGTTTATTTCTCCATCACCGACTCTGACAATGTTTTACTATCATGATAGTATTCATCACCATGGATACGACCATCTATCACTATGGATACCTGTCTCCTGTGCAGAAAGTGTCTCATTGAGTGGATACAAATCCGGTTATAGCATCAAAGCTTATTTTAAATGTACATTTTTGATGATGTATACGTTTATATTTGTAGAGTTTGTGTCCCACTTCAACTGAGGTGGTTTTTAAATGTGCCAGAAAAATAAAGTTGAACTAAATTAGTATTAACGTCTGTCTACAAAGGAATATTAAATGTATAGATGTAGTGCTTTTCAGGAGAGGATTTGTGTCAGTTATTAAAATCAACTTACGCTTCAACATCCTTCACCGCAGCAGATTTGTGGAGTTCGTATATTCCACTCTTCACGGCGTGTTTGTACAAAGATCTTGACAAATGGTTCTGAAAATTGTCTTTTCTCTCTCGTCACTTTGGCAGCTGCAGACAATATAATAGCCATAATCTCCAGTTACAATGAAGTGGGCGCGAGTTGGAGGTGTGCATCACAGCACCAATTACCAAATCCTCCAAATGGACCCAGAGCTAGAAACTGTCCATTTTCTTCACACCTCAGTTTATGGCTCAGAAGAATGATTTGTTAAGATTTACTGCGACTTTCTCCAAAATCAGATATCAGTGGAAAAACGACACATGATCATGTTTATATATAAAAAAAAACTGTAATCAAAGCACAGATTTTACTCATATTAACAAGTTCATAATAAATATTGACAGATCAGGGCAGCCTATGGCAGATATATGAGACCAGATTTCTTATTTTCCACCTGATCCATTTGAAAATATAAAATGTATTGTGGAAATTTGTATGAAACGAGAGAAAATTTCTCACGTTGTCAACAAAAGTCGTCTATTTTCACGGCCGAGTACTAAATCAAGATCACGCCACTCATCGCATTAAAAAAAAGGCATGAACTTATGTCGTTTAAAGGGAACGCGATCCTCGAGGCGACCGTATTAACATCACGACTGCGAGTGCTAAACGTAAACTCTCTTGTACTTTGACTGCAGACCCTGAATCTTTACATCAGTACACAACGCTGAATTATATGAGTTCAAAACACGTGACTCTGTCTGACTTTCTTAATATAACTGTGTTCGGTTTTTACAACACGACTGACGACAAGTGTTGAAAGAGAACTTTAGGGGATGGACTTTTCTCTGGTTCTCTGAAACCTGAGCAACGACCTGTGAGACACCGAAAAACAAACGCTGATAGAGAACGGCTGAAATATGTTCATTTCTCTGCTTTTTATATTCAAAAAGCAAAAACAAATGAATTAATCAGCCTCATGTATTAACTGGTTGACTTCTAATTGACTGTGTTGTGTCGGAAAGTGAGTAAAAAAAACAGAGCACAGAGAGAGTGAGAAGCTGAATGTTTGATTCCTGTTTTCATCCCCAAATAGAAAAACACAGAGAAGTTTAAATCCTTCTAACCCAATATGTGTAACACTCAGTTCAAATCCAGGCCAAAAGAACCAAATAAAGAAATCACTGCGTATGTTATCTTACAAAATCATTAGTCTTGTGTTGAGAAACTCTGCAGCTGGGAAATTATATAGTTTTATTAACAGCTGTGAATCAAAATCCAAACAAGTAGGATTAAAAGTTGCCCAATGTGTTCCAAAGTTCTAAAGAGCCACAATGATTTTCTGAGAGAATGATGCTTTTGTGGTTGAATCCCAGAAAAAAACATGTAAAATATCACTGAAATTAACATTTGAACTCAGATTTTCACAGTTTAACCTCAGAGTTCTGCTCAACATCACACACATTCTCTGTCAAACTACAGTGGTTTGGTTAGATGTTAGTAAGTGTTTGGTAGTTGGTTGGATGTTAGGTAGTTGGTTGGATGATAGTAAGTTATTTGGTGGTTGGATGGTAGTAAGTTGTTTGGTAGTTGCTTGGATGCTAGTAAGTTGGTTGGTAGATGGTTGGATGTTAGTTCTTTGGTAGTTGGTTGGATTTTAGTTGTTTGGTAGTTGGTTGTATGTTTGGGAGTTGGTTGGATGGTAGAACGTTGTTTGTTTGGTAGTTGGTTGGATGTTGGTTGGATGTTTGGTAGTTGTTGATGTTGTTGTTTGGTAGTTGGTTGGATGTTAGTAAGTTGCTTGGTAGTTGGCCGGATGTTTAGTAGTTGTTTGGTAGTCGGTTGGATGTTTGGTAGTTGGTTGATGTTAGTTGGATGTTAGTGTTGCTTTGTAGATGGCCGTTTGGTAGTTGGATGTTAGTGAGTTGTTTGGTAGTTCGTTGGATGTTTGGTAGTTGGTTGGATGTTAGTTAGTTGTTTGGTAGTTGGTTGGATGTTAGTTGTTTGGGTGTAGGTTGGATGTTTGGTAGCTGGTTGGATGTTAGTTGTTTGGTAGTTGGTTGGATGTTAGTTAGTTGTTTGGTTAGGTTGATGTTTAGTAGTTGGTTGATGTAAAATAGTTGTTTGGTAGTTGGTTGGATGTTTGGTAGTTGGTTGTAGGTTGGTTGTTTGGTAGTAGGTTGGATGTAAGTTAGTTGTTTGGTAGTTGGTTGGATGGTCCTCACACCACGTCCTGAAAGCTGGAACTTCTTTTGAGGAAGAAAACTCTGTAAAATAATGAAGAGTTGAACTCAAATTGTTACAGTTTAACCTCCAAGTTCTGCTCCAAATCCAGATCAGCTCACATTTAAATGTGACATTTAGAAGCTTCCACAGAACATCAACCTAAAAACTACAGTGTGAATATAAAGTGGGAGCCTGACATAAAACCTGCACTAGCATTAAAACGTGAAATCCAGACGGAACAAAATATACACAGAGTTTGGAGTCAGTGGTGTTTTTTTCCCACAAGAGTTCACAGGCCAACAATAAAAGAGAGCAAAGTGTACTTCGAGTGTTAGCACGTACTTTCCTAAAACACAGTTTACACTAAATGAGCTGTAATTATTTTCATTACCTGAGAATGTGAGAGGCTGAGATCAACATTTTATACCTGGTCTTAATGTTAAACGCTCTGTGTTTACATAGCCATTTTCTGCTCCTGATGAACATTTAAAGCTGTTTAACACTTTAGTTTCATACAGAAATTCTCTTTCACACAAACATTCATTCAAGAGCAACATGGTTTAGGGTTTTCATCATAAGTAAAATGTCTGGTAGATTACTGACTGTGGTGTTGGATGTTACTTACTAAGCTCTTTGGTGGTTGGTTGGATGTTAGTTACTAAGTTGTTTAGTGGTTGGTTGGATGTTAGTTACTAAGTTGTTTGGTTGTTGGTTGGATGTTAGTTACTAAGTTGTTTAGTTGTTTAGTTACTAAGTTGTTTGGTGGTTGGTTGGATGTTGGTTGTGATGGTTAGTTACTAAGTTGTTTGGTTGTTGGTTGGATGTTAGTTACTAAGTTGTTTAGTGGTTGGTTGGATGTTAGTTACTAAGTTGTTTGGTTGTTGGTTGGATGTTAGTTACTAAGTTGTTTAGTGGTTGGGTTGGATGTTAGTTACTAAGTTGTTTGGTTGTTGGTTGGATGTTAGTTACTAAGTTGTTTAGTGGTTGGTTGGATGTTAGTTACTAAGTTGTTTGGTTGTTGGTTGGATGTTAGTTACTAAGTTGTTTGGTGGTTGGTTGGATATTAGTTACTAAGTTGTTTGGTGATTGGTTGGATGTTAGTTATAAGTTGTTTAGTGGTTGGTTGGATGTTAGTTACTAAGTTGTTTGGTTGTTGGTTGGATGTTAGTTACAGTTGTTTAGTGGTTGGTTGGATGTTAGTTACTAAGTTGTTTGTTGATTGGTTGGATGTTAGTTATAAGTTGTTTGGTGGTTGGTTGGATATTAGTTACTAAGTTGTTTGGTGATTGGTTGGATGTTAGTTATAAGTTGTTTGGTGGTTGGTTGGATATTAGTTATAAGTTGTTTGGTGGGTGGATTGGATGTGGTTACTAAGTTGTTTGGTAGTTGGTTGGATGTTCATTATAAGTTGTTTGGTGGTTGGTTGGATATTAGTTATAAGTTGTTGGTGGGTGGTTGGATATTATTCAAGTTGGTTGGTAGTTGGTTGGATGTTCATTATAAGTTGTTTGGTGGTTGGTTGGATATTAGTTATAAGGTGTTTGGTGGGTGGTTGGATATTAGTTACTAAGTTGGTTGGATATTAGTTATAAGTTGTTTGGTGGGTGGTTGGATATTAGTTACTAAGTTGTTTGGTGGTTGGTTGGATGTTAGTTACTAAGTTGTGTGGTGGCTGTTAGTTTCTATATATTTTTCATTTGGATTTAAAAGCTGTTTTACTGTTTACATAAAATCACATCCATGTCTTTCAATCTCCATTTAATGTATTTTACATTTTATTCATATTTTTTCAATTCTGCTTATTACTTTCTGCGTATACTTTGATATTATTGTTATTACTTTTTTCTTATTATTTTCTTATCATCTTATTTTTCTATCTTGTCGAGGACTCAAGAACTGTCTCTTTTCCTTAATTGCAAAATGGCCAGATAGGGTTTCCTTTTTTGTGAGCTTCTCTATTCCATTTATTGTGTGTATGAAAAGTGCTGTGCACAACAATTATGGCAACAATACATGAAGCAAATATAAAAGTACATAAAGAAGTAACCATGGAGAAGAAGAAGCTTGGGGTGTTTAGAAAGAACTCCACTGATATCAAAGTAATATGTTAAAAGCCCTCATATCACGTACAAATTCACCCTTCCATAGATTATTCATAATAGTAGCAGATGAGGAGAAAAGAAGAGTGGGAGGAGCCACTTACTGTACAAGTCTCTGCTTGATTGACAGATGTCACGGCCTATCACATCCAACTGTTGTGGTTGTTGATGGCTCTTTGCAGACGGACACTGTCTTCCTGTCAAAAAAAAATAAACAAGAAAAAACTAATAAATAACAACAATATATATATACATATATACATATATACCTAATTTAAACATTTTAATTTAAATCTACGCTGAACTCCAGAAAACATGTTCCTGAAGGGGGAGTGGCCAGCAGAGGCCATGGAGCGTGGCAGAAGATTGTAAACATTGCTGCGAAACGTTTGTTTTCTCCACTCTTTATCCGTCTTTGACAGAAACTGCACCCACATCTCATTTGTGTTGGATCCACAGGACGAGCAGGTGCAAGCGGTGGATCAGGACAGATGATGCTCCTTCCTGCTGTTTGATCACCAGGCTTCACAAGAGGTTACACCTCATTTTCCTGCTGCTGCTCATTTTCAAAAGATTTCATCTCAGACATGCAAGTTTTATTTTTAGAAGCCGGCAGCAGGACATCGAGTGTGCAAGGACTTTCCAGGATCAATTCCCTAAAATTCAGATTTTCATAATATTGTAACTTTTTTTTAGTCTCATAACATTACGACTTTATTCTGATAATATTGTGACTCTTTTCTTGTAATATTACGACTTTATCCTCGTAATATTGCAACATTTTACTCGTAATATTACGACTTTATTCTTGTAATATTGCAACTTCATTCTCATGATATTGTGACTTTTTTCTTGTTGTATTATGACTTTATTCTCATATCGCAATGTTTGCCTTGTATAATATTGCGACATTTTGTAATATTACAAATTCATTTTCATTGTGTTGTGACTTGATTTTGGAAATCTTAATTTCGGATGACCCTAATAATCTGTAAATTTTAAAGAAAAAAAATGTGATTATTTTTCCTGTTAATACTAAAACAATAAGGTAGATATAGAGATATAATGTTGAAAACAAATATGCACGTTAATGTAATCATCAAACCTGCGTGTCTGCTGCAGCTGCTCTGACGCTGTGGATCCATTACACCTCCACATCACAGAGCACATTTTCAAAAGCCTGCCAGCGCTCATGTTTCTCATAAAGATTTATCATTTTAGCAAAACTAACTCCTGCAATTTCACAGGGTCAAAAGACACATCAAACAAGCTGTGGTTTCCCCCCCCCCCCCACCCCACACACAGCCTGAAAGTCAGCAGCCACCTGGTCGAGGGAACCGGCTGTAATTTCTTCCCTTTCATTCAGTCACAAAGAGTCGGTTGGCATCTGTGATTAGCGACGTGACCTGCCTGTCGACGAACGCTCTGAGATCACAGATTCAGACACAGAAACGTGTCGGGCTGCAGTGCGGTAATACTTGAACTTTAACAAAATTGGTTAGGGGGAAAAAGTCTCGGGGAAACGCTCATTTGTGGCCAGTGTGAAGCTGGAGCTGGCTGCAATGCAGTACTTTTCTCCACCAAGAAATGGGATCTGACCCTTTCTGTCGAGGCAGACTGCTCATATGAAACCTCTGAGTGAGAGCCAGAAACACACACACACACACACACGCTGTCACTGCCAGAACATTTACACACACTTTACCGATCAGCATATTCTCCAGTAAAGGTCCAGAGTGTGACATTATGCAGATTTTATTGGCAGAAATCAAATATACTCGCATATGTATGTGTTTATAATCACTTTATAACGACTTTTAAAAGGTTAATAAATGATTTAGTTATTGTAGCCTGAGAATAAACTTTTTTATATTCATTTTAAAGCAGAACTATGCAGGATTTATATTGTGATGGTTAACTGTGTTGTTGTCTCCACTGCCCCCTACTGTCTGATAAGACAACGGCAAGTACATGTAGGTCGTATGCGGAAATTACGACCTATATTTACGTTTTCAAAACCAGCGCCCACTAGAGGTAATATCCATGACAGCAGTCTAGTACTTTGGATCCGTCGTCATCCAGTAGCGTCTTTGCTCAGTGGTTAAATTATTGTAGCAAGCTTTGGTGTGGTCGACACGAGTTTGACTCTCACGTTAAACTTTTATACACGCTGTCTTTTTTGTGTGTATGTAGTTGAGTTAAAAAAATATGTGTACAGGTGCGCTAAAAACGTATAGGGCTGTATTCTCAAAACATACCTATGAGTCATATTCAGGGTTTGGCCAAACCCTGCAAGGTCAGTCAGGGTCGCCGAGGCGGAGTCCTCAGAATCAGGAGGTTTCGCGAGAAACACTGATTGCTTCACGGAACACTTCCCCTACCTCGGTTCCGGCTATAAGATCAGCGTTATTTTAGATGTTCATCATGGCAGTGCCAGCGAAAAAGAAGCAGAGGAAACCGAGCGACAGGCCACAGATAAGTAAACATCCGCTGGGTTTTTCCAAATGGCAAAAACGTGGAAAACGGATGTCAACCAGCATGGGTTTGGCTCCACGGCTTGTGTTTATGGTCGTGAGAGGGGAAGGGAGGGGGAAGCATTTTTACAACAGTGAGGATAAAGAGTTCGATGACGAATGGATGGATGTTTACAGTGGTGTCGTTAAAATATGTCCTCCTGTACTCCGAAACTGTTTAAGTTCCACTTAAGGTCTTGCTTTCTTGTGCCGCCTTGTTGCTACAGATGCCACAATAGAAGTGCATTTGGCATTTTGAAGTGGAGGGTTTTTTTACGCAAACAAAGACTCTGCATAAACCTGATGCACAAACTTAAAAAACAAGCACGGACGAAAGCAGGAAACAGCGGAGAGAGAGTTGAGAAACACTGTATGTGAGGGCCACCGTAGTTCCACAGGAAAAAAAAATAACAAGTAACCTTATAACATCACTGAATATTCACATAGGACTTAAACCCACATCTGTGTGTCTATATGTATATATGTGTGTGTATATACACACACATATATATACATATACATGTATGTGCATATATATGTGTGTATATACAAATATATATACATATATACATATATGCACAACACACGAGTGAACTGCACTTCTTTTTCCAAATCAATACCCCTCTCTGCTCTGAAAAGACAACCTGCAGATTTCCATTCAGCTCCCCACAGGCTCAGAAAATAGAAGTCAATTAATTTTCTAAAGGAAAAGAACAAAAGATTGAGGCATTTTTACTCCACTAAACTGCATCGACTGATGGAAATGCAGCCGCACCAACTCTGATGTGTTTCTCTCCACTGTTTAATCTCTGGACCTTCACATAATGTGTGCTCTACAGTCTTGTCAGGTTTAAGTGTGACTTTGACCTGCCAATACTCTGCTCGTTAGCTTTATCACCAAATTACACATTTCAGGAAATTTGTTATCTAAAAAATAAAAAAAACAAATCCCAGGCTGAAATAAATGTCAGTTTTCCAGAATCAGTTTATGTGCAGCATTAAAAACGAGGGAGATTTTTTAATGAACTGTTAGTCAGACACTGTGAGCAAGTTCCCTACTTTAAATTTTGTGGAATTAATTAACCAACAATGTCTGCTTCATTTCACTTCACTGGGTTGGTCAGGTAAAGTCTTTATCACAGAAAGGGCTTTTTAATAAAATAAGAAGGGCTGAAACGCTTAATGGACTATGAATATGCTTCCTGATGTTTGTGCTTCTTAAATGTGAATATTGTTTGGACGCTTTGCCTCATAGAACAAAGAAACTCAAACTCAATCATTTTGGTTCGTGGATAAAACAAGATATTTGAGAACATCATCATTTTGAGGCTTTGTGTACTAAACATCTATTTGATTAAATATAAAAACAAGTGGTAGATGGGGCAGTTCAATCTCCAGTGGGAGGCTTATTCCCAGACCACTTCCTACTCATGACCATTTGAGAACCAAATGTCCCTCAAAATCCACTCACACTTACAGCTCTAGTGGACATTTCTGTCTCAGGAGGAGGAGGAGGATTAACAAGAAACCAAACTTTCGTTTGCCATCGCCACTCGACCGGATGAAGGAAGCATCAGTCAACAGCATTTATGCTGTCACAGGAGAGCGACAGAAATTTATTTATAAAAGCATATCTTTATACTCCAATAACTAACTAAGTAGGTTTCTTGAATGCATCTCGTTAGCTGCTCCTCTTGAACCATGCCTTACTTAAAACTCAAACTCATCTGGGCTTGAGTTATGGATGTTTTCTCTCAGACAACATGGCTGTCAGGAGAAAATCTAACTTTAGCCACTGAACAAAAAGTGTCATCTACTAATATCTTAATGAGCTTAAGTCTACACTGTCTTAAGAACATGTTCACCATTTTATCTCCCTGTTACACAATCTACCTGACGAAGGAAGCCTAGGTCAGCAGAGGGTTCATTTGCAGAAAATGCACCAGGACCGAGAAGGACAATATTAAAAACAACAGACAAACATTTAAGACTTAAGACAGTGAAGTTTGTTGGTTTGAATGGTCACAGACAGACAGATGCTCAAAGTTGGCACTGCACACACCGGTGCCCTGAGGAAGTCACCTGCCACATTTGAAGCCCGTCAAGCCAACTATTCCACAGTTATGTGTTGTTAGCGTTATATATGCCGCATTACTACTGATATTTCTTGCATTTCCGATCCAAACACAGCCAAATTCGTTCCTTAGAAAGTCAACTGCCACATTTGAAGCCTGTCAAGCGACCCGTCGGACGATTATCGATGCACAGGCGGACGTTCCCGGCCTTTAAAGATAGACACAAATGAACTTGTTCATATTTTCTTCAAACAGATTGCAAAGACCCAGGGCTTTACCGTTCTCTATCAAACTGACCTGCACCATGATGGAAACACAGCATTAATGTGAAGATTGCTCCGTGTGAACGTGCAAACAGGGGTTTTAGTGCGCAGGGGGAGTGGTTTGAAATTGGTGCCAGAGAGTGCTGTGACTTCCACGCGATAGAGGTCACCTAACAAAGCAAACGTGTCCATGATTCTAATAAGCTGTTGCACAGACAACAGGGCCATTTTTTACTGTCTCTCTGCGTCAGCAGTGACAGTTTCATTCACGGTGGTGAGGCGTTCTACACGATGGACGAGCAGCGATGAGTGTGTTCAGCCAAGTCTCACACACTCTGGAGATTTATGCCTTGGCAGTGTGATGCACCGAGTGCTATTATCTTCTGTGGAATGCATTAACATTTTCTTTCTCTAATCACAAGTACAGCCCGTGTTCTTCGGTGGATAATTAAGAGTCTGTCTAAAGGTTTCCTGGTGGCTGTCTGACAATCACACACTGGCCTTTGTATGCTGTTGATCAATCCGTGGAGTCCTGACAATCTGTCCAATCACACCTGCATTTCCAACACGTTGCTTTCCCCACATGGTAGTTTTACAAGAATTAAAGGAGGGAAAGAACAGCCCTCCAGATACAGGGGTAAGAAAACTTTGGAAACACTGGTTTTCAGCATCAAATCATTTGGAAAGCATTCAATAGTTGAGGTTTTTGGCATGTAGTTGCATGAGATACTGATGAGGGATGGACTTAAGAAGTCAATTAGTTGCTGTGACAATTTGTTATATGTTACTAAGATACAAAACAAATGCATTTATAAAAGCATATCTTTAAACTCTAATAACTACCTAATTAGGTTCCTTGAATGCATCTCGTTAGCTGCTCCTCTTGAACCATGCCTTACTTAAATTAGCTCTCATGTGCTGGAGTTCAGAATATTCCAATATGCGATGAATAATACCATTGAACATTTTTGCTGGAAATGCCAATCCACAGTGTTGACACATAATTGCAAGAGACTAGGCCTCAAACTTGAGTTATGGATGCTTTCTCTCACAAAAACTAAAATTAGCCACTGAACAAAACGTCTCACCCACTAATGTCTTCACCAGCTTACATCTACATTGTCTTAAGAAGGTGTTTACCACTTTATCTCACTGTTACACAGCCTTTTCTGACTAGAAACTGAAATGTGTTGACCACCTCAAAGTCCACAGAGAAAATCAGCATTTTAAGCTTGTAAAGAAAAGGAAGCCACCTCGTTTAATAAGTCTGCGTCACTCAGGTAAACCTGAACAAAGTGTTTCATAAAATAAAGTAGAAAATGTAATAAGATATCTTTGCCTCTTTGACCTTTTTGTAAAATCCGTTTTCTCTTCTGTTTATGCTGCTCCAGTCCCAAAGACCTGCCACAACCACACATGAACTGTCCCTGTAAGTACTGCTTGTCAAGTATAACAAATCCCTCCCCGTCACAGCTAAGCGTCAGAATCCCTGTCACCATGGAGAACATTGATAGTGAAAGATTCTGTGAAAGCCTGGGTTATGTTTAGCACCAAGGGTTTGTTTTTTAATCAATATCAGGCTTAAAAAATATTGCTTTTCTTCAGAATCATGTTATGACCGTCTCCTCACACACACACACACACACACACAGAGTTGCAGAGAGGACTTACTATTGTGTGTGTCCATGCTGGGTATTGGAGTTAAAATGATTTACTGGCTCAAATCAAACTGTGTCATTCAATATGTGGCTTTAGTGACCGCCACAATATTGTTTGTAAATGCATATTTGATCCCATTAACAATAATAAAGAGCAGGATACAGTATATTTAAAAGGTCCGATGTGACAAAGTTCACTTCTCCAAGCATTCTCGGGAAGTACGGTGGCCTTCACATACCAAAAAGGATGTAAACACTTTCTCACAATCTTCTCTTTATTTGTTTTCAGCTTCTGCTTTATAATAAGGAACACATGTATGTTTGTGCTGCTGTAGAAATATGGCTCAAAATGACACAGCTGGGACAGGGCAATACATTGATATTATATCTACTGTATCATGACACGAGACAAGATATGGTCTTATTGGTGCCTGTGATGACTTTTCCTGGTTTTAGAGACTGTTGTACTGATAATTATTATTATTTGTGTTTTTGCAGAATTTGACAATATTTAAAGACAATGTCATTGTTTCTAACACACGCAAATATGCTTTAAGATTTCAGTTATTATCTGAAATGAAAGTTAATAATAAGTATTAGATAATAATCAGATGTGTTATTTTAGAGGGTATTTGCAGTGTACTGTCACTCTCGCCCTTTGAGAAGCACAAAAATCTCAAAAGAAAACCTCCAGACTTCTTTTTCTTCTCAAAATTCTGACTTAATCTGACAGAAAAAAAATCTCAGAATTCATGCTGTATGCATTTTTCTTACATGTGGCCCATAATACTCTTCCATAAATGTAACTGTCAGTTCAAGCAGCAGAATCTATTTGAATAAGTAAAAAAAAAATAAGAATAAAAGCTCTGAATATAGGAAACTTCAATTTTTAGATATGCAAATAATTTAAATCAGGTTTGTTTGCTCATCTGCCGGGCCCAGATACTGATGCTGGCGGGCCAGTTTTGGCCCACGGGCCACCAATTGCTGACCAGTCCTAAATATTTTTGACTGGATATTTAAGGATCAGTAAAAACCCACTCAGCCACAGCTTGGTGTAAACACAGGTCCAGTCTGGATTTTCCTCCTACAACATAATCACTCCCTAACGTCGACCTCAGCACCAAACAGTGTGGCGTTCAGCATCTTTGTTCTCCATGTGTCAGTCGTATTTATGGTATGTTTACAGAACAAACACACGTCAGCACTCGTGAGAGCTGAGGGAAACGAGCGAATCAGAAAAATAATGTGGTAAATGAACGGCGGGAAAGCTGCAGCACGGCAACGCGACATGTGCTCGCGCTCACAGTCGACGCCCAGAAGAACCTGCTGCTGGACCCGGAACAGCAGGCGCCTTCATAATCCCGCGGTCTCACAGCGTCACAGACACTCAGAATATCCACAGGCATTAAAATGTGGCAATCAGTGGTTCCTTCGACACAACTGGCCTGATGATGATGTTCTCTGGTGCTCCACAAACATACACACACACACACGCCGTCCCCGGGGGGCCACGATAATGAGGCGATAACAACCCACATGTTTGTTATCGCTGATGCAGCAGAGTCTCACGCACACACACACACACCTGTATCACCATGAGATCTGTGTTTATTCACCGGCAAAGTGGGAAAAATAAATAAATCAACCAATGACGAGAGCAGCTGTGCCAGTAAAATAAAAACATTTTAAAGAAGGCCTCCTGTATCGATTCTGATTCACTCTGCTGTGATCAGCTGATCAATACTTTCCTAACTGTGAGGAGTGGATAAATAAATCCCACCTGCTTTCATACTCACATGGTGATCTGTTAAAGGCTGCTTTTCTTTTTACTGTGTGGTGAAAGACGGGGTGGAGACGTCACGATACAATTATATCACAATACAACAAAGTCACGATACGATAATATTGCGATATTTGAGTCACGATGCGATCATATCGCGATATTCAAGTCACAATAAGATAATATCACAATATTTCTGTCACAATACGATAATATCACAATATTTAAGTCACGATACGAGAATGTCGCAATATTTGAGTCACGATACAATAATATCGCGATATTCAAGTCACGATATGATAATATTACGATATTTACGTCACAATACGATAATATCACGATATTTACGTCACGATACAATTATATCACAATATATAAGTCACGATACGATAATATTGCGATATTTGAGTCACGATACAATAATATCGCAATATTTAAGTCACAATACCATAATATCGCAATATTTGAGTCACGATACAATAATATCGCAATATTTGAGTCACGATACAATATTATTGCGATATTTGAGTCACGATATGATCATATCGCGATATTCAAGTCACAATACGATAATATCACAATATTTACAGACAATACTCACGAACGAGAATGTCGCAATATTTGAGTCACGATTTAAGTCAATTTATACGATAATATCACGATATTTACGTCACAATACGATAATATCACGATATTTACGTCACGATACAATTATATTGCAATATATAAGTCACGATACGATAATATTGCGACATTTGAGTCACGATACAATAATATCGCAATATTTAAGTCACAATACCATAATATCGCAATATTTGAGTCACGATACAATAATATCGCAATATTTAAGTCACAATACGATAATATCACAATATTTACGTCACAATACGATAATATCGCGATATTTACGTCACAATACAATATTATTTGTTATTATTATTAATAATAATAATAATAATAATAATAATGATTAGTTAATTAATTTTCGAGGAGCACAGGAAGAGAGATGCTGAGTTTGATCTCTGTTTAAGGAAATGCATTCATCAACTTCTGCAAGTGCACCATTCAAAATGTGACCTTTTTTTTCCCTTCCTACTCCAGGTTTTCTGTCGTCTGTCACTCACGGTAACTCTGTTACAAAAAACCTTAGTTTCTACAGGCAACATACTGCTGCAAAACTTCAAAACACATGGGCTTAATTAACACCAACAGCACAGTCAGGCTGCAAATAACAAATCTATCCATAATAGACTCAACTGTTCGTGATTATTTGGCCTGTAAAATGTCAAACAGTGTGGATTGACGTTTCCCCAAATCACTTATTTTCTTACATGGAGCAAAAAAAGCAGAAAATATTCACAGTTAAGAAGCTGAAAAAGATTAATTAAGATTACTTATTTTAAAAAAAGTAGTAGTTATAAAAACACCAACTGCAACGAAGACCTGGTTTTTGTCTCCTTAACGTTTTCTTTTTATTTAATGAATTATTTATTCTACTAAAGGAGATTAAAAAGCCCTTTTGTGAGGCAGACATATTTCATGATAAGGTCACTTAGCAGCATCACACACAACTGGACAACAGCGCATTAACCACAATAACATTATTATAACAAAAAATAACAACAGTGATAGTAAAAGAGATAAATAACGAAGCATTATAGACAACAATATTCAGACATATGTTTATGTATTCATGAAAATAACTGTGGCAGTAACTGCTTCTTATTATTCTACATTTAAAATATGTTCAAGGGAGGAGGATTTTAAGTGTATGTATAGATACATAACTACATACACACATATACATGTATACATGTATACACATATACATATATACATGTATATGTGTATACATGTATATATGTATATGTGTGTATATATATATACATATATATGTATGTATATATGTATGTATATATATATACATATATAAATATATATGTATATATACACACACGTGTGTGTTTGTGTCGCATATAAAACGTCAAGGCAGTTTCATGCAGCCCTGCTATGATGACCACGCCCACATTGAGGAGGAGCTATGATGTAATGGAACACGACCCAAACTGTGTTAAGTCGAGTAGAGCCGTGCTGGAACTGTATCGTGGAAAAGTGTCACAACAGTAACTTAAGAAGTATAATTGTACTTAATTACCATATAAATCACACACATCACTGTATGTATGTAAATGCAGGCTCTCATATTGTTTACCTACATCGTATTTTACAGATGATGGTCCTGACGGTGAGATGTGAACTTGGGGGAAAAAAAAATGAAATAAAATAAATTGAAATATGCTGCTCATGTACAGACTGATCTGAAATTGCCAGAACTGAGGTCGATGTGACCGATTCTAATTTGTCCGCAAGCCCATTTTTAAAAACTGCACCTGTGTCATAATTGGTTTTGTGCTTTTACTTATTTGTGGTGTGACAGTTGTCTGTTTTACACTGCTGAAACCTGTGACCATGTTGTTATGATGCCTTTTCTTTACCTCAATGAGAATTTTACCAAGTTAAATTAAAAATATGTATAATCGATTTATCATTCAATGACTATTTTCTCCATTCATCGATTGGTTGTTTGGTCGGTAGAATGGTCAGAAATGGTGATCAGCACATTGAAAACCTTGAAATGACAATGTTCCCAAATGTCTTGATAATTTGTCCACAAACCTAATGTATTTCTGAAGAAAATATTCACGTTTAGAAGAAGCTGTTCCAAGTGATGACACAATCTCAGCGTAGCAACAGTTACCACATGATCTACAGTCCCAGAAGAAAGATTAATGAGGATTCTACACGTTTCCCGTCGGTCTCTACATGGTCAGGGATCAGAATAACGACACGAGCGAGCGTCTACAACAGCAGCTGCCGGACCTTACTGCTCCCTCTCTGCCCGTCTGCCCGACACTGTACCAGCAAACCAGCACAAGACTGATGACACGGCCCCTGGCAGCCATGACCAGCAGCTTGTTAAGACACGTCCGCTGCAGGGACACATTGATCACTGAAGCACCATAACTGAGCAGAGGCCTGCAGTCGCCTGCCCGCTCGTCAGGGGACGCACACAGTTTGCTTCGGAATGAACCGACACGCGTGTGACATGACGTGAAGTTTGATCTCGCTTCATGGCGGCTCATTCATTCGCTTCTCACGCGAGTCAGAAGAGCTAACTCCTGCCGGCGAGAGCCGGATCTCCTTTTGATGGACACGCCATGCGGCCAATGACATGCGAGGACGGAATAGGAACATACCATTATGTAAAAGAAGGAATGGGGCATGTGCTCCAAAGACGGCCAGTGTGGTGGTCCAAACCAGGAACTCACAGAGCGACAGAGCTAGCACATGGTAGCGTATCGGCCCGTTATGCTATGATTTGTGGCCGACACGCAAAATTGAGGGCGCTAACTTTCAATCAGCGTAACGGTATTTTGATTTGCATTTACTTTAAAATCAGGGGCTTATAATCGTCGGGGCGGAGTATTAATGTCTCTTTGAAGGCTTGCCGCCCCGTTGGTGCTCCAGTTTCAATCACTGCATAGCAACTGCCAAGCCCATGGAAACCATGATGCCCAGCACATTCCAAGAAGTGATCATGACGTTAGCATACTTTAACCCTATTTGGAATGCCAGGGAACCTCTAAAGTTATTTTCAAGTGGCAGAAAAAAAACTTGAGAAGCATACTTTCCCCCTTCTCAACTTAAATGTGTTAATGTGACACTAGCCGCACGGCACTCTTTGAAAGACGTCAAATTCACCAGCGTCGATCTGGCACGCGCCACAGACGTTAGCTGGGTATCGAGATTCTACGAACGTTTTAGAACGTTGCAATTTCAAGTCACTGTCGCGGGCATTTTTGGTCTTTTTTTTAAACTGTGTGTAAATCTAAAAAGGTAAAAGCCTTTTATCTAAGCCAAAGTCAAAGAGTGTTGTCCAGTCACATTTTTCTTCTCACAGTCTTGATCGATCCAAATCCAGGTATAGTGCTTGTTTGCTTTGTGATGTTGTTTTGAATGGTTTGCAGAAAACATTAGTTATCTCTATTTTCCAAGGGTTGTCTCTGAGTTTAAATATCTTGTGTCAAGGTTACACACTGCAACAATACAAGATACAAAGGTATAAAAAATGACCCATCAAGAATATATGGTGTAAAAAGAACAACGTTCCCCTTTGGGTACCCTTAGAATCCTGGCTAGAACCCTAGAAAGGGAAGAAATGTGCAAAAACCGAGGAAGAAGCAGCGTCTGGCTGCGTTTCATTCAAAGATACAGGAGACTGCAAAGTTCAGCGCAGGGTGAGGTTGGTTATGTGTTCAGTTGTTCATTCAAAGGTTTGAATAAAATGTGCAAAAATAGTCACAAATAAGGCTTTTATGAAAACACTGATTAAAAAAACTGCTTAACAACACAGAAACCATTCACAATCACTAAATGGGGCTAAAATAGAAGTGAGACTCTGTGAAGAGCCGAGCCAGAAGAACAAGACATGCAACCCACAGTCTACGTCAAAGGTGTGGCCCGCGGACCACATGCAGTCCCCCAATCAATTCCCTGTGTTGTTTTTTTAATTTAACAGATTCATTTTGCATCATAAATAAAAAATAAAATACATTTATATTGTGAACTATTTATCGTTCCATCCAAACAAACACTTTCATTTTGTAATTCCGTGAAATATTACGTCTTAGTTTGATGGATTTTTCTCTTCTTTTTCACGTTGGGCTCCTACTGACCAAACTATGCACTCAGTGACCCCCAGGTCATTTGACTTTGAGAGCCCTGGTCTACATCAAGACTGCAACTAACGATTATTTTCTCCATTAATAGAGTTCTTGTTGGTTCTATAAACTCCTCCAGGTAGATGTGTTTTTTTTTTACTATTTCTTGTTTTCAGAGGCTCGTCGACAGAATGAAAAAAAACGATCGGCTTAAACGTTAGAGTCACAAACACAATGGGGGAAATTTAGAAAAGTGATGACATTCATTGATTTTTGTCAATAACAAAAATCTAATAACAGCAGCTGCATCCTTCAAGTCGTCTCTCCAGGTTTGTGTGTGTGTCGTTACCGCAGAGAACGACGCTCACTCTGAGACTTCATCACTTAAGACAAGAAAGATGGAGACTTTCCTCGCAAAGGGCCACACAAGAGTGAAAGTCAAAGTGACATTTTAACACACCTTCAAAAATGATGTGCTTGGTTCCCGTTTATCTCCTGATTTCCGGTCTAAACTCCGTGTTTGTTGATTAACTCGATTAAGTCTGTGCTTTTAATCCAAACCACTCGGTTTGTGGCCAAACAACAAGCCAAGCTTTAACCACAGGTTTGTTGCATCATGAACTCTGTTCATGACAGTGATATGTGCTGGACATGTGACACAGTGTGGTTTAAAAACTCCTGCCAAAGGCTTTTTATGATGATCATTTTATTATTTTCTTCGCTTTTCCAGCTTTGGTGAACACGGTGATCATAATGTCAACATGACAACAGCAGACCTAGAGTTACTGATCTTTTTATTTCACTTTTTGAGAGGTTTTTAACATTACACCTTTAGTGGTACATACACATATCCATAGAAGCTGTCGGTCTCCCCCTCCACAAAGACACAATCCTGCTTTGTCGTCTTCTAGAAGCTGTGCTTTAATTAAAGTGCCACAGCAAATGTGGTTCAAGGAAAGGTAATTTTGTTTCCTGATAAATAATGAGTGTATTCTCTTCATTTATTTATATGGCCAAGTCACAAATGAACGGATGACTCTCGTTCCACGGCAGAATGTTTGCAGACGTTTCGTTTGCAGCTAATTTGGTGCGTTTTTTTCCTTGTTGATAACAGGTAAAAAATGAATCATCGGTCAGCCGTTAACAACAAATAGAAATGGACAAGTTTTCTCTTTTTTTAAGCTGTTTAAATTTCATGCATTAGCAGCACATTAGTTATGAGTCATCTGATTTTGCCCTCGGCAACTTGGGGAATCATGACACCTTTGGCTTTCCATCTATGGAGGACAGAGTTAGTTCCTCATGCACAAAGAGGAAGACACAACCCAGCCAGCATGTCAATGTGTGTGTGAATTATATTCAGGCTGAGAATATGGGTCCCAAGAGGGTTTGTCCATGTTTCCATGGTGGCCCCACCCCCATTTGCCCACTTCATATCCTTTGCCGGCTACTAGGGTACTCGGTGGGCACAAATGGTGCTTTTCCACTATACAGTCCTGGCACGGCACTACTCTACAGGGTTTGGTTTTCCACTGCTACAGTTCCTCCTCAAAATGGGCGGAGTCATCATAGCACGGCTGCGTGAAAGTGTCGCGACATTGTTTTCTACGCAACACTAGTGATTCTTGTGTCTGCAGTCTGTCAACGTCGTACATTTAGTATCGGCTCAGCACGCTTGGAACCTCGCCAGAGCAGGTACTAAGAAAAAGTACCAGGAACTAAAGTATCATTAATGGAAAAGCAAAATAAACATGCCAAACGAGTCAAGCCATCCTGGAACTGTGTTGTGGAAAGTTGTCACAAGTGAGTATGAGCTTAAATTGGTTTCGGTTACATGGGCCCCAGATGGAAAGACCATGTGGGCAAACACTCTTAGGGCCCCCATGGAAACTACGGACAAACCCGCTTGAGATCCATATTTTCAGCCAAAATAGTACCCTTCTGGGGTCCACGTCGACATGCTGCAGGATCCACTGTGGTGACCCCTAAAAGGAGAAGCCAAAAGAAGAAGAAGGAGGAGGAGGAGGAGGAGGTTGATCTCTCAGGTTTACAGATAATGTTCCAATAAGAGAAAATATCCAGTGAGCAGCAGTTCTCTGAATAAAAATGCCCTGTTGCTGTCAGAGGTCAGAGGAGAATGACCAGAAACACAAATACAAACTTCCTCTGAACGCACAGTATGTGGAACATCGCAGAAGATGGGCTCCAGCAGCAGAAGACCACTCCAGACACTTTATTAAGTCATGACTTATCAAGTGTCTCGTGAGGGTAAGATGACATCTTGAGATCTGGCTGATGGGTTACAACCTCAGTAATTAGAGTCAGACTTGGAACCTCCTGTTCCTTTGAGGGCAGAGTACAAAGATAACAAGACAGAGGACCTGGCCGGGGTCATTGTTCTTGTGCTGGTCATGTCACTCGCTGTGATCTGTCACTGACACCGTGTCTAACAAGGCAGTTTGTTGAGAGCAGACAGGTTTGAGGACGGAGCATCGCAGCCAGGAGGCTGACACCTGTCAAAGGAATGTCCTCCTCCTCGAGCCGCTCAATAAACTCTCCACTCTGCAGCAGCATGTGATGAAGAATGTGTTCCTGCCCTCATCGATCTCCTAACTCTCTGATACCACGCACATCCTACAGCTGCAATGTGACACGGCTCTGCGCTGCCGCCGACATCCTCAACTCATCACAGATGACTTTCTAATTCTTTAGGTTTAATGGCATTTTTGTGTTCTAATTAACCACCGTGGCCAAGACACTGTGGCCTCTCCCGACAACTTTAAACGCAGGTTAAGATTTTAACAATCTGAATTGATGGTGTGAAGCTGATGCAGCAAGTGCATTCAGTTTGTGTTCAAATCCACTTCTGTTTAACTGTGGAAAACTGCGGCGTCTGAGCCAAGAGGGTGGTTCTCTGTCACATGATTAATCAGTCGTGTTTTTGGCAACACACCAAACCAAAGGTTGCCATCTCCCATTTCCTAAATCTAATTCTCTAGTGTTTTTTTGTCTTTTTTAATGGAGTTCCCTTTGCAAATGTGCAGATTATGTGAGTGTCAAAAGCGAAGTGTTCGCCTGCCTATGGAAAGGCAGATTACAGGCATGATAAAAACCTCTTTACACAAAAAAAACAATGTGCCAACTACAGATGGCGCGATGTCACTCTTTCATGTCTGATACTGATATCAGAAAGAGTCATTTTACACCTTAGAAAACTACAAAGCTGTTCACAACACATCTGTGCTGATACATTCACGACCACAACAGGACCAGTGTTTACTCATCTCCTTCTATTCCACTTCCAGCACACCTGGTGTCACTTAGCCT
This sequence comes from Solea senegalensis, assembly GCF_019176455.1. NCBI lineage: Eukaryota > Metazoa > Chordata > Actinopteri > Pleuronectiformes > Soleidae > Solea > Solea senegalensis. The sequence goes on from NC_058034.1 coordinate 21,288,324, forward strand.
TGGATCCTCAGTTTCTAAAGAGCCGCCGCAGGATTAATTGGCAGATATGGAATATGATATTGTAAATTCATTCAGAAACTAAGCACACTTTTCATCTACATAGAATGAGCTCTGTATATCTACTGTACATCATTTCAGTGACTACAACAGTAGCCCATGAACAGAGAAAACCTCGAATAAACTGAATGTGAGGGGATCATTTGGCTGTAATCTGGGCCCTCACCACTAGATGACACTATACATGGAATGTTTGAGGTTAGCATGAAGGGAAATAATGCGTTAACACCGCTAAGTCATTTTTTACATGCAAGTAAACACAACATGCTATGACTCACCTGGCCCTAATGGTTGAGCCTGGGCCTTGAGCTAAGGGCTAATGGTTGAGCCTGGGCCTTGAGCTAAGGGCTAATGGTTGAGCCTGGGCCTTGAGCTAAGGGCTAATGGTTGAGCCCTGGCCTTAAACTAAGGGCTAATTGTTGAGCCTCAGCATTGAACTAAGGGCTAATTGTTGAGCCTGAGCCTTGAGCTAAGGGCTAATAGTTGAGCCTGAGCCTTGAACTAGGGCTAATGGTTGAGCCTCGTCCTTGAGCTAAGGGCTCATTTTGAGCCTGAGAGCTAAGGGCTAATGGTTGAGCCTCAACCTTGAACAGGGCTAATGGTTGAGCATGAGCCTTGAGAGCTTGAGCTGGAGGCTAATGGTTGAGCCTCGACATTGAGCAAAGGTAAAGTTAAAGTTAAAGTTAAAGTTAGTTAACTTTAGTTAAAGGGCTAATTGTTGAGCCTGAGCGTTGAGCTAAGGGCTAATGGTTGAGCCTGAGCCTTGAGCTAAGGGCTACGGTTGAGCTTGCCTTGAGCTAAGGGCTTGTTGAGCCTCAGCCTTGAGCTAAAGCTAATTTTTTAGCCTGAGCCTTGAGCTAAGGGCTAATGATTGAGCTTCGACCTTGAGCTAAGGGCTAATTGTTGAGCCTGAGCCTTTAGCTAAGGGCTAATGGTTGAGTCTCGGCCTTGAGCTAAGGGCTAATGGTTGATTCTGAGTTTAATGGTTGAGCTAACTAAGTTCATATCAGAAATTGGCTCTTATTTGCTCAATGTAAATTATTCACACAGTGGGATTTGTGGCAAGTTGGCATGACTGATACAAAATTTGCATCCAATCACATCTTTGTCGTTTACAGTCTCATCTCACAGAAAATGTGTGTCTCACTCAGAGTGAATGTACCATTGGGGTTATAAGTCTTTACTTGAAAAAATGACCTCACAATCAAAGGAGAAACAACAAATGGGCATTTGAGGCCATTTAGCCTTAAATTAAATGTTTGCTGAGCAGGCAAATGAGAAAGCATGAGCATCATGTCTGCTGTGTGACGGAAAAGTTGGGATGCTGAGCATAAACAGCAGGAGAGACGAGGGTCAAACCTGCTAATGACTTAATCTGCACTACTGTGAACATTTGGCATGACTTATTTCTTGCAATTAAGAAGCGATTTTCCCATTAAAAGTGAGATAAAGAGTCGTAAATAATGAACCAGTCCTCGTCCTCTCTGTGCCCTTTACTTCTGTCGCCACTTTAATTAGATGTGTGATACCTTCAGTCCTCCTCCTCCTCTGCCGCCCCAGCCTCCTACTTTTTAGATCAGAGTCTCACAGATTCAAACGTTGAAAATGTTATTAAATGTCTCGCTTGGTCTCACTCATGTACGTTTCTTGCATTGTGCTTCCTGTTTGGCTTAGCATGTTGCTTGGCCATTGCGGTCTTCTGCTCTAATTTCCAAAAAAATAGTTTAATTATTATAGTGTTGTTTATCTTCAAATGTGTGTATGTGCGTAGTGACCTCCCACCTCCAGGAGGCGCTACTAAAAGACCGTAGATCAAAATGCCTCTGTACACAACCACAACCAAACAGACCGATGATCAGGATGACGTAGGAAAACATGTCAACAAATGTGCTTGTTGCAGTTTTCTGGGAGCGACTTCTGCCCGGGGGAAAGTCGCTTAAAATGGAGACAATAGCCGAGTCAAAAGACAGCGGCTCTTCGATTGCTAAGCTAAGCTGTAAGACCTATCACACATTTGTGATTGGTTCCCCTTCTTTCTGAGACTCTGTCTTTGGCGAAACCAAATCTCCGGCAGATTGAGCTGGGTTCACGCAGGAAGTAAATCCAGCTCCCCCCTCTTAAAGAAAAGTCCCAACATCCAGTAACAGGGATTATATTATTATGTTTTCTTTCTGGAGTTGGTTTAGGTATTTAGCTGCTTTTGTTGCAGGGGTTTGAGTGTGAATATTTTTGTTAGAAAAGGTGAAACACGTCGAGCTGCAGAGGAGGAGATTAAAGAGAAAAGAAGTTTGACAAAGATAAAGCAGATTTTAAGATTTCTTGCACTGTCGTGTGCAGGCTCGGGGGTGTGAGACACTGTCGTCATTAGCCGCCTCGATATTGTTTCAGTGTGACAGGGTATTGTTGTTGTTGTTGTCTGAAGTGTTTTTGCTCAGGCCGTCGTGATGCTCAGAGGCAGCGCTCCTCCACAGAGCTATTTTCTTCCACCTCGTCCTCATTCTCCCCCCCCACCCAATATTTGTCACTGTGATGTCTCAGTTCTAACAAATGGGGCCTGGTTGTAGCTGATTAATGAGGGTTGATGTAAGCAGCTCAGGGTTCATCTTCAGCCGGCCTACATCATTACTGCGTCCTGTGGACTTTAAAATATGTAGCAAACACCCACTTTGAGGTCGTTTTTTTGTATTCTTGTCTTTTAAAGACTCGCAGCCAAGTGAAACATCACAGCACGCCTCTTGTTTCACATCCTGACAGCTTGCAAAAAAGTACACAGAAAAACAACGCATGACAAAGATAAGGCGAACGATGGCTGCAGCCACAGTTTAACACAGAAACATGTATATGTATGTACACACACATACATATACATACATAAATACATAAATGTATCTATACATATATGTATTTATGTATGTATAAATATATATATACACACATATACATATATACATAGATAAATACATATATACATACATAAATACATATATGTATCTATACATATACATATATACACATAAATATATACATATACACATATATACACATATGTATATATTAAATATATAAGGATATTTACGTGTGTCAGAAACAATGAAATTGACTAAATATGGTGAAATTCTGCTATAACACAAATTAAGGGTGACTTTTTATATATAAATTTGCCAATTCCATGGACATTTATCTAATATTTATATTTATAATATTTAGGAAGACCACAGAAAACGTTCATGGATGTTGTGAAAGGACATGAAGACAGTTGGTGGAACAGAAGAGGACACAACGGAGAGGACAAGACGGAGACAGATCATGTGCTTTAGCGACCCCTAAAGGGAGCCTAATGAACAGCCTTTAAAACCAGGAAAAGTCATCACTGATACTTTATCACGAAATAAAAAATCATGAGACAATATCTTGTCTCATGTTGCGATACTGTATAATATTATATATATTACATTATATTTTATTATTGCTGATTGAAGTTTCTTCAATAATCATGTGTCAAGTTTAGCCTGGACCTGGTTTACGTGCTCGTCCTCCTCAGGCTACAGACGTCTCTGAGTGACGCCGTCTGTCTGTCTGTCTGAGTGTCAGCGTCAGCTCTGTAAGAGTCTAAAACACCGTCTTCATCAGCGGTTTACTCTCTCGCGTCTCTTCTCGTTCTCTGCTTTAAAACAGACACAATCCTTCGCCGTGGAAGTGAGAGGAGCGTTTGATTGACAGACGAGTTGGTTGAAGTTGAGGTGGTTAACGGCAGCCGAGCAAAACGACGTCTGCATGAGCCGCTGTAAAGAGACGCGAGACCGCTGCGGGAGCAGAACCTGAGCCTGCACTCACAGGAGCTCTCTGTGTATTCATAAAAGTGCTATAATCATTTTTCAGCAGCTGAAGTCGCTGGCTCTGAGCAACAGGACGAGCGTGTGATATATCCGACTATTACAACACACAAACAAGGTTGTAAATAAGGAATGGTTTTAGACAGTTTTCTTTTTCTTTATGAGTCCAAGTGTTCAAACCTCATAGTTCGCTTCAGTGATGCACACCTGACGTAGGCCGGGATACATCGTTTAATTTTTCAGCTTGGTTCGCTTCACGCTCACAAAGACAAAACCTCAAATAGACGATAAATTGTGAACAAATGTCATCTGTATGAAAGTGCGGCACAGTTATTGACCTTCAGGTGCGGTTTTAAAACAAAGAAGAAGCAAATCCTACATCGTGGAGCAGTGACAGTTTATATCCAAGTGGAGCATGTGCTCAGACAATAAGTGTTCTGTATTTATGTTGTACTCAAAGTACTTTACACTTCACATTTTTCAAGCATTCACAACCACTTCACACATTCGTATTCACTGTACTGGTTCCCATTCCCCATCAGTCAAAGAAAATTGGCTCGGAACCAAAACATAGTGGTTCTTCCTCCCGGACTGTGACATCATCAGTGGGTGTGTCATATTCTGGGTTGTTCAGACGAGTGAAAAAAAGTAGATCAAGGTCTGTTCATTCATGACATGAGATTGTACAAGGTCGTGAAATTAAAATTGTGATACGCCTCCCTGTGCTAAAACAAGATAAAAAAAATGTGTTTAAATTTAAATAAAGATAGAAATACAGGTAAATAAAAAGTGAAGTAGATTAGAATGTAAATAAAACTGTACCCAAGAATAAACTATGCTCATTTACGTAAAGTGCAAATCGTCAAAATGGACGCCAAAAATCAAAAAGGCTGACTTCCTGTTGAGTTGAGGCCATAGTTACAGTCGACTATTTTTATTCGTCTTTGTCTATAACATCTTCCCACCAAGTTTCTGGAAATTCAGTGGAACTCAATTTGGATCCAGGATGTTTCAAGAGTCTTTATGCACATTAACCTCCTCAAAAATGACCACAAATCCACAGATACAATAATAATCGGAAGGATAACAGTACTTATTTGTGCCAGGAGCTGTTTGGGCCCCTGCCATCCGTGGCTCGGGCCCTAATAAGTACATAAAACTGTACACAAGAAAATGATCCAGCTACATCGACTCACACATGTATAACATGTAACCTCGTAGAGGAAGAAAGGTCCGGTTTGTTTTGTTTACTTCCACCTGAGTAACACGGCGTTAACTCCTCCCACTTTGGGGCTTCTGAGGTTCTGAGAACAGCACAAGAACCAGAGCAAGAGCCAGAACCACAACCGTGTCTGTCTGAAAGCACTAATAGAAACAAGTCTAAATAAATGAACTAAAGTGGTTTTGTTTTTTTTATCATTTTAGCTTTTTATCCACATGGAAACAGCGTTTTGGGAGTTGCTTATTCCCGGCGCAGGATCGTCTACCTGTTCTGACTGAAACTCGATTCCTTTCTCCTCCTGTTATAATAGAGAGCTCACTGAGCTCCTCCTCCTCCTCCTGCTCCTCCTGACAGGGAACATGTTGCTCTTCTTTGTGGGTGTCAATGTTTTAACACTTTGACCGAGCTGCCTACAACGTTGTTCACCAACACTCCCATTTCTCTTCTCTTAACTCTGATGGATTCCCTTCAAAGGTCATCACTGCCACTATCAGCGGCCTTTGGTTGCACGTGTCTTTGAAGATTTCCATCGCTCGCGCTGACGCGTCGCCTCCTGAAGCGCCTGAGATGAAATATTTTAACGATGACACAGCAGCGTCTGTGTTTTTGTGTTTCCTCTCGAAACGACCGTCTCACTTCACACACTTTGAACCTTTCATTTCTCACACAACTGCGAACAAAAGATAACTTCATCTGATCCGGGGCAAACATTCCTCAACATTCAAAACACATGATCTTGAACTGACTCTGACCCAGCTGAGTTTGGGAGATAATTTCTTCAAGGGCAGAGACTGATCCTCATTAGCATGGGAACAAATTAGTCCAACCAGGCTTATGGACGGTTATAACCCCGAGCATCTGGTTTGTGAACCCAATGAATCTAATAAAGAAGCAGTCAGGGGTTATGCTCCACAGATAATCTTTTATTTTAGAATTTCTTTGGCCATGTGGCCTTCATCAGTGTGTTGTAAGAAATCGATTCATCGTGCACTTCAAGCGGTAGCTGTAAATTATGTGCATGAAACCAGTTACAGCGGAGGATTGGTTGTTTGGAATGGAACGGACGCAGCACAGTGGCGGCACGGAACATCTGTGATGTATTAATGCAGAGACAGTGTCCTTAATATTGTCCTCTTTTTACGTCTCAAGTGAGGAACCGTATATGAAATATGAGCAGCACATCTACCCGGGGTGCGTGTCAGATCAGAGATGGATTGTAGTGTTCAGTGATGACACTTTGGCCGAGCGGGGAGGAGGAGAAGGAGGATTATACTTGCAAAAGCTTTAGGACTGAGTCACACTCATGTCCACGTTCCCACAGTGATCCACGAGGATCCGCGTGACGTAAATATCATCCTCGTGCTCCCTGTGGCACAACAAATTTCCAGTCCAGTTAGTCTTTTAGCACTTTTCTTCCACGGAGACAACGAAGAAGACGGTAAGGACAGTCCGAGGGCACGAAATCATGCAAGATCGAGTGCACACGCGTGAAATCCTTGTCTGACATGGATCCTCATTTTTACTATGTACGTGCGTATATATGTACGTGCTTTCTGCATACGTAAAGAATGGAATGCATGTCAGTATCGTTTCTGAACTTCATGGTACAGCAGGACATCAAAATCCCAGAATAACCTTCGGAATTGTACCAAACTAAAGCCTCAACGCACGACAACTACACGGTTTGCCTTAAAGGTGACATAGAATGCTTGTATCACACATATATGTTAGTTATGGAGGTCTACTTACATATATTAACTTGTTTTCATGGTTAAAAACCTCCTAATCGCTGCAAACGAGCCGATCAAAATATCTCCTCACTGACGCTCTCGTCAGCCGCTCTGTTTCAGACCAAAACCACACCCCCAGAACGTGGACTGTGTTGTGATTGGCCAGACAATGAGAGCTTTCCCACTGTCCTGTGATTGGCCAGGTACCTGGAAGTGACACAATGGATAGGCCAGCTCTCAGATACACAGCTCCCACCTTCTTCTTCTGTGGTTGAATCTACGCAACCGGATGTGCCTGGACTAGTGCCGGCACCAGGAGGCGCTACGGTGGTGAGAGGAGTGGTGAGGATTTCTGATGACGACATCAAATGAAGGAAGTGCCGATCCGCTTCGCAGAGCCCAGGAAAACAATACAACACTATTTTCTCAGCAGTGGCTGAACTGTTTGTTCTGAAACTTTAGGGTTTCATAAACGAGGTAATGACGCAGATACACACACAAACGCAGCGTTAATTGGAGCTTCCGGTCTATGTGGGCTTTAAAGATAGGGTGTGAGATTATTTTCTGGAACATTTTTTTACTGAATTGCTTTAAAATCCTCGATTGTAACCAATTAATCGATGCATTGTCACAAAACCGGCCTGTAAAATGGCCTCCCTCATCGCGTGCACCCCTCTTCATGCTCAGAAGACAAACATTCAACGAGACAGTTGCAGAAAGAGGTGCCAACAGCAGGTCACAGGTGTCGCCAACGAAAGGCAGTTTTTGGGAGAAGCTACTGCTGCAGAGCGAGACCAGTGTGAACATCGGTGCTGCGTTTGAACGGCGGCGACAACTGAAAGCCCAGAAAGGGCTGCAAAGTGACGCCAGGGTGGCGCGGTTTCTACTGCACTGGCAAGTTAACTTTATGTCTTTGTGATCTTTTGAGATTATTTGTTGTACTGAAAGTTACTGATTCTCAGTGAATCCGTGTTCTTTGCACGTTCCTGTGCTCTGGAGGCGTAGCGTCCGTTGGGGGAGTCTGACTTTTAATATCATCCAAATGTAGCCTGCTCCAACAGTTTTTCCAGGATCGCCAACCCTACATTTAAGGTCCAGTTTGTGAGAATTAGTAATTCATCTAATCTACTGTTAAGACTGCAGAATGCAACAGTCTGAGGACACCTGCAAAAGTCAAGGAACAGAAGAATGTTTCTTCATTTGTTGCTGCACCTGCATTCTTCTTTGTTTGCCTTGTGTGTTTTTGCTTCAAGTCTCAAAATGCACACGAAACACTTGTCTTATGTTGGATGTTGATCTCTCAGATGTTGCGTAGTTGTCTCACTGACTTTCTGTTGACACAGGCCACACTGTCGTCCTCCACATTTACAGGTGAAATAGGTGAGTTTTTCACTATTTATGTGAGACTTTAAATAAGGATGGACGGCTAAATTAATATGTTAAATTTCATTGAATGAAGCCTGAACAATTACAACCATGCTCAGGGTGGTGTTTGGCCTCTAAGAAAATCCATCATCCTGTGTCGTTCCGAAGAGTGAAAGCCAACGTTTAACTGAAAATGCAGGCGAGTTTAGGGGAATTGAGAGTCAAACTGTGAATGTTTTTTATAGTTAATGAATGTCTGAACTGCCCCTCACACATGGCGAGAAAAACATGACAATCTGTAGAAAGTAATTTGTTTTGAGCCTAACGAGAAGTGCCGTGTTTTCCGAGGTTTGGTGATCAATTCCCACTTGCTGCTACTATTCATTTGAGCACCTGTGACCACACACACACACACACAGGTTTCAATGACTTCAGAGGACACTGTCTAATCTTAACCATTATTTTTACTGGCCTAATCATCTTTATGTTTCATTTACGTTATGGGGACATTATTTGTGTCCCCATAATGACTGTATAGACCGGTGTCAAACTCATTTTTGTTCAGGGGCCACATACAGCACAATGTGATCTCAAGTGGGCCGGACCAGCAAAATAATAGCATAATAACCTATGACCAACAATAACTTCATTTTTACAAAACATGAGATTTCTTGAGAAATATAAGTGGAATTTCAACAATATCATGCCTAAATTTACTATGTACACATCACACTGGATCTATAAGGGCACAAACATTTAGTCACAGGTATTTGGAAGTGAAAAATATTGCATTTGACATTACGTTTAGATTGTAATCGTAGTGTGAAATTTCAACAAATTCATCCTGTGGGCCGGCTTGGACCCTCTGGCGGGCCGGTTCTGTTTAACACCCCTGGTATAGACAGATTGAGGTCCCAACAACACAAGGAAAACCAGGTACACACACACACACACTTCATTTTCTACTGTTTATCCTGTTAAGTGTGGCGGGGAAACTGAAGCCAGTCCCAGCCGACGTACAGTGAAAGGCAGCGTCGTCAACCCGGCGTTATGAGAACCAGCCATTCACACACACTTCACATCTGATTCTGATTCAACAATCATAATAACATGTTATCAGTTGTGATAAATGTTTTTAAAGATCCACCACATCCAGGTGTATCATTTTCTGGATCAGACTAAGTATTCACCACCTCCGGGACATGTCCTCAGGTCACCAACACGGTCCACTCATCAGTTTTGTGTCTCTTGTGATTTCCTGGAACTTCCTTTAATCCCATGTTAGTCTGCAGAGCCATTAATCTGAAGCATCACGGAGGCCTCTTCCTGTTTCATTCACTCGTTCTCTTCTCTGTGTTGCCATCTATTTAGCGGGGGGCATCCTGTACAGCGAAGCGTCTGCGTGCGTCACTGAGGGATGTTGATGTCCCTTCATGAGTGCACACAGCGTTCCGTGGCATCGGGCATCTGATGCAGCGGTTCAGAGGTCGGTCAACTCGGTCTTCTACGAACAGCCACCGGCGGATCTGGAACGGCAGGTCCGTCCATCACTGGCTGAACATTCCAGCTCTCACTGCCTGCTTATGTCAACTCTGGCTCAGACCTTCAAATACACCAACTCTCAAAATGAATGCTTACAGTAAAGGGTTCCAAACTTCTGGATTTCACATGTTTATTTATAAACTCAGTTTTTTGGACCCCAAAAAACAGGATGCATTCGGTTTTATTGCGGAGATGTGAACGCACAACCTGAACTCTGATCCACACCAAAGAAGCAAAACTCTGGTCCGCCAAAAATGTAGGCCTCGGGTTCACTTCAAGTGAACCAAATGCAGGAGGCAGACCACGACACAGGGCATCATGAGTAAACACTAGGGTTGGGTACCGTTCTAACTGAACCGATATTGTACTGGTATCGGTATCTGGAATTCGATACCGCTACCAAACGGTAAAATGTTTTCAGTTGTAACACAAAGTCTACACTTCTCAGTTTCAGTTTTTCGTTAAGACCTTAGAGATTTAAGAACACTGGCTTCATCAGGTTTGAGGTGTTTCCCAGGCCCGCCTTGAATTTAGTACTGTCATTATTTCTGTCATGCTCTCATATTTCTCGCACTCTCCCAGACATTTCAAGCACCGAAATTTGGCACCGACTTATTAAAAGTGAACCAAAACTCGGTAGTACCGACGCAAATAAGTACCAAGTACAAAGAGTACCAGCTCTCGGTATCCAACACAACCAGAACATAGCCAGGAGAAATGTCTGAGTCCATAGTTGCAGCGTATATGTGTCGTATGTTGACATAGAAACAAGGGGTTTGATGCAGCTCCATGTTTTGCTCTTATGTGGAGGAAACAGAAGTTGTCCTGCATTAAAACAGACGAGCGACTTTTCTTGTTCATTGTTTGTCTCGTCTTCTCGATGCAGCGCCGCCTCAGGCGAGGAGGGGAACCCGTTCTTCAAAAGGTTTAGTTTGTTTCACTGAAGTGCAAAAGTGTTCAACCCCCAAATGAACCCAAGTCCCCAGTCGTACCGAGTCTGTCTCGCAATTTCTGCTGAACACACATGCGGGCACCAGCTGCCAATACAGAGGTCCTGATAATAACACAGAAAGAATTAGTGTGACCTCTCCCTCTCTCTCTCTCTGCTCAGAAAGATATGTTTCCATAGGAAAAGCGTTAAAAAACTGGGAAGTGGGAGATTTTTATTGTTAGGGATCAGGGTGTGGGTTATAGATTCAGTATCAGTGGTTAAATGTTGGGGGTACCGGTGTTGGGAATGCTTTATATACTGTATGAGTAATTGTCCCACGGTAAGAGCAGCATGAGGATTCTATCCTTAGGCACCGTGATGGAAGTGCAGAGTCAGCTGTAAGCTGCCTTCCCTTCGACCTCCTCCTGAGATAAAAGCTGTCATATTTTCCTCTTCATCTGCACACATGATGAGCAAAACAGCAAACAACACAGTGTTTGTTTCTCTCTTCTCTCTCTCTTTTCCAACAGAAACAACTGTTTGTCTTGTGCTGCTGATCTTTGCATCATGGCATGTGTCATTACTCAGCGTAAGCAACAAAACCTTATTTACTTCATGTTTTCAAAACTTTCCAGAGGATCACGCCTAATTACTGACAACATAGTTTTTTCCCTCGGTTTCCAGGGTCCCTACAATTTACCATTTGTGCACAAAACAGTAGAGATGCAAGATACTGGATTTTTGCCGATATATCGGGAATGTAGAGATGTAGAGGGCAGAGGTAGAAGGAGGATCTTGGCATGTTTGCCAATATCTGCCGTTACCGATATGGTGCTGACAATGTCGTGCATTCCATGCAAGACAGTAGTAAGCCTGCAGTTTGCCCCTCTTGACGCCGCTGATAAGATTTGAACCCAAGCAATGACTGCAATGGAACTCAGAAGTTGAAGGACTATTAACGCTCTGTAATCGCGGTGCACGGTCTTCCAGAAGAAGTGAGAGTGAAGGAAGCCATCTATGTCAAAACTGAGAAACCATCTCTCAACAGAACGGAGGTCACCAGCACCACCTGTCTCCCACATCATCTTGTCCAACTTAGCCTCATGTGACCACTGCAGACATGCCATGTGACCTCAGGTGCCTTTCACACTAATGACTGTAGTAAACAACCCGTAGCTCTGTTTCTGTCACACCTTGAAGCAGCCCCGACAGCTGTCATTCATACACACTGGAGTTACAGTGAGAACTGAGGTTAAAGTCAGTGGGTGTGGACACAAACTTTCAGAACTAACTACAAGTGCAGATGCTGCTGAATCAATGCAGTCCACAGTAGACGTACAACTACGACTAAACCTTGATGTAAGAGTCTCGACTCTGACTCAACTACAACACGACAGGACTGTTTCACAACAGATTAGGTTTGAAGACTGGGTTTATATGTGGATCAAAACACTCAGTGACCCATTCAGCTCTTCTGAAGGAGACATTGTCATCCAGCACTTCAGGAACAACTTTGTATCTGCACTGAAAGTTCACTCTGAGGGACCAAGTAGACTCCGACCATTGTGGCCCGCCGCATTTATAAAATCTCTTTACTGAGCTTTTAGTCTCAGTGTGGCGAGTTACTAAGACTCAAACAGTACAGTAAAGAATGGATTTTGATGGATTTACCTGCAGATGTAGGTTATGGTCCAAGGAAGAAATAATAAGTTTTCCGTGGTAATCGGGATACAGAAAGTGAGAGGCCTTGGCAGAGGTTTGCACTATCCGAGTGTTCTCTCCGTTGTAGATTTATAGCCCACAACTTTTTCTGGTTCACGCTTACATTAAACGTTTTTTTTCCGAGCAGCAGAAGCAGGCGGACGTTTCCAAGAGGAACTCCTCAGACGAACACAGTGTCCACAGCCGACTCAGCAGCAAACAGCTGACAGTTAGAGTCGAGCTGTGGTAGAAACACTTTGCTGCCAAAGAGCCAGGAATCTCTCAGGAGGTAGGGGATGTGTAACTCGGTGACTGAAGCCATAATCACTTCATACAGTGACACTCTGTCAGTGCTATGTTTACAGCTTGTTCCATTGTGGCCAAGAGGAAGATAATAGCAGCTCGATGAAATATCTAAGTCTATACTGTACACTGTAACCCGTACCTTCACACGATGCTGATTCAGCTTATCGCCTCCATACATTCTGTGTGTTTCTGTAAAAGCACTTAAAAACAACCACAGTGGACCAAAGTGCTGATTTAGATCTGATAGGTTTCAGGTCAAGACAAAAGGAGGCAACAGCAAGATTGTGATAGTAGAGCGAGACAGAAAACACCAAGACGCATTCACGGAAAGTTTCAGAAGTGAATTCAACTGCTCAGTTGTCCCCACCCGCCCCAGTGCTGCTGCTATACACACACAAACGCTCCCTCACGCCCTCTCCACATGGAAATGAAGTGAAATGTCAACAATCTTTTCCATTGTGGTTTTGAAAAAAACAACAACAAGACAACTCTAAACGATGTAGTTCATATGCCAGGCCTGTACATGGCGCTGGAGTGCTACTACAGAAAGGCACCAAAACTGGAGAAGAAGATGTTGGAGGCGATGTTTTTCTTCAGTAATAAGTATCGATTACGATGTATAGAATCACAGAAACACAATGACGAAAGCCAACGGGACCAAGGAAAGAAAATAAATGGGAAGGGGAAACCACAACACGAGGCGGGATTATGACATCATTGTTTTCCCACTCCCAGCGTCCATACGGATTCACCTACAGTAGTTTTCATGTGGACAGAACGTCAGTCAGGTCCAACAGTTTTGCTGTTTTCTGATGAAGGACGAAGCATATAAATAATATTACCTCACTGATGTTAAAGAGCAAACAGAAACATCATCATCATCATCATCATCAACAAAAATAACAACAACTTTGGCATTGCTGCTGTAACGATGTATGTATGTTTTCTACATTCTGCAGGATCGACAGGATGTCACCTACAGTGCGAGGGCAAAGCACATTTCCCAGTTGCCAATAGTTACTGTAAGTAGAGAACATTCATATTTTCCATTCTAAATCAGATACATTTTTGACACAAGACTTCAAAAATGTTAAATTATTTGAGGGTGTGGCTGGAAAAGCCATCAATACAGTGCTTAATGTTCCGCTTTGTTTTTTTTTGTTTCTCTGCATGCTATTCCCCCGATGATGTGACACGCAAGACGTTGCTCCACAGCCGTGCACAGCAGTATCCAGGGGAGCAGCAGATTGCCAGAGCTGGAGGCTCTGCCAGACTCAGTGGGTCACATCCCCTCAGAGCCTGGTCCAGGCCGCTGTCACGCCAAAAGCCCAACCTCCTGCCACCGGGGACGTCACGCTCGCCCCTGCCAGCACTCTCTTTCTTCAGCTCACAGCTGAGTGCATGGGCACATCATGCACTGGACATATGGTCATGATTCATAACCACCAAAGAAATCACTCATGTGACAACATAAGCTCAGGAACCGCAGAGCAAAGACAAACGGGGGGGGGAAAAGACAATTGTGACCGGGAAGAGAAAACTCAGCATGACAACTGGTGGGAAGTCATTAGTGACAGTGTGGGAGGTCACAGCAGGAGAGGAGCTTCAGTAGGAGGCGTTCAAAACTGTTGCCTTTCATGCGGCTCAAACTGTACGCGGCTCAAATATTCAACATTTCCACGATGGGCATCGGAGACACGTTTAGAGAGACGAGTGTCCTAAAAACAAACGTCTCAGTTGAAGAATCAACGAGGCTCAAAGTTGGGGGGGTTTGCATTATGACCTTGACCATTATGACCACATGTGAACACGTGACAATATGAGAACAACTTATTAAATTAAATTACACACAAAAAAGATGGAAGTGCTGAAAGAAAACCACTAAAAACTACAGCTTTCATGCTAACAGCAGCCAGAGTTTGTGATTTGATGACTGGAAATGACAACTTTGTGGGAGTGGTGTTCCCAGTGAAATGTCCCACGAGTAAAGGTCTGACCAATCACTCAGAGGCTCAGAGCCAAATTTCTTAAGGTGTTACTGCAAAGAGCCACATCATACACATGGGCACACATGAACATCCCCCCATGCCGTCCTCTCTCTCTCACTCTCACCTCACACACACACACACACACACACACACACACACACACACACACACACAGACCTCTGCTCAGCCAGATTTACTGTAAATGTCACACACCAGCGACATGACAGAAGGGCTTGCCATTTCGTTCAACAAAAAAATATAAACTCTCCCACGCTGTTAAAAACGTCCTGTGTTCATCTTCGTGTTTTCAACAATGAGGTTTTCCCTCGTGCATGTGCACGTTTGATATTGAACATGCGTACACATATACATGGGAAAAAAAAACACAAACACATAATTTGATCCGAACATAAGAGCTGCATGAAACCAGGAAAAGAGCCGCATGAGGCTCGGGAGCCACGGGTTGGCCAGGCCTGCACTAGTAAGTGGGAAATTACAGCCTTGAAGTCCAACGGACGTGCTATCATGTGGAGAGATTGAACTTTCTATTACTATTATTCATGTCATTAGTCATTCTCTCTGCAATCAAGGCCACAACAAAAGAAACAATTCCAGTAAAAGAGATCTTGATGCACGCACTACTTGACAAAGTCATAAGATTGGAAAGCAAGAGCTGGTGCTAAATTGTAAGTACTGAAATACTGATTATTGACTCACTGGATGAACATTGTTGCGCTTGATATTTAGTTGTTTTCTCAGTTGTTTTCGTGTCCTAACACTGCTACAACACACAGATTCTCCCTTGGGGCATTAATGAAAGTCATCCATCATCCATCTATCTACCTATGCAGTTACGTTTACTCTAACTCTGTTGGTATTTTCTAATTTAAAACACATCAAAAGATAGTCGTGAGTTAAGGCGCTGACACGAGCAACATCGCGCTATTTTAGATCCCGTCTTTTTCTTCCTACACACCCGTCTCTCATGATAGACGTGGGAAGTTTCTGTTTTGTTGAGGCTTGCAGTTATTAGCATCTCTTAAAGCACAGACTGATGTGTCTTAGTATTAAGTAAGTAAGTAGGTAAATAAAGCCTGGTACTGGTGTGAACTATGTTGTAGTGTAACAAGTGGCTCGGGATTGATTCATATGTGGTAAGGAAAGGTCATGGAGATTAATGTGACACAGAGACAGTGACGCCACTGTGTCACTGTCACATTACACACAGCGTTGCAGTGTGAGTAATAATGTGAGCCAGCGTCACTGCTAATAATACAGCACCTTATAGCAGCTTGTTCAACAAACGCAGTGTCAGCGGTGTGATAGCAGAGACAAGACAGGAGAAAGAAATGAGCAATTAGCCACTCTGAAATCCACAGCAAAGCTGGCAATTGAAAGCTGATGAAAAAGCAGTTCAATGAAACAACACAGTGCACACTGTGAAAGAGCAAAGCCATGTGCAGTTACACCAGATCATCTTATTCACACAGCACAGTAAACAGAGTTAATTAAACAGAATATACCAGCAGTCTTCTCCATTCAATAAAAAACGGCCACAACATGTGCGTGTGCTGCAGGACTTGAATATCCTCCTTCCCACAGCCTCCACCAGCAGCCTTCAAGGAAGAGCAGCCTTCCACAACTACCTTCTATAACTGAATTCCACCAGTAGCCTTTAAAACGGTCTTCAAGCAAGCGCCTACCACACAACCTTCAACCAGGAATGTCTACCAGATGCCTTTGACAACCTTCTACAAGCAGCCCACCAGAGCAACTTCCACCGCAGCAGCCTTCAACCAGTAACACCTAGCAGCTTCCTTCCACAACACAAGAATCCAAAAGGAGCCCACCACCTGCAGACCTTCAACACTGACTTCAAGGAACAACGTTCCACGCAACCTTCCATGGCTACCTACTATAAACAAGAGGCCTCCACGTCTACCTTTCAGGCAGCCTACCACCAGCAGCCTCCAACCAAGAACCTCTGCAACGGAGCCTACGACCAGCAGCCTCCAACCAAGAACCTCTACAACTACCACCAGCAGCCTCCAACGAAGAACCTCTACAACGAAGCCTACCACCAGCAGCTTCCAACCAAGAACCTCTGCAACGGAGCCTACGACCAGCAGCCTCCAACCAAGAACTCCTACAACGGAGCCTACCACCAGCAGCCTTCAACCAAGAACCTCTGAGCCTACCACCAGCAGCTTCCAACCAAGAACCTACAACAGCCCACCAGCAGCCCAACCAAGAACCCTACAACGAGCAGCAGCCCTAGCCTACCACCAGCAGCCTCCAACCAAGAACCTCTACAACAGAGCCTACCACCAGCAGCCTTCAACGAAGAATCCTACAAAGGAGCCTACCACCAGCAGCCTCCAACCAAGAATCTACAACGGAGCCCACCAGCAGCAGCCTCCAACCAAGAACCTCTACAAGAGCCTACCACCAGCAGCCTACAACCAAGAACCTCTACAACAGAGCCTACCACCACAGCCTTCAACCAAGAACCTCAACGGAGTTACCACCAGCAGCCTCCAACCAAGAACTACAACGGAGTCTCAGCCTCCAACCAAGAACCTCTACAACGGAGCCTACCACCAGCGGCCTCCAACCAAGAACCCCTACAACGGAGCCTACCACTAGCAGCCTTCAACCAAGAACTTCTACAACGGAGCCTACCACCAGCAGCCTTTAACGCTGCCTTCATGTAGGATCATTCCACTTATACCTTGCAGTCAGCTTTCCACCAACAGACTTCTATGACATCCCTGAGCGACATCTACCAGTGTCCTTCCACAACACCTGCCTACCACAGTAACTTCCATGCGCAGCCTTCCACAGCAGGGGTCAGATTTTGAGGTAAACAACATGCACACATGATTCATCCTGCCATGTATCAACAGTCCATATTTTCCTGGCTCTTTAGTACCAATTGACCATCATTTAAAGGTCACAGTCGACCCAAGTGTGTGCATCATCTGATGGCTACTCCCATCAGGATTACATGCCTTTTCATACAGCTCAAATCAATTTTGTTGCAATTATAGTCGATTACAGTCATTGTAGAAAATATCAGAGATATTCTTCTTTTCAACACATACAGTTTGAGCAACATCTTATTTTCCTTATCCAAGTTTACGGAGCAAACAACAAACATTATTCTACTACACTGCTTGGCTCACAGTCAAGGCAGTGCCTCTGGAAATACTTTAGCGGAAACACATTTTGGCACAAGAGACATGATTCTGATTTTGCCGAACATATCGACCAATTAAATAAAAAATAAACTCAAATGTGAAGAGTGAGCTCTGCTGGGAGATGCTTTTCCTTTCAGCGATGCTCTTGTGGATCCTCCGCTCTGACTGAGGAGTGAGTGGGAGCGCGGGTGTTTGGCAGGAGCAGGGAGACATTTGAGCCCGTTTTTTCTTTGCAGAGCTTTCAGAGCTACACAGCGCACCATCAGTCACGAGGAGGCTCACAACAACTGTCAGCTCCCTCGTAAGACAACTGAACAGCGAGCCGCCACGGTGCACTTTGTCAGCTTCGCCGCCTGCCGCCTGTGAAACGGCTGCTTTTATCTCCAACCTATCTCAATCTTTCAGATTTTGTTCTCTTCACTCTCCGGGTTTTCCTCTTAAAGACCGCTCAAAGGGCTTTTAATTACAGTTCGGAAGCTGCTTCCTACTTTCTCGTTGCTTTTATGTTATCGTTCACACGTCCAACTCATACACTGACGATACAGAAGGAGAGACACACATGGAAGCTGCTTGGCGTTTTTTTTTGGCACCAAGCAGCTGCCATGTGTGTCTCTTCTTCTGTATCGTCAGAGTAAGAGTAGAGTAGCTTGACAAAGTTTAAACAAAAAACTTGTACATTCAAAGTAATACAAAAAAGTAAAAAAGGCCAAAAAGGACAATAAAAATGACAAAATACAGATACAGGCTGGTAATAATAATGAAGATTACAGCACAATAAAAATGACAAACGAGTCTGTAAGGCATGATAATTCCAAGAGTTAAACAACAACAAACGATTATGGTTAATGAAATCCACTAAGACAAAAACAGCAAATAAATAATGATGAAAAACTAATAAATAAGCTACTGGGAGCAGGAAATGTTCCAAGTCTTTCTGATATCAATTAATCTTTCAAATAAAAAGCTTTTGTTCCATTTATTTGCTGCAGAAATTGATAAAAGTGAGAGTTTAATGAGCTCACATTTACTGAACATGTTACACCAATTTATGAATGTCAGAACCAACGCTGACGTCTCAGCAGTGAGTAACCCTAACAGAGGACTTTAACCATTGATTAAATATTAATATTCAGTGCAGGTCAGTCTGCATTGATAGTACATGAACGGTGTTTATATAGAAACCGTTTCAGTCCCAACAACCACTCACACGTTCGCCTATTCACACACCATTCATGTAGTCATCCTTAAAACAACAGTGGTCCATCTGGGCTAATTTAGTGTCTTGTGCAATCACACTGCAGCACGCAGAGCAGAGAAAAACATCCGTGCTTCATTCCTGAGTGAACAGTTTAAGACTGGAAAATACTTTATACCACGTATGTGTGCGACTTATTAAAGCGCGCGTGTGATTTAGTAAAGCGTGCATGCACTTTAGTATAGCCTGCGTGTGACTTAGTAAGGCGTGCATGCACTTTAGTATAGCATGCGTGTGACTTAGTAAAGCGTGCATGCACTTTAGTATAGCATGCGTGTGACTTAGCAAGGCGTAAATGCACTTTAGTATAGCATCGTGCGACTTAGTAAAGCGTGCATGCACTTTAGTAAAGCATGTGTGCGACTTAGTAAAGCGTGCATGAACTTTAGTATAGCATGCGTGTGACTTAGTAAGGCATGCATGCACTTTAGTAAAGCGTGCATGCACTTTAGTATAGCATGTGTGCGACTTAGTAAGGCGTGCATGCACTTTAGTATAGCATGTGTGTGCCTTAGTAAGGTGTGCATGCACTTTAGTATAGCATGTGTGCGACTTAGTAAAGTGTGCATGCACTTTAGTATAGCATGCGTGCAACTTAGTAAGGCATGCATGCACTTTAGTATAGCATTACATTACATTACATTACATGTCATTTAGCAGACGCTTTTATCCAAAGCGACTTACAATTGAATTGAGTACAATCAGCCAGGGGTGGAATCAAACTTGCGACCATTGCGACTATGATGTCTTTCGCACACAGGGTACCGGTCTTAACCACTGAGCCACTCCACCCAGCATGCGTGTGACTTAGTAAGGCGTGCATGCACTTTAGTAAAGCGCACATGTGACTTAGTAAAGCGTGCATGCGCTTTAGTAAAGTGTGCATGCACTTCAGTAAAGCACATGTGCGACTTAGTAAAGCGTGCATGCGCTTTAGTAAAGCATGTGTGCGACTTAGTAAAGCGTGCATGCACTTTAGTAAAGCGCGTGTGTGACTTAGTAAAGTGTGCGTGCACTTCAGTAAAGCGTGCATGCACTTGAGTAAAGCACATGTGCGACTTAGTAAAGCGTGTATGTACTTTAGTAAAGCATGAATGTGACTTAGTAAAGCGTGCATGCACTTTAGTAAAGCACGTGTGCAAGTTAGTAAAGTGTGCATGCACTTTAGTAAAGTGCACATGTGACTTATCTCGTTTGTGCGAGTTATAAAGCGTTTAAAGTTGAAAGAATATTCGGTCTATGTCACCTCCGGGGCTCCGTAAAGAATCTGAGAATCTGATCATTCTGACCGGCAGTTTGTGCTCAGTGCTCACTTTAAATGCATGTGAACTGATATTTAATTATAATACCATTCACAATTCATGTAAATCCTTGCATGATTGGCTACTTACATAGTCCATTAACATAGATTTATCTTTCAAGCAATTCCATGTGGGATGGATATGAACTAATATGTCCATTAATGTAGTTATTATTCGGCGTGATCTGCGATGATTATAGCTTATCCTTTATGCTGTTCTGACAAATACTGACCTTGTAGTCCTCATAGAGACCAAAACCTGCTCCTAATGAGGCAGAACCTCATGTCTGAGGAACTGGTAGTGGTTTTGGTTTAGGTCAGGGCTTCGGCTTCACTGTCAGTGCAGAGTCATAAGAGAGAGAAGCTGTGTTAAGTCTCTCATAATGATTTACTACTTTAATATCTGCTTCATTTGGAATCATCTGTGTCCCGTGTATAACATGTTCTGGACTTATGTGGATCTTTGGGGACTTTGTGAATTTCTCCCTCTGTCCACTGACGTTCATTGTCTTTGTGTTTTATTGTCAGCTGCTGTTGTTGTTTATAAATGTGCTGTATGAATAAACTGGATTATGTGAAAACGAATAAAGTTGTTCCCAAAGGCTGGACCTGGACCCACAGCTCAGCCGGGTCGTGTGGTTGTGTCTATAAAGTGGGATAAATGTGCTCTTATAACCATCGATGGTGTCAGTGAGGAAGAAGGACACAAGTACGTTTTTTCCTCTGACTCACATAAAAACTATTTGCTAAAATGTCACATTTCAACATTTAATTGTTTCCCCTGCACCAACCATAACATTTGTGATGGTCTTCACTCTGAGACCAGATAACAGCACAATCGTGCCTCGAGTACTAACCTGATCACAAAACACCACAATTCATTTTCCCTTTTCCACTGTGGAGCAAACACCTGACTCCGGTCAGACTGCAGAGATACTTGAAATCAGGGGCAGAAATGTGATCCGTCAGACTGTCCAGCAGCCAATACATGCCAGGAATTGATTTCAGTCTATGAGTCCTAATGAGCGATAAGGGAGCGAGCAGAGGAGGCTGAATTCAAACCCTGACAGCTCTGAAGGGAATTCCACGAGAAAGCTAAAGTTCCTCTGGTTATAGCTCAGCCACGGCTGTTTATGGATGAAATGAATATTTCAGCTTTCACAGGATTCGCTTGTTGAACAAATACAACTTAAACATTTGAGTCTGTTGCTCACACTAAAGCATATAATCACCACAGGAGTCGCGGCGATGCTTAACGACATGTTTCTTTCTTTAAGCGACAAACTGCCTGCCGAACATATGGAGAACCAGTCGACCCCTGATTTACACATCAACCGGCAGCAGTGAACGCAACAGCTGTGCACACAAGCCCGTGCCAAAGGTTCTGGCTGCTCTGAGTCGCTGAGGCACTGGATACAAACACTGATGACTGCTGACGAACAGGTGGAAGAGTAGCGACGTATACGTGAGGAGAGCGGAGTGTGTGGAGGAGGTTTGACCTGTGCAGGATTTTTGAGTCATTGTGACAGTTAAATGTCTGTCTGTCTGTCTCCACCGCCCCCTACTGTCTGTTAGCGGGGAAAACAGCCTCGCAACATCAAGGCTGACGACACAGGAGGTCTCGCAAAGACTCGGGGTCTTACGAGGAACAAAAAAGTTGCTTTACGGCACTACACGGGCACACACACGGCTCACAGCCAGGCTGACGCAGTGACAGCGTTATTTTAGACGTTCTTCGCGGCAGAGACGGCGAAAAAGAATCAGAGAAAACTGCTGTCGGAAGACGCGAGGAATAGGAAACGACTGTCACATAAAAGACAAACCGATGGGACTGGCTTTTGTCGAATGTAGAAAAGTGATCGATGGCGTGTTTGCTGTTGCACTTGTGTGCATCTCTGGGATAAACACGGCTCTCTCTGTTGGCGCTTTTCCACGACACAGTTCCAGCACGACTCAGCTCGACTCTACTAGTCCTTCTACTTGTTTTGCTTTTCCATCAGCGATTGTACCTGCCTGTGCGACATCCGACACGGGAATCAAAGCTAAACAATGCGAACTGCAGATCAGTTAAAAAGAGATTGAAATCCTGAAAACATGCGTTAATCTCCAACATTTAGCAAAGGAAATCTCTAAAATGTCAATATTTTACAGGAGTCTGGTGTATGTAGCTGGTGATTGTGAGTCTGTGCACCGCTCATGCAGGAAGTATTGAACGATTCTCTGAACAAATCTTTTTAATCAACTGATTCTAATGATTCACTTACACCCAAAACAACAGCTTTAAGTCCCTGGTCTGTGTGTCTGTGTGTGTCTGTGTCGCGTAGAAAAACCACATCACGGCATTTTGCCAACGTGGAGGAGGCTCTACAGTAATAGAAAACCAAACCAAACCAAACCGGGCCGAGTTGTGCTGGAACTGCGTCTTGGAAAAGCGCCATAAGTATTTGGTTTGTTTTTTAGACCAAAGTGGGGCTTGGGCAAGATGGCTTAAACAATATCATGGTAAAATAATATTACGTTTGTTTATGTAGATCCATGGTCTACTGTATAAACCAGGGCATGTGATCATGGAGTGTGTAGAAAACAAAACAAATAACAATAATAATAATTAGAGTCACTTCAACTCTCGCTCCATCTTTAATCTGATCTCACTACACCAGTGTGTGAAGTACACGTGAGGAAGAGGAGGATGATGAGAGAATAAAGTCCGTAGCTGATTTTGCTCGACCTAAATTTACACCTCTGTATTTTAACGTCGTGATCATGTTGTTACTTCGAGAGCTCAATATTTCTTGGTATAAAAAGCTGGAGATCCACTGATAAAGATAATTATCACCATAAATGGCCCAAGGCTCCACAACAGCTTAGACCCGTGATACCCGACCTTCCTCCTCAAAGACCCATTCACCCGCGTGTCTTCACACAGGTGCTTACACCATTCATAATTCCTTGTTTCTCTCTTCATGCTTTTAACACATACTCTCGCCTCTCGCCCCACTTTCTCAGGCTCCGGAAAATAAATATTGTCTGTTATTCAGGCCAATGCCATGTGATAATTATTCATTTGTCCTAGTTTACAGCGAAGCGGCGCGCGGCGGCACACGTCCCAGCGTCAGGCCGCGGTGGACGTGCATTTGCACTTTTATGTGAAATACTGAACACATACATGAATGCATTAGAGTCACCATTATCATATCTTTCATTAGAATAATCATCCACTGTATGTATGTACTCGCTCCTGCACCATGTAATACAGTAATATATGTATTACTTTTAATGTGTGTTCTCTTTCCAGTGGCCCACTGCACTGTTTATTTATTATCTTAAAAATCAGCTTGACTGCAGGCTTTTTACCATTAATGACTTTGTAATTCTTTGAAAACGTTACAACGTAATAATAAGCAGACTTATAAAACCTTGAATAAGTGATTCAAATGTTGAAATGAAAACAAGCGTCATTATCAACATATTACACTCATCGCAATACAGTGGTTATCGACCACGGTTACCATGGCGATTGGTCTGGATTTTTACCGCGACACCGGTAACAGTTACATCTCGACACGCAGTATAATGAAGTTTTACACTGACGTAACTGGCAGAGGAACACGTCAAAATACAGGAGAAGTAGATACAGTATATGTATATAATAATAATAATAATAATATATACACCCTGTTGACTGTATAAAACTAAGATACAAGGATTCCCCAGGTTACTCAGGCTGTGTCTTTTGTCTCCCAGAGAAGAATCTGTAATCTCTGCAGCTGGAGAAGCAGCTTTGTTTCCTGTTTTATCTCATTTCCTCTGCCACGGAGGTTCGGTTTTCATCAGCGTGGGTTTGTCCTTCTGTTAGCGACTTCCTGTCTGCAGTTTTTTGACGGATCAATCTGATTTTGTTTTCTTCTTTTTGTTTTGGATGAGAAAAGTGTTTGTCAAGATGCTAAAGAAACGGTAGCGGTTTGCATTTAGCAGAGAAGCAACGTAAACGCAAGCAAATCCAATTCAAGCCAAACCTGCAGAAGAATCGAAACCCCGGAAAAACAGCTGGTTTCTGCTTAATCATTTTGCCATCTTTGAAGACAAGAATCAAGAAAAGAATGGTCCACACATCTAACGCACCACTTAAACTTAATTCTCAAATAATCTAAAATTCAGAGCAAAAAAAGATTGTAGATTAAATAAAGAAACACATCAGAGACAACATTTGAGAACATAAACTTAAATTGTAATGTAATTGAAAAATGCAGTATCTGATAAAATCCTATATATCGCATGTTTCACGCACAAACGGTAAAAACGTGAATAAAAATCAGCAAAAGCATTTTAGCTGAGTCATTATTTGGACTGTTAGGTTCTTCTTTTTGGAAGAACAATATTTGTTACGCAGCTGGAGAATGGTGTCTTTGAAATGACGGTATTGTCCCATTCATACTCAAATGATTATATACACATAAAGGTTGGAAAACGGTAAATATTAAAGTTCATGAGTGATTTCCCCTTGAAATCAGCGGTAAAATAATGCAATTTTCATCTCTCTCACTCAGTTTCCTCTGTTGTGTTTCAGTCGAAGAGTAGTCACTTGTATCTTAGCCAATAACTTGCTGTACTCATAATTTTTACCAGATGTATGAAGCTAAAGGGGAGCAAAATAAAAATAAGGGACTAAACCCCCCTCTGGTTATGGCTCTGTGTCGTCAAAGTCCACATTTATGTCTTTTAGATGTCTTGGTTCTAATAAGTGTCAATAAACCAAACACTACTGTACAGTGGGCCAGATGTGGCCCACGGGCCTCGTGTTTTACACGTGTGCTTGAACATCAATTGCAGTCACTTTCATGTTGTGTTGCATTTTATCGGTGAAGAAACAAGGTGCGTTGAGTGGCAACAAAGTAAACTTTTTAAGACAAATAAGTTTGACTTTTGCGTTGCATTTCATTGGGACGGGAATATTTATTTTGACACAGCACCGGACAAAAAGCAGAGATAAGAGGCCAGACTGACCACAGGGCATTAAAACACACTTTCTCTCTGACAACTCACAAACATTCCTCCCCTCCCCCCCGTGTCATAAATCCAACTCGCTCTTTTTTTTGTTCCGTATCTCTCAGAATTTATAGCCGAAATAAACGTGAACTGTGGCCATGAAAATGCTTATATCCCTGCCAGTAACGCTGCTAACTGTTTGTTGCAACCTCAGCCATAAATCAGGGAACGGTGAGCATTTTCAGATCCATTTAGCACTGATAAAGCCCAGGCGCTGCTGCTGCTGCTGCTGCTGCTGCTGCTGCTGCTGCTGCTGCTGCTGCTGCAGCAGCAGAGGCCCCCGGGGGCCACAGCCTGATCCCTTCTTCATAAATAAGCAACAACTGCTCTGTCCTCGTCCTCCAGCTGAAGCTGCTGAGCGCCAGGACAACGGTGCAAAAAATGTGAGCGCTGAGTGTACGTCAGCACTTAGAGCTGATGAAGAGTCAGCAGTAACGCAGGAGATGAAGGCGAGACAAAGACCAAGGGCTTAGTCCACAGGTCAGAGACTCCAGCTTTTGTATTTAAGACAACTGTCCTTTACAATTTCACAGGGTTTGGGGGTTTTTGTTTTTTTTGTTTTTTTAATTTATGTTTAATTTCACTATTTACTGCAGTGCTCTGTTAATTTCCCCCCTTTTTCCAAACAAGTGGCTTTTTAAATGTATTATTTAGGCCAGAATTCCAGGATTTTATATTTTTCTCCCCAAAGAATCACATTTGAGGCACTAAATGTTGGCAAAAATGGATGAAAACTGGCACGCAAATCAGATCCCATGGCTCCGTAGCGCCCACAAAAAGTGAAACTAAGTTGCACCAAATTTCACGAGACTTGGTGGAAACATGTCACAGCCCAAGACGAACAAAAAAGTCCATCGAGACCGTGGCGGCAACTCAACAGGACCTCGCAGATTCAAAAGGGTGTGGCCACAGCAACCATCGGAGTGTTGGCGAATTGCGATCATTTGCCACAAAAGTTCCCTGTAACTTCGGCCTACATCGGACTACGCGAACCAGTAAATGAATCTTTCCAAAATCACATCTGTTCTATCATTCCAAGGCAAATCATGTACACGCCCCAATTTCTTCCCACCAATCAACCACACAACTCCACAGTTTATTATTAAAAATCAGCAGATAAATACCTGACTTTCTTCCTGATGTTCTTCAACAGAAGACCAATTTTGACCTTCTCGTGTCTTTTACAGCATAATTGGCACAGTCTTTAAAAACTGTTAAGACCTGTTACCCTCTCATATAATAAAAATTGGCAAGAGTGACTTTTTATGTACAATTATGTTTGACCTTGGAGAGCAAGGTTATTAAGTCCTTTAACGATAACCATATTTACTATTAGCATTAATTTGATTTCTTTGCTGCTCTGATGTTCAAAATAACTGAGCTGTATCACCATGTTGATCCTATAATTAAGATTATTATCTCTTCTGAATGAAGCCAGTCATGAAAATGTACTTTTCTTCAATGGGACTATATTGGTTTCACAGTATTGGCAGTCACTTCAATTATAATTGAATCAGAGTGTAATGACTTGATTAGACAGATGTGGAACTGAGATACTGAAATATACAAACGTTTATGGTTCTAAGAATTATTGTTTACGAGACTGAAACATAATGTAATCATATGGAATGGTCACTGTAATCATATGGGATAATGTAGATCCATTAACGTGTATTTCCACACGGCTGCATCCACAGCACAAGCAAACACATGCGGTGGCGCCACGTGTCCAGAGCCATCGTTTCTCTCCCGTTCTTTCCTCTGTGTCCACTTAAAACTGCGCACATGAAATTAATCACATGTCAGAATACGACATGTTACTTTCAGAAGTAATGGCTTAGTTTTAAAGCCATTAAATATTTTCCATTCATCCTCTCAGATTAATAAAACATGGATTCTGGATCTATTTACGTATCTGTCCTGAGAACAAACAGCATGAATAAGGCCTCCATGTGGCAAAAGGAGAATATTTATTTCATTAACCACAGTCCTTTGCTTCAGTTCCAGTATCACAGCCATATCAAAGCACGTTACATATCTGCGTCCACACACACACACACACACACACACACACGTGGTCTATCTGTGTCCTGTTTAAATGGAGCCTCCATAAAAAGCCTTGTAAAAAAAATATAAAAAAGAAAAAGACACCACATATGTTTGCCTTTACAGCTTTCACATTGCTACCACAGCGAGCTCATAAATGTCAGTCCATATTACATAACAAGTCAGTGAAGATGGATGGTGGCCCTGTGAGTGGCGGGTAATGCTTTGCTTGAAATTCTGCTCATGGCGTAAAATGAAGCACCTAATGCAGGTAATAAGATCATTGGCCGCCGTCTAGAGTCAGTCACGTCCACCAATGTCTGACACACGCTACATTTCTGAGGCTGCCGCTGCTCACACCCAATACTATTTATAACTGTGCAGTGAGGTTTAAAAGGTACTTTAAGCGGGATTTCAAGGTGTTTTTGACAGGGATGAGCTGATACAATAATGAATACCTGTAACGGTCTGATATAAAGCACCTCACGATCCGTCAGTGAAATAGCGTCGCTGTATCTCAGCTCCATGCTTCTTTGTTAGGTGCCGCCCATAAAGTGTCCGCATGACGGCGCGCTGCACTTCAGGGTTCAGGGTTTTAATATTGTCTCAGTCATCATCTAACCACTTTATCCTCCACCAGAGGGTCGTGGGGGGTGCTGTGCCAATCTCAGCTACATCGGGACAGTTCGCCAGTCCATCGCAGGGCCACACACAGCGAGAGAAAAACAACCATTCACCCTCACACTCACTCCTACGGTCAATTTAGAGTGTCCAATTTACCTAATCCCCACACTGCATGTTTTTGGACTGTGGGAGGAAGCCGGAGAACCCAGAGAGAACCCACGCACACACGGGGAGAACATGCAAACTCCATGCAGAAAGGCCCTTGGCCCTCGAACCCGGGACTTCTCGCTGCAAGGCGAGAGTGCTAACCACTACACCACCGTGTGGCCCTTTAATATTGTCTATTTTACATTATTTAAAAAATTGGGAATAAATTCAGAAGTGCCCGTGTCCGAATCGTGATGCATTTAAGAATCAATGTTTTTCGACACCCTAGTACAGCCAACACTCTCTATCAATCTCTATAAACAGACTGTAAAAGTGTTAAATAAAAACGAGCAAGAGCATTTTAGCCAAGTCATGTTTTGGGCTATTTATATGCGAAACTGTGGAAAACACATGTGACACACATACACAGTCTAAAAACTTGTCGGAGAATTAATGGCAGTTATTTTGTTCATAGAAAATCTGGGTTTATTCTTAATATTAGCAGAAAACACTGACATTAGCTTTGAAAAGGGGTCAGGTCTAACAAGCTAACATCAGAGAAGAAAGCTCTTTGCTTGTGTTAAACTTAATTTTCGAGCACAAATCACACACAGACTGTTGAAAAACGTGTTGGGAAAATAATGGCAGTTATTTTTTTAAACATGGAAAAGATGTGTTTATTGTTAATATTAGGAGAAAACACTGACATTAGCTTTGAAAAAGGGTCAGGTCTAACAAGCTAACATCAGTGAAGAAGCCTCTGCAAAATGTAATTTTCCAGCACAAATCGCACAATGGTGAAACACACAACGTCTAAAAACCTCAGAATGGATAAGTATTTCTGTTTGCTTGAAAAGGTTGGGTTTATTCTTAATATTAGGAGAAAACACTGACATTAGCTTTGAAAAGGGGTCAGTTTCTAACAACATCGGCGAAGAACGCTCCTTTGCTTCTGTAAAATTCAATTTCCCGACTTAAATCCCACAACAGTGACACACAAATTCTAGAAGTCTACAAACATCAGAATGGAAAAATCTTTTTTTAAGCATGAAAAGGTTGAGTTTATTCCTAATATCATCAGAAAACACATTAATTAGCTTTGAAGAAGGGTCAGGTCTAACAAGTTAACATCAGCGAAGAACCCTCCTTTACTTCTGTAAAACTTCATTTCCCAGCATACATCCTTGTAAAAAAAATAGTGACACACACACACAGAGTCTAGAAACTGTTGGGGAAATAATGACAGTTATTTTATAAACATTAAAAATATGGGTCTATTCTTAATATTAGCAGAAAACACTGGCATTAGCGTTGAAGAAAGGTCAGGTAAGAAACCTCTGTGCTTGTGTAAAACCTAATTTTCCAGCACAAATCCCACACACAGAGTCTTAAAACCTGTTGGGGAATTAATGACAGTTATTTCTTTCTGGATATTAGCAGAAAACGTTGATATGGGCTTTGAAAAGGGCTCAGCCAGTATCAGTGAAGAACCCTCTGTCACGCAGCAAAACTGAAACATCTTAAACTTCTTGTGTAATTAGACAACTAATTCAAATATCCAGCCTCAACAGCACTCCACCAAAATGGAAAAGAAATGTAAATAATTCATATCATGCTCCATTTATGTAAATGAGTGTTCCTCTTGTGTTTCCACACAGGGACAGCGTGGACTCTTGTGAGCTGCTGGTGGCCATGTTTGCTTGTCAGAGGCATTTGTTTTCCTGCAGAGTGCGAGCACACGGCTACAGCAGCAGGTCTGTGTGGAGGCTGGACTTTGGCCCTGATCTGGGACAACATGAGCGTGTCGCCACATGGCCAAGTGCAAATAACTGGCAGGTTGTTCTGCAGGATATGCATAAAGAATTAATCACAATCTCTGTTACGGCAGAACAGTGCCTGGCCAAAATATTAAACAAGCTTCAGTTGGACTGCATGTGCAGAAAGAATATGTCCCGTCTGGCAACGCTGCCTCATAACTAGATATTGCAGCAGCTCCTGGCCTTACAGGCATAATATCTGCAGTGCTCATTCAGCATGCAGCACCAGCATGAGGTCAACTTATAAATGACAGTCAAAAGGAAACATTTAGGCAGGAAAGTGCAGCTACTTCATTTATATCACAAGATGACAGACTGCAGCTCACGATGGGCTTTTTCTTTTTAGCCTTTAAATGTGCACATCTTGACCTTATACTGTAAAACAATGGATGCATTCTCCCAGTTTCATATCAAACTTTGAAACACACTGGCGGCCACTCACATGTGCCGTGCTACGTCGTGTATTTTCCTCTATATGGGAACATCATTTACAAAGAGAGTTGAAACTAGGCATTGAGGTTATTTTTCTACAGACTTGCATTGAAATGGAGTCACCATATCATGAGTCAAAAATAAACAGGATCTGAGTGAAAATACCTTCTAAAACTTCCAAAATATGACATTACATGTAACATAATAGAAAACCCAGGACATGAGACTGAATAAACTAATGAAATGAGACCAAATCTGTGGGACCCAGGGCAAAGAACATTGGATTTACTGTCTTTATCTCATACAAACATCATAAGCCTGAACCTTAAAACACAGCACAAACAGCTTTTAAAGTCATGCATATGAGTTCAGTGTTACCTGGGCGTCACCTTTCAAACAGAGGACGTTTGGACAATTTACAGCAAAGACAATGAAAGTCGTGTTCTAGAAATATGTCTTATTTCCATGGATTTCATATCCTGCTCTTTCAAGAGGCAGGAAAAAGACTCATTTATTATTTTTTAAATACAGAGCAACAAAACCAAAGAAAGAAAGAAAAGTCTGACTCACTGCCAAGTACACAAAAATGCAAAAATTAAGCAAATTGTTTCTCTGTTAATTACTTACCCAGAATCCTTAGCAAGTTGTAGTGGAAATAGGTTGTTTTGATTGTTTTAAAGAGAGTGTTTGGTCAAGAAAAGGAGTTACGTCGTCTTCAGACAAGTTAAAGTTTTTTAATTAAACTGATTGACTGACTCAGCGTCTCCACCTCAGGGTCACGATTTCTCTTTAGAATCCTTGTGGTGCGTCAAAAACAAGACGTGACATTACATATAACATGGATGTAACGAAATAAGACAAAATCTGCAGGACCCAGGTCAAAGAATATGGGATTCACTGCTTTTATCTCATACAACCAACACGAATCCACTGATCGTTTCCTCAGTGTTTCCTCTACATTCACATTATTTAGCACAATCATTAATATTATTGTGCCACTAATGATTACCACTCATAAGTCGCACCAACGAGGAACCGAAAAAGCTGCAAATTAAGACACAAACGTCAAAAATTTAGTAATGTACAAGGATTATTAGACCATTTAATTCATTTAGTTTGAAGCTATTTTTGACTGGTTGTTGTGGCAGTTTAAAAAACAACTGCATGATTTAAATACTGCAGTATATATTTCCTTGAGAAACCTTTTCAAAGCAGTTTACACTTATTTGGATTTTCTTCACCCATTTGATTATTATCATTATTATACGTGTCGCCCTAATCAGCAGTTGCCGTGGTTACGATGAGTTGGCAACGGTGGTTGAATCCTCGATTCCACCTTTGCGATCGCAGGTTGAGATCGTGATGCCGTTTTGATCAACATTCCGACTTTGCAACTTTCCAAACCGAGAATTGTCAAAAAATGTTCAATGAGTGACTTCTTCTGCCACCTTTTTCCAAGACAACTCACTGTCCATATCTGGCAGTTATTCAACCGTTTAGGAATTACGGTACTGAGAAGCTGACACGCTGGTGAATCTTTGCCTGTGATTGGACAGTCGTGCTACCGTAATGACAAGTATATGGACGCAAAGCTCTATTGCTCTGCCTTTTGGTCTCCATCCATCTTCTATCCACCGCTTCATCCTCCACATGAGGGTCACGCGGGGTGCAATCTTAGCTGACATAGGGCGAAAGGCGGGGTCACACCCTGGACTGGATCGCCAGTGCATAGTTTTTTGAAATTTCAGTCTAGGATTTACGGTAATAAGAAGTACACACGTCAAATCCTGTTGGCGACGACAGTGAAGGTAACAGAAGGGTTAAAATGGTAAGATGATGATAATAGAGAAGCCAGAACATTGTCCAGCACTGACAGACATGCATAAACATGTCTCACCCTCAACTGTGAAGAATGAGTAGCTCTATACATACAGGCAAAGCATTGATTTAATACTGAGGGTAGGTTTTACATTCAGAGGAGCATCCAGGGCCACGTCTCGGTCACAGCTCCAACACTAGAGTCTATTCATGCCAGCCGTCCAGAGCAGTGAGGAGACGCACGCTGTCAGCGATCACTTCATTTCTGTCTGCTTCAAACTCTTTACGTCTCATTTCCTTCAATCATTTCGAATGTCAGCACAACATTTAAGGCTTTAAATCGGGCTTCAAACAGCCAACAGCTCCACGACCAGCTCTCAGCCCTCGTTTCCTCCATACACAGTTCCGTAAAGACAGTAGAGTCATGTGCCGCGGGGCACAGCTGACAGCGAGAGCCCCAGAACCTCTGTCACTTTCATTTCCCTGTGAGTCCAACTTATTCTAATGACATCTCACACTGAGCTGAGCTGCCTGTGTTTCTGCAGAGTGCTGCAATAACCGGGACCATTCAGGAGGTTTTATAATCGATTCAACTGTGGATTATTTTCTCCATTCATTGATTCATTTGAATTGTTTTAATCCCTGTAGGGAAATTTCCTCACCGTCCTCGAATGAGGAGCAGTGGGCAGCGACTGAGCACTGCCCTGGAAGTGATACGGGTTGGGTGCCTTGCTCAGAGACACCACTGCCCTAGACCTGTCAGGCAACCCTCTGGTTAAAAGCTGCTGAGTCCACAGAATGTCATGAAATGCTAAAAAAAGGTGGGGTGCTTTTTCAAATCCCACGGTAGCTCAGTGGTAGAGCGAGTCGTCATTCAACTCAAAGGTTGTGGGCTTGATTCCTGGCTCCACTAGTCTACAGCTTAACCCCACAAATGCCTTCTTTGTCTTCTTTTGTCCACAACCCAAAATTACACCGTTTTAATTTTTCCATATAAAGCAAAGAAACTAAAAATATTCACATGCAAGAAGCTTTTGCTGATTTAAAAGCAAGAAGATTTGAAGATAAACGATTAAGCGTTGCAGACCGAGTTTACAGTGCACGCTTCTGTGAAACAGGGCCACAAAAAAAATGTAGGAAAACATGTGATATGCTGGATCAGACTAAGGTCTTCAGATTACACCCAGATTACAACAAGATGGATTTAATGAGGGAAAAAAAGGCTGTTAATAAATGTAAACATAATAATTTAAATCCATGTGTCTAGTGTCTACATGTTATTGATAACATTTTTGATTTACAGATTAATTGTATCATAAATATTCTTTTTTCCGAGCGCTGTCCATCTTCTATTAAGAATTAATAATGAATTTGTTAATTCATTATTAATTCTTAACTATTTTCAGCTCATGTGACTAGACTGAGACTCTTTGGCCCCTGGGGTCATTTCAGTTTGAGGCCTCTGGTCTAAACACCTCACACACGCTGCGATCGGGCTCCTGTCAGGTTCTGCACAGCCACAAAAAAAGTCATCAGAAAGATAGAGTTATTTTCTCATGTGCAATCAGTCTGTGTCACCGCGAGGAAATTGTGTGTGTCAGCGTTGATAGGAGTTCACCCTCTCTGAAAGTGCGACGCGGTGGCTGAGCGGTTAACCATCGCGCTGCAGAACGGCCCTGGCCCTGTCCTGGTTGCTGCTGCAGCTGCTGCTGCTGAAGCAGCATCATTGTTGGAATAAAAAGCTCTGTGGACTGTTTCCGACCCAGGAACAACGCACGCCGGAGACACACTGTTCACTGTCATCCAATCATAACCCCACACACACACACACACACAATAATACACAACAAATCACTTCCCTGCTACACACACACACACACACACTCACTCTGGAAATGAAATACTTGCAACTTAAAGGGAACACCATGTCTTGGACTCGCACTTGTACTGAATAGTTTATACAGAACACTGTTCCATATGATCCTTAAATATCCAGGATATTCAGGTCATTTCAAAACAGGTAAAGAAGACGATTCTCACAACATCCGAGTTACAGAAATGAGTATCAAAATATTTCTTGATTCATTTCATTGGTTAACTTCATTTTAAGTGTGACTGCGACGTGAATAAATGGCACAAAACTGCAAATAATTCAGAGATAAATATGCAGCAATAGTGAAATAAGGGAATAAATTAAAAAAAAGAAGTCAAGTCAGAGTCTCGAGATGTTGACGTGGTGTCATTTTATTTTCAGAATCATGAAATACTTGATGGAGTCTACACTGAACCTTCTCACGAGGGACTTTAGGACACTTTTAAGGGTTAATACGATTCATTTTTGTACATGGGAGACCAAGAAACAAGTTATATGACAATGGTGAAGCAGTTAGATTATAAAATACATTTCCAGCTGCAGGGCGCCAACTTCAGTTTACTTTTTGGTCTGTTGTGTCACCACTGCCTCACTTTAACCTTTCTGTTACCACTATGTACTATGGACAGGGCGATCTGTCCAGGGTGTGACCTCTGTCAGCTGAGATTGGCACAGCAAAAACACCCCCCCACCCCCCCGTGTGACCCTCATGTGGAGGATAAAGTGGAAAAAGGCCATCATGAAACACACAGGTTTCCATAGCAACTGAAGCTACACATGAGTCACAAATGCAGAACATTACCAAACCTAAAAAGCCTCAGTAGCCTTCTTAAAATCGTCTAAACCAGTCTGTATTTAATTGTACTGTTTTTCCTCATTGTGTAGCTTTTTGATGTCACACAGCGTTTACTGTTTTTCCGTGAAAAAAAAAAAAAACTTTAAGAGAGTGCAAGCACAGAAGTTAGTTTAGAAGAGGAAGCAGTTTATTCAGCCTTGTGTTTTCTTCATTAGCGAAACTGCAGGATCTCCACATGTTTGGTTAATATTGTGCCGAGAATATCGTGGCTCTCCAGCTTTCTTGTTTCCTTATTATTTATTCTATTTATTCGCAGACTCAATCATGTCCTCAGGACAAAATGTCCTCGTACAGTAACTGTGTTTGTGTGTGTGGACAAACGGCAAATCAAATCTTGACTCGTGAATCTTGGGGGATTCACTTTATATAAGGTCTGCGGTTTCTTTTTTTTACAATTTACTTTTGAAAACTCAGTGGGAAACATCAAATCATGTCATTTTCCACGTTTTCAACAGCAATTAAAGCAAACTGAGGTGGATCTGTGGGTGTGTGTTTCTCATCAAAGACTGATTAAAAAGAACGGATTTTCTTTTCTTTCTTTTTTTTGTCCTGAAACAGCGAGTGTGTGTTTGGTTTGAAAATGAGAAAAGGGATCAATGGCGGCTCAGAGGAGCGCTGTGTTTGTCTCGTATGGTTCAGCAGAGATTCTTTCTGATACCAGAGTGAAAAAGAGATGCATCTGCAAACAGCAGGCAGGGATCTTTATCACGTTTACCATGTCAGGTTGTCTCACAGTTAGCCTAGCTTAGCATCCAGGCAGAAAGCAGATCCTGTCAGTAAAAATGGACTAAAACTAAAGAACTGTCTTTTTACTTTTTTGTCGAAGTAACAGCACCAATATTTGGTTCTAGTGGGAGTGAAAATGCTAAAACTAATCGTTATGTAAAGGACAATTAAGAACGTAAAAAATAAACGTCAGTCTTTCTAACTTATTTTAATCACAAAAGGGCCAGAAAATGATCCTGTAACTAAGTTGCTTTTGCCCGTTTTTCCACAATACCTTTCAATATCTGGCAGTTATTTACAATTGGCTGCATGTTAAGATAGTGTATTTATTATTTAAAATGAAGAAAACACTGCAGTTGTACACAAACAACAGGTTTTAAATTAAAATATGTGCGTGCTCAGTGTCAGCTTCTTGTGTCACGTATAAAGTTTTAGGGTACTTCTAAAATGCTGATGGTTGCCGTGTCCACGCCCCTTTTGAATCCGCAAAACTTGTCGATAAAGTTTTGCCTTTGATGTGTCCATCACAAATTGACACGTTTTTTTATGTTGGTACGACAAATGCGCCCCAAGTTTTGGGAAATTCGGTGGAACTCAAGTTTGCCTCTACCTTCACCTCAGGAGGCGCTATAGAGCCCTTGAGCAACACACGGGTCCGGGAACTATGCCAATATTGCATTTTCGCCACACCTGACCTCCAAGCTAAGTTTTATGCACATTAACCCCCTCAAAAATTTTGTTTTTTATGTCAGTACGGTGACCGCGCTCTGACGAGTTTTCATTGGTCGCCGACAAGTTCCCACCAAGTTTTGGGAAATTCGGTGCAGCTTAATCTTGGCGTGCTCTATCCACGTTTCACCCTAGGGGCGCTGTAGAGCCAGTGCAGCATTTTGATTGTAGCATGTGGAGTGTGTCGTTGTTAGCTGTGAGCCTGTACAGTGTGGTGCATCAGCCTCTGTTGACACTAGGCTGTAGGAACTTTTTTTAAAGGGCTAATTATGGAGCCATTGAGGCTGGGAGCAGAGGAGTCTGAAGAGCTCGGGGCAGGGTTTCCACACCACGGGCCTGTTTGTCTCCATGTGCACACGCTAATCTGGATGAAAATATGCTGTGTACACAGAATACCAAAATACAGCAGCAGCAGCAGCAGCAGCAGCAGCCCTCTCCGTCCATATGTTTTCATGCTTGTTCATCCCTGAAATTACACACAATTTATCAAAGTGGAGAGGAGAGCAGAGCTGAGTGTGTGAGGAAACCCAGTCAATCCAAAATCTACAGCTGACACCAGCAGCAACGCCTTCACAGGAACAGGGTTTAAACTCATGCTGCAAACATTCATCTATGATTCATCAATCATTCAATGAATCGCCGACTATTTTGATAATCGATTACTCAGCTCGAGTGTTACTCAGATTCTGAAAATGCAAATATTTTCCGGTTTATTTGCTCCACAAAACAAAGAAATCAACATTTTGAGGTTTGAAAAACACCAAATAACTTATTTCAACATCATCGGACCAAACCATAAATGGACTAATCCAGAAAAACATCAGCAGATTAATCAATTAATAAAATAATCTACCAAGCTTGCTGTCTGAAACCAGATGTCATTACTTAATTGATTATTAATCAATTAAATGATGACTTTTTCATAATTAAAACAAGATTACAGCTTCTTAAATGTGAATTTTAGTCCATAAAACAAATAAATCATCATTTCGAAGTTTGAAAAACACCATTCAGTGACAGATTTTGACGGATAAATCGATAAAAAAAATAATCTACCTAGTTCAGATACCTGAAATCTGAATTTAAGGCCATTTTGTGGACCAAGAAAATCATCAACAGATTAAACGGTTATGAAAATAATCTGCCAAGTTTGCATTTACATGTCTAATGATTAAATTAAATTAAATTAAATTAAATTGAATTAAATTAAAAGAATATGCCTGTTTAAGCAGTGATATCAGATATAAATGAAAATAGACAGGATTTATATTTACAAATATAAATTGTTAGATGTTAGTTGTTATTATTGAGCCTAATTTACATTATTATTATTATTGCACACAAACCAATTAATCAGAGGTCAAAGAGTGAATTTGAACCCGTCCTTTTTTCTGTAATGGGGAAATGGATGCCTTACTCATGGTACCGGGATTTGAACCAGCGACACTACCGTTACAAGCCCAATTCCTTTCCTCTTGGAGTAGATTCTCATGACTTAGTTCAGGCTTCACATGTTTTATCGACTGATTATAATACAATTTCACCAGCAGACGTTAAGAGTCTCTTACGTTTCTGCAGCATCAGCATCGATAACGAAACCTTCTGGGATTCGTGTTTTTCAGAGAATTGTGTGTCTTAGTTTTTGCTCATATTGTTTTGATCGCACGCCTGCTGCTCTGCTCAGTGATTTGGAGAGTTTCATGATCATCATCTCCTCTGCTCGGTCACGTCTTTTAAACGTACTAAACGTGCTGTGACAGATTCTCAGTCAACATCTTTCGTCTTCCTTCTTTTAAAAACTGAAGCTTCTAAAACTGTCATAGGGCGAAAGGCGGAGTCACACCGTGGACAGATCGCCCAGAATTTTCTAGATATCACAAACAGTCTACAAAAAATAACCACAATCAACTGTTTTTTTCCAGTTAACTTGTCCAACAACTATTTTAATGTAGTACTCTTAAGGGATGGGAATCGGTATCAGTCCAATGTTACAGATAAAAAATGTAGACTCCGATACAATCCAAAACTATCAAAAAAAAATAAATAAATCCTACATTACTGTAAAAATGTCGGCACAAATGTGGTAACAGCTTCGTACCTTCATAAATGGTCTATAATGACTGTATCCGATGAAAATCATGAGTTTGTGATATTGGTATCAGGCACAAAAAGAATAGTATATACTTCAGTGAAAAAGAGATGTTTAATCTCAATGTGTGTTTTTGTCGTGGTTAAATAAAGGTTTAAATAAATCAAATATATATATTTAATAATTTAAAAAGTCCAGTGTGAAAGAATCTAATGGTGAAACTGTAGATTGTAACAGCCTTCATGCCCCGCCTCCTTCTCCCAAGCAAAACAATGAACTACGGTTTGTCTATACAAAAATGAAACGGCAGAACAATATGGCCGCTTCTGTATAGCATTGCAATTATTCACTTACACAAACACACTTAAGGTTAGCATATTTAAATTCTTCCAATAAACCCAGCAAAATGTTACATGTCCAACCTTAAATGTGATAAAGCTCTTAACCTTAATAATATAATGTAATGTACACAATTATACACACACTCTTCAACAAAAGCAGATTAGTAATACAGATTCATTTGGCATTATGTATTAGTTTGAATGCAAATGAGAGCAAAGCCAGTGAGACAGAAAAGGGACGAGGAGCATGTGTTTCACACACAGACCATAATACCAGAAAAAAAATAAAAAATGATGTTATATAATTTCAGCAAAAAGCCCCACATCGACTGAGCACTGAAATGTTAAGATGATTGTATATTATGAAACTTTCTGACAACAGAAATCTATGATTGAATTGCAGTTACTTAAATTATACTTAGAAAAGTCCATTATTTGAATCACTATCATTTTTGGAGGAAAAATTGATTTATTATTCTTATAATGTTGTTGTTCATAATGTGTTGTAATGTATATATATATTGGTTTATACTGTATTTACCATATGACATCATATTTGTTTCAATAATGTATTAACTGCAAGCTGGTGGAGGACAATTATTGTTGAAGATTATATACTGAAGATAATGTTCAAGGTTCTCGAGACACAGTACATGTGCAGAAAAATATCTTATAATACATATATATATATTATAAGAGAGTCTTAAATTTAAATGACATGGGGATCAATGAGAGTCTAGTCTGGCCAAAAAAGGGAGAAAAACCCTCTACTTTTCAGTAGAGGGTGGCCAATACCACCCTCAAATTATGACATCATGATATCACAATAATGATATTCAATGATGATATTTTGCAGATTCTCAAAAATGTTTCAGTTCACAATAAAAAAAACCTTTATGAAGCAAAATTAATCCATAAATATACAGAAAAACGAGAAATAAAACTGAATCAAAAATGTAAACTCAGCTCTAACCATGACCTTAAAACCAGGTCTTAACCCTCAAAATGTCCATGAAAAGAATGTAAGGACAGTCCAAAACAGAAACAATTCCCAAAAGCTGTTTGGTCCTCACAAAGATACCCATACAAGAACACACAAACACACCTTCTCACACACCAGTCTTACTGAGGACACTCACAGACATAATAATCTTAATAATCACAACTAACTGTCTAACCCTAAAACCAGGTCTTAAACCCCTGAAAAAGTTGTGAGGAGGACACAAGATGTCCTCACAATGTCTTCTGGTCCTCACAAAGATACACAGACATGCGCGCGCACACACACACACACACACACACACAGCAGTGTTAGGTTTTGGATCAGACAAAATGTCTTCACTTTTACAAAATGTCCCCAAAATGTCCTCAAACTGTGTGTAAGGATTTAGGTCCTCACAAAGATGCCCATACAAGAACACACACACACACACACACACACACACAAACACACATCCCTACAAAGCAGACTTCTCAATCACCACAAATAAATACTTCACCCTAAAACCAGGTCTTAAACCACCAAAAAGGCCCTTTAAAGTTGTGAGGAGCAGACAAAATAATGTCCTCAAAATGTCTTCTGGTCCTCACAAAGACACACACACACAAACAGGTTAACACAATGCATTGACTTCCATCCATATGGACAGACTTAACCAAAACTAACCAGTTAATAACTTATTTAACAATTTAAATATTGTCCCTAAAATTAAGAGGTCCTGTCTCATTAGGACCAGATTTTGGTCTCTCCATGAGGACAACTGGTCCTGACAAGGTCAGCGTTTATGCCAACACAAACACACACTCATGCACAGTGTGTGTGTTGGCATCCAGCTGAGGCACAATAACCAAGATATATGGACAACACAGAGTGACAGAAGACAACACAATAACACTGTC
The DNA here is from genome assembly GCF_019176455.1 of Solea senegalensis. NCBI lineage: Eukaryota > Metazoa > Chordata > Actinopteri > Pleuronectiformes > Soleidae > Solea > Solea senegalensis. Next base: position 21,329,197 of record NC_058034.1, read on the forward strand.
TGTGTGTCTGCATCCTGTGCTCCTGTGACTCCTCCTCCTCCTCCTCCTCCGTCTCTCTCTCCTCTTCCCTCCATCTGTTGCACTCTCTCACTCCTCCTCTCTTTTCTTTGCAGCCTAATTTGGGATTCTGTCAAAATGCAGGTGAACTGACAGCCAATTATCAGTGTGTCACACAGAGCGACGCACTTTGTCTTCCTCTCATTCTCCTCCTCTTTCTCCTCTTTCTTGATTTAAAATGATGAAGCATTTGAGATTTTTTTGGGATTGAGGAGCAGTGACAGGAAATGGAAATTCAGATTTATAATAATCTAGACTGAAACACACACACACACACACACACACACACACACATAGTGAAAGTGATGCTGTTAAAAAAAACACACACACATGATATTTTTCATTCATTACCATCTCTGTGTTTCATTATACAGGATACAAAATTACCGGTGGGATGACATGGTCATCATATTCTGGAGTTGTCAGCACTATTCCCCACCATCACCACCACACACACACACACACACACACACACAAAAGGTCACACACAAACACACGCATAATTAATGCATCAAACCAGTTCCAGAGTCATTTGTGGTGGAAGAAAAGGAAAAAAAAGTGCGCCCAATCAAAGTCAAATTCAACAAATAAATAATTTTTTAGAATAAATAAATAAATGAATATTCTAAAAATTCTATTTTTCAAGCTCGGACCTGCAAAGCTTTTTTTCATTGCGCAGCAAAACTGAGCCACAATACGCAATTCTTCACCAAACGCATGTAATTATCAGGAATTAATAATAAAAAAAAACAGTTTTAATGAATAAAAAGCTAAATATTTCAATTAAAAAACATTTTATAACTGTTCCAACGCACCATTCTATCTGTTTTACGTATTTTTTAATCAGAGAAATGATATAAAAGTTGTTTTTAATCAGGTTTAACAGTCATATTTAAAGTAGATGTCACATCACGTTTTATATGATATTAAGTAGGTTCGGGAAAACTACGATTAGAGGGGTGATTGGTGCCATCTTTATGATTTAATTGTTGTTTATTTTGATATCATAGGGGCGTCTGTGTGAGGTGCGTTCAGGTGCAGCATGGCTTCACACTATCTTATTTAAACAATGTGAATTTAATTTAATTAAAAACTCACCATTTTCTAGATTCTCCTGGAGGATGCGTGCATTCCGGAGGAGATGCTGAGGAGCAGAGAGGTCCCCGCTCACAGTTGAGGGAGAAAAGAGTGAGTCTGTCTCCTCCACTTCCTCCAGTCCCGCTAAAATCCTCCGAGTTAAACGGGAGAAAAGGCTCCGTGTGTCAGTGAAAGGTTTTCGGGTAAATCCTCCGCTCAGCAGCCGCGGGCTGAGCTGCTTCTGTCCCCCGTCAGAGTGCGTTCAGTGTTCCCGGTAACGCGGAGCTGCTGCGCCTCCTCTTTGACCGTCCGCTGCTCCTCTGTCACAGCAGCATCCTCCAGCAACCGTTGGCGCGCGCCCTCGGCTGTTGTCGGCAAAGCTCGGCTGTTTCCGGAAGAATTGACAAAAGAAGTGTGACTGTAAATGACGTCTGTGGCGACACATGATCACTAACGATGAGGAATATTGTTAATATTGTGAATATTGTTTAGATTAATATTTATCTCTCTATATATACATACATATATACATACACATATACATATATATGTATATATATATATATATATATATATATATATATATATATATATATATATATATATATATATATATATATAAATCATTAAAAAATTTATTTTATTGAAATGAATGCATTTTTATGTATATAGAGGGGTTTGAAGTTATAAGATTCTTTCTGGTCTGAATTTCCGAGATATTTTTCTTGTCTGAATGCATGAGATTTTTTTAAGTATGAATTTACGAGATTCTTTCAGAGTAAATTTTTTTTTGGGGGGGGGTTACACAATTTTTTTTTTCGGGTCAAAAATCAGAAAGCAAAAATTCAGGCCTTATTTACATAATAACATAACTTTTTTTAAAAAAAGTCATTAAAAATCCAATTAATGTATAAAATAAAGGCAGAGACGAGCGAAAATAAAAGAAAGCAAGCAAACTTACAGAGATGAGCCGAGCACACTAGGAGCAAACCACAATCATAACAGTCTGGCACAGAAACAACAACAGGTGAAACTAATTAGGGCGGGGCAAGTAATCAAGAAGCCAAGGCAAACAAAACAGGATGTTTCAAAATAAAACAGGAAATCCACAAAAACACAACACCAGTAACTGCAAAACAAAAAATAAAACTCAAAATAAATGAGTAGAATAAAACAAACAAAACAATCTTATCATATATGGTATATATTGTATATATATGATATATAGGATAGCTTTATAGTTCATAAAGCTTGAAGAAGTAAGACAATGACAACATGAAGAAGAGAAGAAGAGATAGAGGTGGAGCTATGACATCACTGTCTTTCCAAAGCTGCATTTTGGTTGTAAACACAAAATCATAAGGGTGAGTTGTTTTTCACTCTGGGACCTATTTACCAAAAATAGCATTTTTACAGCTCCCAAAGAATCGATTCCGTGTGAATAAAAAGTCGATAGGATGTAAAAAATGTTTGCAGATTCTCCTGAAGTCATCGTTGTCCTCAGTCACGAGTAAAGTCACCGATAACTGCGCCTCGCTTTAAAGAATCCCTGTAAACAAATAAAATCAGAAAGACACGGACGAGCTGTGATTGTAAAAGCAGATTTGCAGTTGTAGACTGTTGTGTGTGTGTGTGTGGTCGGTCTTTTATTCCAATACATAAACATGAAAAACTACATTAATTATACATTTTCTTCACGTTTAAATTGACCCTGAGGGAAACAAAGGAGAAAACAGAGTTAGAAAAAGTGCAGATCAAAAGGCAGCTTAACAATATCATGGTTATATTTATAAATATTTTATGATATATATATTTATATATATGTATAGATGTACAGATATATGTATATGTCTATACTGTATGTACATATATACACATACATATACGAGGTCAGATAAAAGAATAATAACATGTTAACGTCATGAAGTATCTCAGACTATCTTGATCTTAGTCTGACTAATGTGTTTACATGACATTCAGAACCGAATGATTGTCTTAGTCGGACTAAAATCAGACTTTTGACGTGTAAACTCACTGAGTTGATTATGATCATGTTAGTGACGTAAGACTGAGAAGATTTAAGGGTCTGGACGTGCTAATAACTACCAGTGTGAGAGAAACCATGACTTCAGGTGGAGCCATGAATCTACTGCAACACGTGCTCCCTGCACCTCCTCTGTTCACTCATTCACTCACTCACCCACCCATCATCCAGCCGCGTTGTCTGTTTTCTCTCGCACTCACTCATTTTTGTCTTACCTTGATGAACTCGGTGCGTCCACTCTCCCTCACCCACTCACCAAACCCGGCGTGACCCACGCCTCCGCTCCACATTAACATACTGTCCTCACTGCTGTATCTCTGATGTGAGTGCTATTACTGCTGAACCTATACTTTTATTTTCACATGATGGTGTTGAATTAAAGATCATTCCCCTACATAAACACAGAAAAATACATCATATATAATACAAGATGGCAAATATGCAAAAAAAAAATGTGTACAAATACTGTGTAGGAATAGATTTATACTGTTTAATCAGCTGTGTTCAAAAGAAGAGTAACATTTTTGAGGCACTAAACTTTGTTGAAAATGGAAGTGCCCTATAATTTCTACAAACAGGAGCGTCTGCAAGCCATGAGCTGCACACAGGAAGTCGGTAATCCAAAACAGGAAGTGACCTATAATTTCGCAATACGTTGACCGATCTGCACAAAACTTTACATGTGACACAAGAGACTGACCCTGAACATGTCTACAAACAGGAGCGTCTGCAAGCCATGAGCTGCACACAGGAAGTTGGTAATCCAAAACAGGAAGTGACTTATAACTTTGCCGTACATGGACCCATTGGCTCAAAACTTCATACATGAGATGTGAGGAAAAACATCTACAAGCCAAGATCTCCCAACAGGAAGTCGGCCACCAGAAACAGGAAGTGCACTGTAACTTTGCTGCACATTGACCAATCTGCACAAAACTTCACATGTGAGATAAAAGACCTGGCAAGAACACATCAGCAGAGTCAAGGACTTGTGGCTGTGGCTGCTTGCAACTTTAATTTATATTATTATCTGGTATATGAAGGCCACTGTAGTTACCTGATGTGCTTGGAAAAGTGAAGAAATCCAAAAACACAAAACTGAAAACCTTAAGAGTGACAGTAGCTCACACAAATGCAGAAGTCACATGTTTCTGCCTCAGTGACAGAGTTACTGCTGGGGAACAAACAAACAGAAACAAGTGAAGAAGCAATTAAAGTTCACTTGTGCTTGCACATGAATGAGGCTGTTTACCCTGCGTGAAGCATCACAGCCGCATCCTCAGGCTCCAACACAGGCTGCTGCTCTGGGACCACTTTACTTCCTCACTGTTGATGCAGTGAAACCTCATCCACATGCTAATTCTTTCCCACTGGAACATACAGTGTAGGGGTGAGGGCAATGTATGGAAATTACACTTGTGTTTAAACATACATTTAAAACCCAGTCAACTCTCTTTCTGTAGATACTGTATGACCCCCCAAAAAAGCTGCTTTGAGTCCTCATTTTTTCACTTGAAATATGTATAAACCAATTAATTGTCTGGTCAAAGCAGTTAGTTTTCAGCATGCAAAGCCACAGTCAGGCAGGATTTATTTTTTCGTGGAGAGGTGAATCATTGATTTCATTGCCAAATATTTTCCCAACCTTTTAATTAAGATTTCTGCAAAATATGTAATATACAAATTTTACTAATACTTTCTGCAAAAATGATCATTACACTCATTACAATTTGACAAAAGAACTGAAAAATGTTATAACAAATCCAGAATACATATAAAATCATTTGGAACTGTAATGTTTGTCTATTGTCATGAAGGGTGATTTGAGCAGGATGATAAATTACTATAATATTTTATAATCCTATGTGGGATGAACCAGATGTCATGACAAATAAATAAAAAAATAACTCTATACAGCTTACTTCGACATATATGTATATATATATATACATATATGTATATATATATATATATATATACATATATATGTATGTATATATGTATATATACATACATATATATATAGTTTTTATATATAGTTTTTTGTAATAGTGCAACATCCTTGTGTCCCAGATGATTTACATAAATGTTACCAATGAGCATACAAGAGTACATACAGTATATATTTATAAATAATCACGTAAATAAGATCAGAAAAATATATACAGCATGCATATATACATATATGTATATATTATACTTGACTGTACCATTTATTATCATTATTATTATTATTATTATTATTATTATTATTATTATTAATAATAATAATAATTATTATTATTATTATTATTATTATTATTATTATTATTATAATAACAATGATAGTAATAATAATAATAATAATTAAAAAAAAAAATTAAAGTGCAGGTCTTTGCATCTCATGACTCACATGAGAGGATTAGTGGCCAGATTTTTGGTCCCAATCTTGGTCCTTCTGACAATCGTGGGCATCTCCTGATTTTAGGCTGATTTGAACAGATTTTCTGGAGTGTGAGGGATTAACAGACTCAATTTTAACATCACTGGATGCAGCAGAGGTTTCCTGATTTTAAGTCCTAAGCATTGAACATGCTATGATATTTATGATTTAGGATTTTAGACTTTAATCTGATGCAATTAAACAGTGCACTGTGTTGGATTGAGCAGCAGACATCTCTCACCTCACCTTTCTCTTATCCTCAGACATATAATCATAACTTTGACTCAACAGCACATGGGAAGACAAAACCCCCCCCACACATTTTTTAAAGCCTGAATATGTGACCTATAAACACACACACACACACACACACACACACCCCAGGATGTCCATATAAGGAGTTGTGTATTCTTCCCACGGCCATTTACCATAGGTGCACCTGCGGCACAGATCTGTAAACCCATGCAGACGCAGGAACAAAAGGCCGGGGGTGAATCCAGCACAGGTCACCAGTCCATCGCAGGGACAACAACGATTCACTCTCACACTCACCACTTCATCTAATCTGCATGTTTTTGGACTGTGGGAAGAAACCGAACCCACATGCACGCACACACACACAGGGAGAACATGATAACTCCTCATAGACCTTCTTGCTGTGAGGCAACGATGCAAGCCACTGCAACACCCTGTGACCTCCAGTATATATAATAAAATGTGCTTTATGAATAAAATTGCTGTTGCTTTTCCCCAAGGTAATGACAGCCACGCGAATGCAATCTAAAACCATTTCCATTTTGCATATGGATCCGTATTGTGTGCTTGGATTATATAATAGAAACCTTTTTGTATGAAAAGATCCATCTGCAGTCTTTGTGTTGTTTTCAGCAAACTCAGTGTCACTGTCACTTTCCGGCTGCCACTGGTCGACAAATGGGGGCTTTGTGTTTTCCGGAGTTTCATTAAATTGGTCACACAGTGTACTTGTGCGCACAAAGATCTCCCTCACACACACGTTTTATTGAATGTCTTGAGTTTTTTATTAGACAGATGAAAGAAAGTTTCTCTCTCTCTCTCTCTCTCTCTCTCTCTGTGTACAGACAAAAACAGAATATTCTGAAGAGAATTCAAAAATGCATGGTCTGCTGCAACAGTCAGTAATTCTTCACATACAGTGTATGCATGGTGTAAAAGCTGCTCGCTCCTCCTCCTCCCTCCTCCTGTTGTACAAATCCTAAAACAAGCCACCAGATGGTCTCCCCCAAGATTCTGCCACGGAAGGGATGAAGCCTACGCTGTGAAAAGCAGCTAATATTAGACTTATTAGAGCAATTCTCCAGGTACTTTCACTGGCAGATGGTATTAAAGCATCTTTTGACTCACAGCACAATGTGATTGAAATGCGTCCGTGCAGAGCCACACTGGAAAACTCACTCCGTGTCTGAGGATAAAGATTTATAACTGCGCGTTTAAAACACATCAGCAGCTCCTTCTGAAATCCTTCACTTGTCGAGGCGAAGACCGTGATAACTGTTTTTCGCTCTCCGTCAGTCTTTGTCAGCGGCTGGGTGACATTTTTCCTAGTGAGATATTCTTGTCTAAAGGAAAATATCAAAAAGTGTAACAAAAAATATTGTACCATGAAAGTTAAATCAGCTCCAGTGGCTGACGTCACGCAATAAACCGCCATGTTGGCAGGCAAAGATGAACGGGACCGGTGCTGGATTCGACCTGTCAGAGTTCAGTGTCACCTTAAATCCATGGAGATCAAACAATATAACGCACGTGGCCATGACCCGGGGGCTATTGAGTGTCTAGTTTGGTCAGTCGGGGGAAAAAAGTCAAACTTTTGAGAGAAATCCTTCAAAATAAAAATATTTAGGGTGATATTTCACACAGTTTCAAAACAAAAGTGTTGTTATGATATGGAACGATAAATAGTTTACAATATAAACGTATCCATGGTGCAAAATTAATCTTTTAATCTATTGATTAAAGAAACATACAGAAATAGCTCATTATAACCAGATAGTATGTGGCGGGCCGCATGAAATTGATTGAGACCTCTGTTTTAAAGGGTAACTGAACGCCTTCTTCTGAGGCTAACTCCGCCCAATGCCTGATTTTGAACAATGCCAAGAAGTGGGCGGAGAGCTGAGTGAGGGAGAGTGGGGAGGAGTTTAAGGGGGGGACGTGGTTTTGTAGTGAAATCTGACATCGAGTCACGGCTGTGTGAAGGGATTGAGTCTCTCAATCTGCGACACCGCATTTTAGTGTATTTTTAAATTCTGTTCTTAAAAGGGGGAGGAGCCTGGGACAATGAGCCTCACGTTGATTGGACGAGAATGTGACAAAAGTGTGGGCGAAAGAAGCCAGTGGTGAAATCTGAATGCAGTAGCTGGTGTCTGAGAGAGACAGTACATAGACCAATTTTACCAGATCCACATATAAACCGGTTTACACCTGACAAAAGTGGTTTAGGGGTTTAGTTTCACTTTAATCTTGTGTGTCTGTGCTCTTTTTTAGGGTAAAATATGCATGTTCGGTTTTGTTCGTATCAAAAACTTTTGATATCGAATCACATGGATTACATTACTAACCCCATAAAATGGCCACATCATTTGTATTCAGCAACTAGTTTATCTGACCAAGCTCTGCCAGTGCAGACCTCCCAAACAGAACAGTATCTGTATCTGTTCAGGCTTAATCACTGGAGCATGGGGAGCTAATCTCTGTGGAAATGCAGCTGTTAGCAGCGTGCTGCACATATCTCACCACTGCAGTGTCACACTAATCTCTGTGGGGTCACCAGCAGCAGGAAATGAAGCCTAATTCCCTCCCAAACTGAGTGAGGTATGCTTGCTTTGAATAGTAATGCATGTTTCTGTAGACCAGAGGTTCAGGTGGAAGTTAATTATACTGCGCGTTGTATGTCCTGCGCTGGGACACCGCCGACCCTTGAGCTATTAAACCTGGAAAAGGCTGGTTTATACAGGAAAGTTACTTCATATAAGCACTTTTCTCCATACAAATGAGTTTAGGCCTTTGTTTTGTTGCTCTATAATAATAATGTGCCAATATTAAACTGTACGTGGAAAGACAAACTTGCTTTGTGGTTAGAGTGAGGTTAGTTTGCATATCTGCCAACAACAACAACCCACAAAAGCTTTTCATTTAAACCTACTGAGGCTTAAACGTTGCATAGGCTCCTGCAGTGGCTATCAGGAAATGGACCGTGGAAAATATCTCGAGGCTTACTGTTGTTCAGACAGAGGATCTGAACGCATCCTGTGCCAGGAAAAAGTTACAAAGTTGAGTTTCATTTTAAATCTGTTCTAAATGTTGAGCCTCTTTCACACTAAAATTAAGCGGAGTAAACCCGGGTTTTTTTAACCATTATCAGTGGTTGTTCTGCGCTGTGGTGTTTTTTTGTGATGTCACAGACGTGCTAGAACACAAATGAGTCTCACTTATAGTGTTGCAGTGGTTACGACAGTGTTACGACCCAGCAGCATGTCCATGTGGGCCCCATAATGGCTATATTAGGGCTGACAATATGGGTCCCAAGTGGGCTTGTACATGGTTTCCATGTCGGTCCCACCCGTGTTTGGGCTTCACATGTGGGGTGTGCTGCCGTGTTTCCATCATGGTAAAGACGTGGGTCGGCCTGGCGTTTTGACTGAGAACAGTACCTTTACCTGGGAGGCGGGGTGTGGCCGTGTCAGTGAGATACAGGTGCAATGACAACAGCCGGACCGTACCATTTTACTCTGGTACCCCGAGGAGAAGGTGCCAAAAAAGGAACGATTGGGGCTGGAAACACGGCCTGTGTTATATGCAGGGCCGGCTCTTGGCATAGGCGATATAGGCGGTCGCCTAATGTAAAAAAATGTAAAACAATGAAAATAAAAATGATTTTCTATTCCCAGTCGCCATCATTTGTGTGTTCTCTCTTGAAAATAATAAATATTAACAAATGAATAAACAATAATGTTCCTAAAATGTGGTGCTGCTGAATCACATGACGGGTGACCTCAGGGTCAGAGCAGGGATCAGAGGTACTTGAAAGTTGTGATTTTTTGCTGTTTGCTGTTGTTGTTCAAATTAAACATGTGTGATTGTTCATTTGGCTGGTGTAATTCGTGTGTGTGTGTGTGTGTGTTGGGGGCCTGGCAATCTCGCCTAGGGCACAAAATTAGGTAGAGCCGGCCCTGGTTATATGACCTGTACAACTTGCCTACTTAGTGTAAAGGTAGACTGGATAGTGTACTAAGTGGGAATGGGCTTGAAGTGGGCAAACACAGGTGGGGCCACAATGGAAACTATGGATAAACTTGCTTGGGACCCAGCCCTGGGTCAGCCCTAATATGACTCTTATGGGGGGACTCTTATTTTACTTCAGTCTGTGTTTAAATGAATTGTTTAGATGATTTGATCACTGTCCAAAAATGTAAAAGTAGGGATTGCAACAAAGTCCAAACCACATGAAACCCATTCAAATCAGGGAAAAGGTCAGGTGAGTCAGTCTTTGTTTTGTTCTACCTGATGGTCCAGTGTGTAAGAATTAGTGACACCTGGTGGTGAAACTGCAGACTGTAACACACACAGGACCCAACCGTCAGTTTACCAAGTCTGTCAGAGAACCACGGTGGTATATGTGCTCTATGCCTAGAGCATGAATAACATGTTCTAAAAACCATTTTGAAGCACTTAATACAAACATACTTAAGGGAAGTGCATTCAGACTCTCCCTCATGTTTCACACTGGACCTCTGTGGACTCTCAGTAAACAGAGTTTTGCATGTAGGAACATACTTCTGCTCACCTCGTATTGAATATTGGAATGCACTTTTCACCTCGCTCAGTGCGTCTGCAGGCAGTTCACAAGGCTGCTGCGAGATGGCACACAAGGTCACGCCGAAGGTCTCGCTCGCATCACTCCTACACTCGTGTCTCTTCACTGTGAGCTCCCTGTTGACGTGAAGTTCTGAGCAGAACATTACACCAACACGTTCCTGCACACGGTGCCAGGCTACTTCAGCGCACTCATCAGCTTGCTCTCTTAGGTAATGAGCTAAATTTACTGTCTGTCCTACGCACCCACTTACAGACGTGTTATGTTGGACCTAAACGAACTGAGGGACGTTCATGAGTGTGCTGAGACTTTTAAAAACCAACAATAAGGCAGGTACAGTTTGAGGAAAACGCTCGATTGCTTCAAATGCATCAGGTATTTTGCTTTGTGTGCAAAGCTAAACAGCTCAAATCTGTGTGTGCTTGCATTTGTTAACTTTTTTCTGGCACAAACACTGCACTTAGTCCTCATGGAGACCAAAACCTGGTCCTGATGAGGCAGAACCTCATCTCTAAAGGAACTGGTCAAGATTGGGGCAAACCTTGACTTGTAATTAAGTGAAGGTTGGGGTTGGGGATTAGGTTATAGGGATAAAGTTCTAGTTAGGTCGGTGATTCCCAAAGACTGGGTCGGGACCCACAGATGGGTCACAGGAGATGTTTTTGGGGTCCTCAAACAAATTTGTAGAAAAACAAAACACTCAATAAATTACGTTTCAATGAATTGCTGTATTGCTGTAAAATTAGTCACAAATTAGCTTTTTTCCCAATTTATATTGTGATTTGGTTCAGTTTGTCATCTTTAAAAAGTGGGTCCACATATAGGAAGTTAGGCTGTCGAAATGAATGGAAGTCGATAATGGTGTGTGTGTGTGTTTGTGTGTCCCCAGTATTTCCGTTGGCCTGCTCCTCCAGGAGTACTGGTTTTCATGGCTCCAGATTTAATTTTCACTTTCAGGTTTCCTCAACCCCCATGTGATGTTTCTGATTTCGGTCTCCTGCACTACGGAGGGAAAGGATACTTGACTGGCAACAGGGAGAAGAAAAAAAACGTATTCTTATCTTCTTTTATTCCTGTTTTTCTCAGTTTGCCCTTCAAACTGCACGCACTCTGATCCTCACTTCAAATCACAAACAAAACCTCTTGACTGTGCGTCACCTCAAGGGCAAATTGGTGTGCCACAAAAAACATTTCATAACATAGAATAGATATAAAGTCTGTGATTATTGTGGGAAAAATGACGACAGGGTGATGAAGCGTGCTTTATTTTGTTTATCTGTTAGCGACTTCCTGTCTGACAGTTTTTGACGGATCAATCTGATCCCAGTAAATGTGGCAGCAATTTAACTGTAACAAGGTTCAGTCGCGGTTAACGCGTTCAGACGTGTGAATCTCGGCGACGTCTCAACAGATCTGGATGTGTTTTGTCATGTTTATGCAAGACGGTAACGGCTATAAGCAGGTAAAGTCCTATACAGATCGTCATGATGCATAAGAACGAGACAACCTGAGCCATATGTGACAGTCACCACGCGCTACATAGACGAGGAATGGGAGCTGAAAGATAGGCGGCTGAAAACGTTGCCTCGGTGACAAATTCGGGAGAGTAGAACGTGAGTCAGTGCTCTCCATCACCACGGACAGCGCAGCTAATTATATTAACGCTATTGCAAGGCACCTGCAGTCCGCCAGTGTCCCATGCATGGCCCAGTGCACAGAACAACCACATGATATTAAGTTCAAATGTATTAAAAGTTTAATACAAAATTAGATTAGAATATTAAAAATAATAAGGAATGTAATACAAATGGGATTATAGAAGAAAACTGACAGCCCTAGTCGTCACAAGAAGAAGATTTCTGAACTAAAGAAACTGAAATAAGAATCAATTCTACATCTCAGTGGTCGATGGTCATTGATCGTCTGCACTCGGTTACAGGGTAGATAACATACAACAGTGATGACAGGGTGAAGCCTGTGTTTAAAGTGATGAAAGTAATGAACGTGTTAGGCCGTGATTGCCACAACATTGAAGGCACTGATGATAATTGTAAAATAATCCTCTTCCTTACTGTCATGACGAACCAGAGTGAAATCAACGGCTGCATTTTTGTGTGTTTTTTTTTATTATATGGGAACATAAACACACGGCTACTCTGGAGAAGTGACCACAGAGTCTTCAGAGGAGGAACATCACGCTCATGTGCGGTGACCTGTGTTTATCTTCAAAGCTCCATGAATATTTAAAGATTAGAGCGTCTGCCATTAGAGGAGGAAACACACTGGACTTTGTTTACACGGCTGTGGTTTGACACTCAATGTCCGTCTGTCCTTGGAGCTCGTTCTAGCCCAGCCATTCCCAAATTTAAGAGTCTCAGGCTGAAAGTCCTCTGAGGTCCATCCATATCTTGTAGTCTTCATGTGAACATGGGGATACAAGGATTCAGTTGCATGTGTGTGGTCATTACAGCTGGACTCCATGAGAGTTTTGGAAATAAAGTAAGAGAATCAAGGTTGACGTGGTTTGGTCACATGCAGTGGAGAGATTGTGATTATATTTGGACACAGGACGTTGAAGACGGGAGCTGTTGAGAAGCAGGACACAAGGCAGAGGACAAGATGGACGAGAAACCCGAAAGAGGAAGAGGAAGTTGTGTGTGAGGTCAGTGTCCTGCTACAGTATGAAGACGTTTCCACACAACTGCAGCGTTTAGCACGGCACGTCTGAAGAGTAGAGTGTCCCGTCTCTTCGGTGCAGGTTCAGACTCTCTCTCCTGTTTGTCTCCTTACACAAAGCCTTCTCTGAGAGACATACATCTTAGATTTATCAGTGAACACTTCAGTTTCCAGTCATCTACTGAGACATGCTGGTGTTTCTCGGTCCACCTCAAGCGTCTGGTCCTGTCTCCCCCTCCTGAAAAAGTGCTCCTCTGAGACCACTACCACACAGCCTTCTCATCTCAGAGTTATCACTGATTGATATGTGTGATGAAGTTGTTTTCTCTGGAAAACCAGGCCTGATGTATTGATCCCCTGGTGCTGTGGTCACTTTTAGTCGGACTGATTGTACTCTGAACTCAGCAGATCCACTTTCTTTTAAAGTGTTTGACAGTTCCAAGCACTTCCTTCACAGAGACCGTCATCTCAACCATGAGCTGATGCTGGGAAAGACTGTCTTTCCTGAATAACATGTCTGTTACCGAAGAGTCAGACGAGTTCACACAGTGGACTTTAATTTTAATGTCTGAGCAGCAGAGGCACAAGAAGCACACAGTGCGAGTAAAGCAAAACAGCTTCACCAGGAAGAACACACAGAAAGTTTCAGAAGTGGATTCTACAGCCAAAAAATAAACCTCAGCGGGACTTTCCACATTTTAGTCACAGTCATAATTTCGACTTTCGACTCACGCCGTACTACGTTCTATGTGCAGTACTACGTGCCATACCATTTATTACATGCAGTATTATGTGCTGCACGTTTACTATGTGCCTACTTCATACTGCGTGCCGTACTATGTACTGCATACTATACTACGTGCCGTATTATGTACTACATACTGTACTATGCTCTAAATGCCATGCTACATGCTGTATTACGTACTACGTGCTGTACTATGTGCCCTACTGCAGGCCGTATTACGCACTACATGCCGCATTATGTGTCTACTACATACCATATCACACGCCTACTACGTGTCTACTATGTACCACGTGTTGTACTATGTGCCGTATTACATACTACGTGCTGTACTACATGCCATATTATCTGTCTACTACGTACTACTTGCCATATTACACGCCTTCTATATGCCACATGCCTTATTACATGCCCAACTACATTCTACATGCCTTAGTACATGCTGTACTTCATGTTGTACCACGTGCCTGCATGTGTAAATGACAGCTGCTGCTGTTCCCTTCATTATGCAGTTCCTAATTTTACAGTTCTGATGCTGTTGTGTGTTTGTTTACTGGCAGAGAAGAACCCAACAGCATGACAGAGGCAGAAGTCAGTTCAAAGGAGCGATTGTGACTTTTACTTGGTCACAGAACAGTCAGGGGTCCAAAATACCAGAGACTCAGTCCAACAAGGCAAAGAAATATGATCAATAGCAGCTTTGAATCCAGTGGTCAGAACACAAACCAGGTCAGATTAAGTACATTATAGAAACTAAAGAACACAAGACAATCCAGCAGAGGTGAGGAGAAAGTGAGCTGGTATATATACACAGGGGAACTAATGAGATGCAGGTGAGGAGAAACAAACAGGTGAGTGGAATGAGCTGATTGCAGGGAGGGGAAGCTCTGAAATGACAGGAGAGTTTCATGAAAGCTTCAAATTCACTGAAAGTTGATTGTTGGCTGACAGAGCAGAACTTTATTAACTTCAATCCTAAAAACATTCTGATTATTTACATGTTCACCTAAAAATATGAGATTTATGAGACGTGCAGGGACAAAACAGACTCTAACCTCGAAGAGGTTCAAGAGATCAGTTGCACAGAAAATCACAGAAAACGTTATTTAAACTAAAAAACTGTCAACTAAATCACCACACAGGCTTTCAGGGAGCCGCCATCCAAAGCCAGGCCCAACTTCAGTCTCCCAGGCGTCAGGAGCAGGTTGTCTGATTGCTTTCCACCCATTGATGGCAGAACGTCCACACCTGGGCAATAGAAGCTGCAGCAATCCTAAACATAAACACACACGAGGCGTGCATGCACACGTACGAGGGGAAGCTGCAGCGGCCGCAACAAACGGCTTCAGAGTCTCGTGAAGTCTCAGGTCTGACAAGAAACATGAATTGCTTCGCGGCACCACACACACACACACACACCCTCTTACCAGGTACCAGCTATAAGGCCAAGGCAGTGATATTGTTATTTTAGACGTTCATTCTGGCAGAGCCGGCGAAAAAAGAAGCAGAAAACCATTGATGGATGAAGCGAGGAAGAGGAAATGACTGTCTGACTGAGCGGGGCCACACACACACACACACACACACACAAGTCAACACGGGACCGGCTTTTTTCAAATGGCGAGAATTAAAAAAAACACCGAAGCATGAAAAACGGACGCCGGCATGAACATGGACGTGGTTTCACAGCTTGTGTTCACCAGCCCCGAGGTAGACGACGGATAGATGGATGTTTACGGCGGTGTCATAGAAATACATACTCTGAAACTGTAGGGGGCGCTCTGTAGAGGAAAAAGGCAACCAGACTTGTAAAGTTCTTAAAAAAAAAAAGAACATTAATGTCTATTTATTGAGTATTTATTGAGTTTTTACTTTAGAATTCAACAAGATATTTTCCCTCAGGGTAATACTGAGCGTAAAGAGTAATTAAGCTTTTTCAAAAGTGTCTAATTTACTCCTTTGAGGAGGTAATTAGGTTTTCGGTCGTATTCGTCTGTGAGCAGAATAACTTAAAGTAAAGGATGAACGTTCTCAGTAGAAACCTAAGGAAGCACACTTAAAGCGTTCTCTAATTTATATCATATACATTTTTTCCCTTTGGCAAACTGATATACTTCTGTGTCAGTATTTTAAAACGCTGGAGAACTACAATGGAAACAAGCTATAAAGCTCACTATTACTGCAGGGTTATCATATATTTTGAAGAATCAAATAAAGTCACATTATTAAGCTGCTGCTGCCGGTGAGAGCCCGACCACCGACTGGAAGCTCCAACCGAACCATAAAACCACAGACATCTAACTCTGCTTCGACACGTGTAATTTACAGCTGTGCACAGCGGCGACTTATTGCGGCTGGGATTATTTTTGCTTCAGCGACCGCGGAGGCTTCCCTCCGCCGTCCCCCGGGGCAGCGCCGCACACGAGCAACAGTCAGTCCAGACTTCAGTGGGTGGCTCAGTCTTGCTGTATGTTTGTCGCTCGGCAGCAGCAGCAGCAGCAGCGTGTTTAATGACCACACAACCTTCGAGTCATATGTGAAAATTAGTGTGACGTACAAATGCCTGAGCTGATTTCTCAAATGATTGACTCATTTATACTTGAGGAGCAAAGTGGCAGTGGAGGAAAATCAGATCTCGACTGCAGGCCTGGTTCATATCTCCCAACACTTTTTTTGTTTTTGCAGGAAATTAGATAGCTAACTTTTTCCGTTTTCAATGATTGGGTTTTTCTTTTTTTTTTCATTTCGCTATTTCAAAATGGTAACCAGGAAAATACTTGCTTTATGATTTTTGGTTCTACTTTGGCAAACCAAAAATCCGTAGGCCATCAAGTACATCTGACCACTAACACACTGGCTTCCCTGGCAAATCACTCACATCAACCCCAAAGCTGCCTTCAGGGTCACCTCTGTTATTTTCGCCAAAGGAAATTTCTGCCAATTTTGCCAATAAGAATAAACAAGACACCAGTACAATACAAAACAAAGTTGTTTGGAGCTTTTCTACAGAAGGCTTTTTGACGTGTTTGAGTAAGAGAAGGTGTGAAATATAAAATAAAAATTGTGGTTGAATTTAATGTAGTTACAGCAGATTCGGGAGAATGGTGGGCTACTGTATTATTCATGGTGCATAATGGATCTAACGCCGCATCTTGTCGTTTGCATTATGGAGGAATGAACACGCTCTCTCTCACTGCTCTCAGTGCTTTTCCAGGGAAAGTTCCAAAAAAGCAAAAGCAACTAGAAGTTAGGGGAATGGTGTTTCCCGCAAAAGTCTTCCCCGTAAATACAGGTCACAATAAATATTAAATATTTATTTTATGTCACATTAACACGAATAAAGCATATTCTGTAATGATATAACAATGACTTATTAACGACAATCAAAAAACCTTGGAAACACATTAGAAATACTATCCCACAATCTTGGATTCATACGAAATTCTTCCAAAGAATTTTCCACAATGTTGTATTGATGATGAACTGATGAACAGGACTAATGTCCTCAGACAGTGGACTTGTCTCTGTGTGTTGTGTTGCGAGTGTAGAAGACTGTGATGGAGGATTACATCCAGAAAAAAGGCCACGCCACTGAGATTACAGGAATCGTATCAAGCTACGATCGGATAATAGCTTGGTTTAATAGTGGTGCTCCACAAAGGACTCATAATCTTCACCTTTAAGGAAAAATGGGAAAACACAAAAACTGCCAATGCTACGCAGATGATACAACTGTATTTAACTAGGCAGCAGTATGACACAAATCAGATGCTAAATTCCAGAATGTCTTTAAGACATAAGGCCTGGACGACCTGGAGATATTTAGCTTTTAAACTGACGTTCTTTTTATCGATCCTCTGAACGTCTTAGCAAAACATTATCTGAATCTGTAATTACTTGGATTTAGGCCTTCAGTTTTACTGTGAGGAACTTAGGAATTATTTTTCACCAGGGCATATTCTTTGACTCAAGGACAATCTTCTTCCATCTGTGCTAATTATTTGAAATTGGAAACAATTAGTCTCAAAATTATTCAAGGAAATGTTGGTTTTATAGTGTAATGCCATGGATTCAGTGTCCAATCAGCAATTTATAAGATACCATCACTATCTATGACGTCAGCATCACCTCACACTCATCAGGATCCATGTTATTACTACTTTCCTGCAAATGTTCACATATTTTCAGAAGAACTTTGAATTTGAAAAGACATTATGTTCTTGGAAGCGCTTGTAAAAACTATCTTTAGTGAGTGAGAGCAACTCATCCAACCCAGGACGTAATAGGAAAGCAGCGCATGTTCTGTTTTATCTTCAGCACATAAAATCACAGATTACCCCCCAGTGAGACAGGGACATTCAAAAATAGGCTCCACTGTAACTGCTTTTCTTAGCCAAACTGTTCTCACTTGGTTGGTCAAAAAAACAACCCCACAAAGAATAATTATAACCTGAAGCACTTAACTCTTGTTGCTGGGTTGAATCATGTTTGCTAAAAATACACTTGTTAGTTTTTTAACCTCTGCATGACTATGGTGATGACTGGTTCAAGTAGGTTGGTTCTTGCAGCTCTGACAATCCGTCTGTCAACAATGCGAACAAACATTGAAGGAAAAGCTTTGAAAACAGTTTGAGGCCATGAACACATGTAGCCGGGTATTTTAGGATGAATATTAAACTACAAATTGTAGAATTCAGAGTTTTTCAGCAGAGCTCCACTTTTTGATCCCTTACGACAACTAAAAGGCATTTTTCATTTTAGGCCATGTTGAACCATTTAGGGCTAAATATTGTTGGTGTTTATCTGTAACGTTACCTTAAAAAGTAGCAACAACTAACCAGAAGTTAAGGAACTAGCTTATATTTAAGCAGAAGATTTAAATGGCCACCCCCCCGGTGGCTATTGTTGTAAAATATTACTTCCTGGTTAGACTCCCCCTGCAAACTGGAAGCCGACGTCCACTTTTTATATTCCGTCTATAGTTTTGACACGTCACATGTATAAATCTAAGGTCCTTCATGTTCCCGAGGGTGAACTTGTTTGGCCGCTCAATAAATAACAATAACAGTACTCTTCCCTTGGGGTACCAGAGTGAAATGGTATGGTACGGTCTGAAGCAGCTTATTGGGTGAAAAATGTAACACCCTTGCAACCAGTGTTTCCTCAACACCCGCAGTCTATTCTCGTACAAAGTTTGACTTCTTCTTGAGACAAACAGAGTGGGAATAAAAGAGCAGCTGGACGTCGTCCAATGTTGTTGTTGTGATATTACAAGGTGTATTAACACCCACCTATCAAGTAAAAGGTACTGTTCTCAGTCGTCACACAAGCCTGACCCAGGGACTTTACCGTTCCAAACCATACTGTCCTGCACCACGATGGAAACACGACACAAATGCAGTTCCTATGCTCTGACACAAAACAGAGAATTGCGTCAGGTAGAAGGGGCATCCTGGGTTTAAATCTATGCCAAATCAAATATGAGGATTACAGAGCCGGTGATCCAATGTAGCGACCCCTAGAGAGGGAAGAGATGAGTCCAGGAGATGACCTGGATATGTGTTGCTATAGCTTCATTTCCTGTCACTCAGTGCTCACTTTCTAACAGTAATTTATGGTTTCCACACTGAGATCACCAGTCCATGCAATCAAAATAATAAACCCATCATTATCTTGTCACAGTCCTCCCCTTCCCGAGGAGCTCCGTCTTGTCAGGGCTGAGTTTGAGTTTGCAGATCACCTGTCAGCGAGAGCAGAGCCGGCAGACAGTGACTGTGAGCTGGTGTCACAGAGGTGATAGGAGGAGGCAGTGAGTGGCTGCAGGGAAGAGCTGGAGGGAAGCTCACTGACTGAGGAATCCTTGGATGTCATCAGGCTTCTTCACATGAATAAGTGACAAAATCTCCTTGAAATGCGGTTGCAGAAGCAGTAACGGTGCTACTAATAAAATACTAATAAAATAAGATTAGATCAACTGTGCCAAAATGTTCTAATTCAAGAAAAATAGGTTTGCGATGTCATACTGATCTTTGACCACCAACATCAAGCCAAATGATTGAGCCATTTCCTGTGTTCAAGTGCTCATAATACACCCATTCATTCATCAACATGAGGCCAACTTGTCTTTGTCATTTAACCTCCAAACCTTACAATGGATCATTGATTCAGTTTTGAGTTCAAAGAAACGTCTGTACCAAAAAAGTCCTTTGAGGTTGAAACACATGCTGTATTTTCTAAAAGTGGCCTCTGACCTTCAACCACTGCACTCGAATCAGTGAGTCCAGGTGATCGTCCAGTTTTTAACGCATCATGTGCAGCTGTATCAGACAAACCAGCCAGGGGGTACTTTTGTGTTTTAAAGTAAAAGCTACTAATACAACTCTTGATTTAGCAGCAAGAAGACCTAGGTTCACGACCCGGTCAGAACAAGGGTCTTTCTGCATGGAGTTTGCATGTTCTCCCCGTGTGTGCGTGGGTTTTCTCCGGGTTCGCCAGTTTCCTCCCACAGTCCAAAAACATGCAGATTTGGGGATTAGGTAAACTGGACACTCTAACTCAGGGTCTCTCAATCCTGGTCCTGGGGACCCACTTGCTCTGCATGTTTTAGATGTTTCCCTGCTCCAACACACGTCATTCAATGGTCAGCTCATCAGCAAGCACTGCAGAAGCCAGATAATTATTTGAATTTATTTATCATGTTGGTCCCAGGGACCAGGATTGAGAAACCCTGCTCTACATTGACTGTAGGTGTGAGTGTGAGAGTGGACGGTTGTTTGTCTCTATGTGGCCCTGTGATAGACTGGTGACCTGCCCAGGGTGTGGCCCCGCCATTCACCCTATGTCGGCTGGAATTGGCACCAGCGGATAAAGTGGTAGAAAAGGAAGAAGCAGCTACGAATACAAATGACGAATGACCCCCTTGAGGCCACTGTAGTTCCATGCAAGGAGTGGGTTGAAGCAGAATTTTGCAAATCTGGTCGCTTTTTCGCCTTTAACTCTATGGAGCTCCCAACTACGGAGAATTTTCTCCTGACCAAGTGCATTTGATTTCAACGGAGCCAGCGAACACAATCCGTGGAGCCACGTCCATGCTGACCATTCGAGAAAAGCCAGTCCGATGTTTTCTTGTGTCTAAGAAAGTTGAGGCTTGTTGGTTCAGGCACTAATAGCCTTCACGTGAGTTTGTTTGCGGTGGATTGCAGGTTGTGAGCCTAAGACCCACGCACTTCGGGCAAACCAACCCAATTGGGGATGAAGACGTGCTGGTTCGGGTTGGGGTGCTTGCAGTGAGCTGCTGGAAGACTTAATAATAGTCAAGGTCCGCCTTAAACCATGCCAGCCCGTCTGGCGCTGCTCTCATCCGCCAGTTGCAAGACAACTTGCCATTGAAGACTTGAAGGTTCCAAACCCTAGTAATGCAAGGGCCTGCTCAGTTTTGTGGCGCCGACCACACTCGCCAGTCACAGAGTGAGTAGTAACGGGGTCACCTGTTAATAGGTTTCAGGTTGGGGTGCACTGATCCCACTGACAACCTCCTCACTCCGCCTGGATGCAGTTTATTGTCATAGCCAAACAATGACATTGCTGCCTTGATCTTATAGCTGGTACCTGGCTAGGAGGTGTAAGTGAGTGTAGTGCTGTGAAGCAATATCCTGTTTCTCGCGAAACCTCCTGATTATGAGGACTTCCGTTTCGGCGGCCCTGACCTTGTAAGGATGGTTTTCCTCTAACAGACAGTAGGGGGCAGTGGAGACAGCCCCCAATCTCCCCACTAACCATCACAATGACTATGTAGCTGTTATCACAGTCTCACCATTAGATGTCACCAATTCTCACACACTGGAACTACAACACTGACACTTCTTGTGCGTTCCATGTGTCCATTGTAGTTGGAACTCGGAACTTAGAAACTTGGAGCAACCTTATCAACCCTGACATGGCATACCAAGATGGCAGGCACTGTACAAACACTGCTAATAACTGTTAATAACAGTAAATCAGTCATAAACATAGTATGTTTAATTTTGTACTTGGAAATGTTACTGAGCGTTGTTATTGACTTGTATTGCAAACACTGTCCATGTTTTTTTCTCTCTTTTCAACTGGAACACTGTGAACTCCTTACTACTTCCGATGTTAATGGAACGCAGCATTCCTCTGTGTGTCAGATGAGGACAAATGGACGATCTCTGTGGTAAAACATGCCGATTGAGTGGGTTATGTTGTGAAAATGACAGTCCTCTCTGTGTGCAACAGCTTATTTGTAGTTTTTGATGATGACGATGTTCCTGTCGAACTGCACTCTCTGCCGCAACAATAACAACAACAGCAGCAGCAGCAGCAGCGAAAGTGTGATTATCACTTCTTGTCAGAGGTGCAACCATGTTAGCATTTGCATACATTACACTGAGTCAGCGAGGCTGTTTGCTCAGAGATAATGAGTCCAGCAGTGACTGTGGACACCTGTACACAAACTCACCTACTGTATCTGACAGCTCAAAGAAAAGTCCATGGAGAGAAATCGGGTGAGTTTTACATCACAGCACACAGGAGCTGTTGATCCACTGCACCGGTGAGTTCAAATGTGTTATTCTGTCTCTTTGGTTAGTGTGAGAGGTGAAAAGGGTAGAAGGTGGTGAGAGGTGGACACAGAAGACAGAGACCAGGAGCAGGTGTTTGATAGGTGTAGTTAAAGCTACAGTAGAAAGGAACGCTGGACAGAAGTAGTGCTGATTGCAGTTTTTCATTCACCAAGTGAATGAAATGCTTGAGTTTTGGGGATCAGAGCTCTCTGTCCTGATAAGATGGACAGATGGTGCGTTCCATTTTCATCGGAAGTCAGAACTGGGAGTGACCACATTCAAATTGAGAAGTTACAAAAAACAGGGACACACTATTAGCAATACAGCAAATACAATTTTAACAGTACTATGTGTACAACTGATTTAATGTGAAGCAATTAAGACAGAAGTACTATTAAAGCATCAGCAATAAAAGGGCCCAACGTGACTCGGGGTGGGGGTGCTATAGAGCCAGTGTGCCACGCCCAAGCCTTGGTGAGGTATCAAACTAAACGGCCAATTATTCTGAATCTGTGTGTCGAGCTTTGTGAGAATCTGACTTTCCTAAAGACCACAAACGTGTGTTTGTCAATTGAAAAAAAATGCAGCAGGAAATCCAACGTGGCCGAACAAAATTTAAAAACCATTTCAGTGAGAAATTACAACTTTCAATTTTAAAAGTCACCTAATTGAGAGGTTGTTCTGATTTGGAAATCCGACCTGAAGGAGGTGTTCCAGTTAAAATGTCTGACTCCCGACAACAACTGGAATGCACCAAGCAGTATATTCTCTCCCTGAACTGGCCTGTGATTGGTCAAAGTCTTCTGTGACCCTACACATTTAGTTAAGAGTCCAAAGGACTTTATAGAAAAGTTTATGTATTTTTGTATTAATAACTCCCAAAGAAATCTTCCCAGTATAACTTGAAGTAGTTGTCTAGTTGTTGTAATGCCATAGTAATGCGGTATATTGGGTTGCATTGTGATAATAATCACAATAAAAGTATTTTTCCAGTTGTTTAACCTGATTTTACAGTTAAAAGTTTATTATTACACATTTATTGCAGTTTAATTTGGAGAATTTCAGTTTCATACGTTCATATCAGCAGCTTTTTAAGTTTACGTGCATCTGCACGGTGCCAGGAAGCATGGGGAAAAGTCATGTGACAACAACACGCCTTTACTTTGGTCAAAACTGCTGTCAGTGCGGATACTTTCAAAATAAAACAATCAAGCCTCTTTTATGATATAACATATAGAGTACAAAAAGAATACGGATATTGATTGTGTTGTTTGATAAGAGTTTGATTGAATTACTAGATGTATTTGTACCATAGGTTGTGTAGCGAACGTGCCGCAGTGTTTGTGAACTTTTATTTTGAAGGCCGCTCCTCGAGTTTCCGCTGTGAGCACAGTAACGTGCTGTAGTGTGTGCGTGTGTGGTCAAATCTGAAGACGTTGACAGAACAGAAGCGTCATGGCTCCGCTCAAGTTTTGTGCCAACCTGACGTGGCTGTTCACGGAGCTTCCGGACTTCAGCCAGCGGATCCACGCCGCCGCCGCGGCCGGTTTCAAGGCCGTGGAGGCTGCGTGGCTCTACGACTGTGAGCCGGGGGAGCTTCAGAGAGCCAGGGAGGACACAGGTGTGGAGGTGGTGCTCATTAACACCCCGCCAGGTAAAAAAACAAACAAAAAAACGGCTGTCCTCACATAGACACACACACACACACACATTACTGTGGAGCATACCACGACAACGAAATGACTAACCATAACCCCTTAACTTAACGCGTATTCCTAACCCTAAAACCAGATCTTAACCGTTAAAAAGGCCTCTAAAATTGTGAGGGCCAGACAAACATGACCTAATCATTTTTTACAAAGAACATGTCCTCACAGCTACACACACACGCTGGTTTTGCGTCATTTGTGTGGACACTAACCTTAACCCTAAAACCAGTACTTTATCCTCAAGAAGCTTGTTAAAGTTGTGTGGACCAGCCAAAACTGTCTTCACAAGGTCTAAATGTCCTCACAAAGACAGATTTGTCTGACAAATGGGAAGTTACAAGTATCTTAAGACATGTACATTACATTACATGTCATTTAGCAGACGCTTGTGTGTTTGTGTGTAGGCACACACAAACATAGCTTAAATGTCGAACCCTGACCCTTGATAATTCAAACCCAATTCTCACGTTAACCTTAAAACCAGACAAAATGTTGTTGTCCTCACTCCCTATGGTTTATAGCAGAGGTGTCCTGTGGACCACATGCATCCCGTCACTTAAATTTAGATTTTTTTCATATTTACAGACTTACAGTTTTGCCTCATGAACGTTTTATTTCATTGGGAATATCGAAACAAACACTGTGATTTTAATATTACAAAAAAAGTTGGACGTTTTCCGGTCACATACAAGAACACACACACACGTTCACACAATTGACTCTCTTTCATTTGGACAGCCTAAACAAAGCCTTATGGCTAACCTTAACCATAATTAGTTAATGTCTAACCTTAATTTTAACTTAACTACAATACAAATCTGAGCTCTCACAACTTCCCCAAAACAATCATAAATGAGGTTCTGCATCATCAGGACCAGGTTTTGGTCCCGTCAAAATCAGTGTTTATGCCAGAAAATATTCTTTACATTTATTGAGTCCACTGTGTGTGTGTGTGTGTTCCAGGAAATTTAAAGGCAGGTGACCTTGGTTTGGCAGCAGTTCCTGGCAGAGAGACAGAGTTCAGACAGGGTCTGGATGTGGCCGTGAACTACGCTAAAGCCCTGGACTGCAAGAGGTGACGCCATATTTAGACCTCATGTAAAACTATGTGGATGTTGTCTTCTATTGAAAAGTCGCCAGGGGGCGACAAACAGTGGTCGTTCTGTGTTTTTCGGGTTTTCAGTGACCTAAGATGGAGTTTGCAAACGCACCCTTTATTAATTACGTGACAATTTAATGACTGGTTCTACTTTTACCTCCACATTCCGTCGTCAGGATCCACCTGATGGCAGGGAGAGTTCCTGTGGAGTCACACAGGTCAGCGGTTGCCAAGGAGATGGAGGCCGTCTTTGTCCGGAACCTGAGTTACGCCGCAGACGTCCTGTCAAAGGTCAGGTGACCGTCTTACTGTCCCCCACACGTCAACAGAAGCAGCACAGTTAGAGTTCAAGATGATATAAAGTGTACTCACTGATAATATGAATTAGCAACTTGTTTAGTTACCATGGTAACCCCCTGTTCTTTTCCTTCTCTGGCACACAAAACAGCTGAAAACTTACCAAAATAAAAGCACACTCTGCACATCATATACACGTCAGTTTAACTGCCACTGGTGAAGCTTGACAATAAGGGTACATTGAATTAACGCTAAGTAAAAGCATTTACCAACAGTTAAGTCATGTTTTAAATAACAATTTGTTAATGTTATTCAGATTAGTGAATAAGTGAAAAATTACGTTAAAAGCTTTCATTTATGTATGATAGTACTGAATACTGAATCATTACTTAACACATACTTTACCTTAATAATGTATAATTTAGCATTTATTTAACCATTATTACCCTTAGTTAATGTTCCCTGTGACCCTTATTTTAAAGTGCTCCACAGGTATTGAATAATGCATGAATTAATACCTTAGTTACTCGCAATAACTGCATTAAACATTGCATTAAATCACTAAATGGTTAATAACATCATTTAACGTTACTTGCTGAGTGATATTTATTTTATTATTTAACCAATGAGGAAGATGTTTTTTTATACAGTTTGACATAAAATATTCAAATAAGCAAAAGCACACAGCTGTGACTGACCTTCACTGTAACCACACATTTCTTTTCTTTTTAATAAAATAAAATAACACAATATTTTCTGTAGTTTACTCATCATTTCTCTGTGATATAAAGGGTAGATAAGTTTAAATTGGACACTGTGTCCAAACAATCATCACTATAATCAGACCGTGTTCCTCACAGGAAGGAATCACTGGACTGATTGAACCAATCAACACGAGGATCACTGATCCCAGGTATTTCCTGGACTCTCCTCATCACGGTGAGACACTGAGAACACTGACCACTGTGGACACTTAGAGTCTGAGTAAATAAGAGTTTGTTTGTTTGTGTCTGCAGCAGCTAAGATTCTGGAGAAGGTCGGAAAACCCAACATCCAGCTGCAGATGGTGACTGACCTGGAATTAAATTCATTAAGAAATATAAAATAAAAATGTGTTGAATGACCAAATGTTTAAAAACTGTTTCAGGACGTTTTCCACTGGCAGATAATGGACGGCAACCTGACTCAGAACATACAGAAGTATTTACCTTTAATAGGTGAGTAACATGTAACCTGTGTCACCTTATTTATCAAGTTTCTTTTATTGAGACACCCAAGCCTACTTCATTCACCCTGTCATTTAAAATGAATCATTTGGGTTGTTATTCAGCATTTTGTGTGGAAAAAGTAGATTTTCTCACACAGTCTTAATCTATTTTATTTTCCTTCCTAAAAAAACAAGTTACACTGACAGACTATGACAAAGATATTTGGACAAAATTGACACTGAAGGGTTAAAGTGCGAGAAAAATACAAGCCTATAAACAAGACTGGATGCCATGATAATGTAAACATCAAAAATAGAACCTTCTCTGTAAGTTCACTGCCTTGAAACAATATCCCAAATCCCAAGGATCTTATATGAAATGCAGGAGCTCAGGAAGTTAAAAAGAAAACTGTTACAAACCAATTCTCTTGAACTACAAATGCAAATGAATCAATAAAAGGGATTTATCGCTCAACCCACATATCAACAAACAAGTACTAGACTGGACCCAAAAACAATAAGTGGAGCAGAAGTCTGTGAAAAGAGGGAGGAAACTAAACGGAGACACTTTTTATCCCACATTTAAAATCAGAAAACAGGGAAAAAAGAAAAAGTCAACTGCAGGTGTTGACTTTGTGTCTGGAGCAGAGTTTTCCTGTCAGTCTGTCTCTAAAACCTCACACGATGATCAGGTTGATCGACCTCAGCTGTGAGGGGGAACAACACAGGTGCCGACAATCGCTGCTGATTAACAGAGAAACCTGTGACCCAGATTCAACGTCTTTGTCTGAGACACCTGCCAAACTGTCTACTATTTATATTTATATAGAAAAAAAAAGCCCTGGAAAACGACAGCCCATGACATCTCAGAAATGGAAAGAATAACTAAGAAAAACATGTAATAACAACATAAAATATGGATTTAATGTGCTAGTTTTGTAAAACTATGTATAAATGAAAAGTATAAAATAAATACAAAAAATATGGAATAAAATGTACACATTTGCAAGTAGACATGATTTTAAAGCTACTTGTTAACAGTATTGACTAAAATACCAGATAAAATGCTTAGTTGAATAGACCTGTTTCTATTGATGTTAACCCTTTTTAAAAACAGCCGTTTTTTGGGAAGCGGACATTTTTTTGCCTCTAGGAACGAATGTGTCGGGTTTTTGTGAGAAACGACAATTCTACATTTTTCCAAAAATGAATATGCAATATGAACATGTGCACTATATTCATTCAGTACAGTAATAATTGAAAAAAATATATTAAAAAAAATGAATGGCACAAAATGTACATAGGGTTAATATTTCGTTTTCCAAATAAAGTATTTAAAAACAGGCACTTGAACTCAATCATTGAGCGATTTGAGCATGGGTGTTAAAGGTCAAGGGGTGAAGGTCACTTGTCACCCTTATAAATAACCCCTGTGACTACTTAGATTTTTTTTGTGGTCCACTCAGACTTGTTTTTACCCATTATGCTAATCTCAATAAAAACCAGCGGGTGGATACAATAATTCTAGTAATGGAGTGAAAGTTTGTTCATCCACAGAGTAAATGATGTACATAATGGCTGGTGTGTGTGTGTGTGTGTGTGTGTGTGGAAAGGTGACTCAACACTAACACAGCACAGCCGTGTCTCCATCTCATGGTCCATTAAACCTTGTGCTGTTGCTGTGCCTTTTAAAAACAATAATTTTGTGCACTGCCACTTTCATTAGGTTGTACTGTCAGGAAAAAAAAATGACCAGTCTTACAATTATGGTAACTTGTAAAAATGCTGTTATATTTAAAGGACAGTTCAAGTCCGATATCTTGAGAATAAGTTGAGTTTCAGATTGAAACTAAAGGTTGTAAAACGTTTGTTCTCCTGCACCAAAGCCCATTGAGAAAATCAGCGCCTTTAGCTCAAACACCAAAGTCACAAAAGAACACATTTCAACTCACCGATGGAGGCAGCAGTAGATCAAACCACTTGGGTGTGCTGTGTTGTCAAATTTCTGATTTTCTCTATGGACTTTGGTGTGGGGAGGGTGATTGGACTAGAGGCAGAACAAAGACACATTGCAAACTCACTGACATGTCTTACACTGGTTAATCTTTGAAGATTTATGATATTTAAAAGTTGTTTTCATAGATAAAAAGTCAAATTTGAAGGATTTTACCCGGCATTTGTCCTCACGTTGTTCTGCTTCACTTAATAAAGCCTGTCCTACACTCGAGGATAAACAATTTTGAACTCAACTTTGAAACCAATTTTCAATGTTTTAATCCGGAAAAAACACAGACTAGACCAGTGTTTCTCAGGGACACACTTGATTCAAATGAATCGGTCATTACCGGGCTTTTGCAGAGCTTGTTAATGAGCGCATTATTTGAATCAGGTGTGTTGGAGTCAGGGAAACATCAAAAACATGCAGGGCAGTGGATCCCCAGGACCAGGATAGAGAAACCCTGGATTAGATGATCCAGTCAAGACTCTGGCATTTAATCAAACCATTTCAGGAAGGACATTCCAGTGGACGCCATGTACAGTAGATGCAATGTCACCCATCGCGGACGAGTTGCCACGTACTGTCACACACTTGCCAGCTGTTCAAGTCGTAAATATCAAACATGCGTCCTTAAAATCGCATGTACAGGACAGGATAATTTGGCGTGGGAGGGGCTGTTTTTGAAACTGAAAACCACGATGCATCTGTGTCGCCGCGTGATTCGCAGGTCACGTTCAGGTCGCTCAGATTCCAGGCAGGAACGAGCCCGACAGCGACGGAGAGCTCAACTACAACTACCTATTCAACCTGCTGGAGAGACTCAACTACCAGGGATACATCGGCTGTGAATACCATCCTCTGTGTAAGTGTGCTTTTGATTATTTGTTTATATCTTTACATGGAGCAGATTTAGAAAAACAAAAAGTCTGACCACCACCATCATCATCATCATCATCATCTCTCTCTCTTTACTGAAGGCTCCACAGAGGAAGGTCTGGGATGGATCAAAAATTACTGGACATGCAGCAAGCAGTGATGGGATCTCCTGACTGTTACACTGATTTAAACACAAAAAAACCCCAACTTGCATTGGATTCCATTCATTTGGGCAAACCTAAATAAAACCATTTTTCCCTAAGTCCATTCATAACCAGTTCATTAACCAAACCAGTTCATCAGAAATGAGCCTCTGCCTCACCAGGACCAGGTTTTTGGTCTCCATGTGGACGGCTGGTCTTGACAAGATCAAAAAAAAGTCCTAAATACAACAAACGTTTCCAGCCAGACTCACGGAGTCTATTGCTGAGTTGTAGTTTTTACAAACACCAGTGCAGAACCCGTTCAGTATGTGCTTGGTTTTTGTGTATTTTTATGTTTTTGGTGTGTTTGAAAGTTTGCTGACATACAGACGTTCACGCAGGATGCTGTGCTTTGGGGCTTGGGGAGGTGCATGCACTGTGAGTGGCATTGTTAGCGATATATATGTATATATATATACATATATATATCTGTCACATTTCTTATCCAAGCGACATCAAAGTGGGCAGCGCAAACACTGGTGCTCTGAGTAAATCCCCTGCCAAGTTTTAAGTCTGTCAAATGACTTGTTGGACAGTTATGGGATTATTAAATGTCTTTATTAGATAAATGGTGACCTCGTACTGAACTACAACCTGGTACTTTGACCTTAATCTGCTCAAAACAGGAATAATCTCATTTTCTACGTTTAGAATGTTGCATATTAGACCTTTAATGGGGAACTTTATGGGTTGTAATTGAATTTTAAATTGTGTAATTACTGTTTTTGATGTTCCGCCTTGTGATGCACTTTTTTAATGAAGGGTTCTATAAATAAAGTTACTATTTTTATTATTATTGTTGTTTTTATAATATAGTCTTTGTTTCAGTGGCCTGGTTCACACACACACACACACACACAAAACTGATTCATGACATTCTCGTTTATCCTTCGTGTTTTATTCATGATTTTTAACATCCTGTATAAAGTATTCTGTACATTCATAATAATATACATTATACAGTCAGCGACGGCTGCAGTGTCTTTATATTACAGTGTCAACAGGTTCTACTTCACATTAATGTTGTTTTCTCCAGTGTTTTCAGAGTAGAATTCTTCTATTTTACATGTTTGAGTCGCGGGTTTTTTTCAGTGGAGATCAGCGTTTTTCTCAGTGATTTTAACGACTTTTTCCCCTGTAAACTCGTCGCCACCTCAGAAACACACAAGTCACACTCGACACGCTGCCGTGGAAATGACATGTGGCATGTTATTATGCAAATCGTCAGAGTTAATATGACCCATTTTCCTGCTTTGTGAGAGGCGATATTTGTCACATTTATATCCAAACTGACTCAGGCACTTTGACTGCAGAGGGAGGACTGTGTGTGTGTGTGTGTGCATGTGTGTGCGTGTGCAGGGCTGATGGAATGACAACAGTATCGCTGCAGACGTTTGAGAAACTCAGGGAAAAAGAAAGACAGAAACGATCAAACAAACGGCAGAAGGCACTTGAGGGCAGCGGGAGGGTTCTTTTTTTTCTTCTTTTTTTCTCGGCAGTGAGGTGGAAAACACGGAGCAGGTCTGACACTTT
The DNA here is from genome assembly GCF_019176455.1 of Solea senegalensis. Classification (NCBI taxonomy): domain Eukaryota; kingdom Metazoa; phylum Chordata; class Actinopteri; order Pleuronectiformes; family Soleidae; genus Solea; species Solea senegalensis. The sequence goes on from NC_058034.1 coordinate 21,360,575, forward strand.
GGAGGAAATGTAACCATTAAAGTCTCACTCTGCTGTCTGTCACTGCGTATGAATTATACAACAATGACTTACATGGTGGTGAAAGAAACACTATCAGAAGGCACAGGGTCTGAGAGGCTGAAACTAATCTACATGACGTCATAGACGCTGGACTTCGAAACCTCCCTTGGAGTTTCAGCAGAATTCAGTTGAGTAGAAAAGAAAATCTGAGCTGAAAAGTCGCCACCGTTTTCTCTTAAATGTGTGCCGTGCTGCTCGGGCTGATTGATATGAGAGAATGTGCTGACGCCTGCTGAGCTGAATTTTGCAATGTGTCTTAGATTACGGAGGTCGTTACCTCCACACCAGGGAGGTGAGCTTTTCATCTGTGAGTCTGTCCTTCTCTTAGCAACTTCAGTCAATCTATGTTCCCATTACATGAATCCAGTCACTGATGATGATGATGTCAGCGTAACACCCGCCGTCTCTTACCATGGACAACATTTAAGTAAGTGTACGCAGAATCGGGCGATCTTTCAGATTCAGCAGCAATTTAAATGTTTGTAATGGAGCTTCAAAATGACGCCATGTTGGCAGGAAAATCTGTGGATTTAAAACAGGAAAAGTGAGCGGAGAAGACGGAGAGTGATGGAATTCAGCTTACTGTACTGTGATCACTTCATATCAGGCCTTTCCTGATCGACAACCGTTTTTTACACTTCTTACTGATGTTTAAGTGCAAGCCTAACTGCATTTTAAGACACACTGATATTAATTCATTGTATTTGATAATAGCGATTAAGCAGTAAACTGTGAAGTCTGTATGCCGACATCAGCGTTGTTAAAAACTCACTAATAAACTGAAATATATTGATTATTTTTCATGATTAACGTCTGCTTCCATACTCAGGAGAAACACCAGGGGGCAGTATGTGGATCAGATATTCTTTCTGTTTGTCAGGTTCTGGGATGTCTCGCTCAAAGTTTGTCTTAAAGTTTGCCGCTCATTTTTACAGAGGATTTTCCTGCCAACATGGCGGCTCGAGCGGTATGAGTCACGTGACGTCCGGAGCTCCGCACAACATGGCCGTTATCTTATCGTGAGTGGTCAGTACGACAGAATGAAGGTGGACATGTTTGACATGAGAGTGACATCATCACGATTCAGAATTCTGCTCCATCACAACAACAACAACAACACTCACACACACACTGTCCTCCGCGTCCTCCTCTCTGCCGTGACTCCCCGTCTCTGTGTGTCCGGCGTGCACGCACACACACATCAGCTCTACAACAGTCCAGTCCACAGGTTGTAGCAGGCGGTGTTGATGACGGACTCCAGGTGATGATACATGGACACCAGCTGAGGAGGAGGACTGCTGCTGCTGCTGCTGCTGCCGCCGCCGGCTTGAGGCGGAGGCGGCAGCGGCTCCCGAAACACAACCTTTAGACTCTGATCCAGGAGGGAAACGACAACGTCAGCACGTCTGTGAAATACTGTCAATAAATCCACAAAATCACAGAGCACCGACTTGTGAAAACTCACGGTTTTTCCCGCCTGTGCGTCCAAGAAGACCAAAACGAAGCAGTCGGTGAACTTCTGGTTCAGGACGGCCTGAGACAACGACATTAAACTCATTAAATTCATTCATTCTTGTGTGTGTGGAAAAAAAGTTTATTTTCGACTTTTTATTATCTGAAGAGTCAATATTTTTCTATCTTGTACATTCACAGATTCATCACCTTTAGTTTAACTCATCTTTGCTGCTGTGACACCTTAAGTTTCCCTCTCGTGAGTCTAATAAACGATTGTCTTGTCTTATTATGTTACTGCGGATCTATTTATGACACCATCGATTGTTATTTATTTGGCAAATAAGCGAAAAGTGAAATTACCTTTTTTTTTTTTTTAGACCCAAATGTGAGACTTCTTCTGAGAAGTCAGAAATGAATCAAGCGCAACAATCAACCACTAAAACTCGTTTTTCTGTTCAGAAATGAAAGTAAATAACTATAATTTGACATTTTAATCAAGAAATAATTAGGTTTTTTTTTTTTTTTTACAAAACAGTTCATGTATAACAATAATAATTATAATTCAGCATTTCAGTGAAATAGTTTCTACATACTGTTGTACTAACCTTTACAGAAACATACAAAAATGACCAATATTGTGTTCATTTAGGGCGGCTGTGGCTGTGGGTGGTGATCTAATAAATTGGTTAAGCGTCGTGCGCATAGAACACGACTTGTTTCCATTAAAGGTAAAGTAGGCAGGGTAGTTTTTGGCGTTATTGGTCAAAGCCTCGTGTCATTCTACTCCTCACCAGGTACTGGGTGCCGCTGTCGTCAAAGTGTCGGCAGCTCTGAGGGAAACGGCTCAGCAGGACTTTGATGAGACTCTGGTACCAGGCTGGACCCATGGTCAGAAAACAGTCCTGCAGCAACAGAACCACACACACACACACACACACACACACAGACCTCATATATCACAGCTGAGTCATATACATGTGATCTAGTTCTGTTGGCAGACTTGGCAGGAGACTCACTCAGGACACCGGTGCGTCCAGCGCCAACTTTGGTGACGTTTGGATAAGAAATTCTACAGATATTACAATTAATGTGTGCGTTTAGCAACTGCAAAAAAACCAGGCACATATTAATGCACTCACAATATCCAAACAACATGAATGGAGTAAGTCCTTTAAAGACAAATGACTTCCCTTCTTATTATTGATTTGTCATGAATCATGAGCTGCGTCCACTTAAGCACTTAAACTTAAACAGAAAACCTGTTTTTAAAACGACCAGGACACAAACCCACAACATGAACTGTTCATTTACAGCCACTTCTGTGACACGCTATGCTGTTCTGAAAAGTTGATTTAGTAATGTAAAGTTTATTTATATAGCATATAAAGTGCTTTTTCTAAATAAATATTAAAAAAGAGTTTTAGCTGCTTTTTTTTAAAAGAATCCACACAATTTTAGCCATTTCCAAGATGTTTGTTTGACATACAGTGTTTATCACAACTTTGTGTTATTTATTCTGAAGTAAAAAGGCTGGAAATAACTCAAAAAAGAAATGAGACGGCTAGTTTGTCCATTCGAGCTGCCATAGAAAGATGGCTGTGTATAAAGTTTGTATAAAAGGCTTCTTTTAAGGCTACGAAAAAGCTAAAACGACTTTGTTTTTGAAGCTGTTATACGCTCATACAAGCTGCTAATAAAACCTCTCAAGTGTTACATACTGGGCCTTTAAAAGACAGTGAATGGATGAATGTAAAAGTGAAAGGGCCATGTCGGACGTCTCACCAGCTGCGGGTCGATCTCTCCCACTGAGCGGCTCTGCACGGCTGCCAGCAGCTCCTCCAGCTCGCTGAACGACAGCTTGGTGAGCTTGAGTTTGTCCAGTGCCAGGTGCTCGCCGTGGAACAGCCTCCTCCACAGGTTGTCCCTGCGGCAGTGACCCATGGCCTGCTCCACGATGGCCTGGATCTGTCTGCGCGCCGACGCCACCTCGTTGTTGAGCAGCGGGAACAGAGACGAGGGGTAGAGCAGCCCCTGAGAATCCGCTCCACCTCTGGCCAGAGGGTAAAACTCGTTCCCGTCACTCGGGGCCGAAGCGGCCGCGACTTCAGACGGCGTCTCCTCCCAGATGTCCTGCTCGCGTGACCCGCAGGCCTCCGCTCGGTCCGGCGGGAGCCGGCCGCCCGGCTCACCGGGGTCCCGGTGGATCTGAGGCAGCTTCCTGAAGCGGCGCATGTCCGCCGTGAGCCGAGGGAAGAGCTCACGCTGACTGGTCATGATCACAAAGAAACGCAACCTACACATAAAAGAGAGATTTAGAAGAATCACAACATCAATAGTGATTTTCTCCGTGGGCATTCTCTTCTCTTTCTCCCTCTCACTTTCTCTCATCGCCGACCGCGCTGGTGCTGTCACCATTCCTCCGTATTCTGCACTTTTCTGACTCTTTTAATCTGTTCATTCTCATCGTCTCACCTCAGCAAATGCCTCTCCCCGTCCGACTGCTCCTCAAACGGAACCGCATTGTGGCAAACCACCAGGGACACGTCAAAGTCGTCGTGGTGGTGCAGGCCCTCCAGGTCTTTGTAGGAACCCGAGCTAAAGAGGGACAGAACAGTGAAATAAGAAAGTGCTGATCTCGGCAGCGGGCTATTTCTGTGTTTCAGTGGCGTGTACCTGTACCTGTTCCACAGAGCCACGAGGGCGTACTCGTGCAGGTCAGGCGAGCTCTTCTTGCTGTCGGTGGCCAGCGCAGTCTTGGACATTCGGAGCGGCTTCATGCCGTAGGTGCTGGCGTGGTCGGTGATGTAGTTGTAGAGCTGGTGAGCCGTGATCATCCCGGTGGAGATGGAGAAGCTCCCTGAGGAACAAGGAGAAAGTTCAGCAGTTATTCATATACAACACCAGTGAGTGTGCAGTGTTCACTCACCCGCCACTTTATTAGGTTCACCTGTTCAAGTGCATGTATGTGGAAATATCTCAGAAACTGATGAAATATTAGGATTTTTTTTGAAGAGAATAGTCTTTTACCTCGTTGCTGTTAATACGATATTTGCACCACGTTATAACCAAGCATTTTAAAATCATACTGCTCCACACATCTGCAGTCATCACTCACATGGTGGTGATGGTGGACATCTCTCTGTTTACAGCATTTTGCCTGTGTTAGTTTAGAGTTTATGTCATATTTAGGGTTCATGGATCGCATTAGATTTGACTTTTATCTTCTGAGGCCTTGTATTAGTTCTAAACAGATGGACACATGGTGACAGTATGAAAGAAAAGCCAAAATAGGATGGAAATATGAGGTGTTGCAGGTAATGCATAGAAACTACGTAGCTATGATGGTAGATCTTATTTTTTAGTGTTCTGTGAAGCTGTTAATCGCTGTGATCCGCTCGTCTGGTGGGGGCTGAGTTGAAAACAACAGAAGGGACCAGTCATGAAAACATACAGTCCTTCTATGTGTGACTGTAAAGGTCCTCAGGAATCTTCAGTAAGTTAAACAGAGGAGGTTTTGGTCCAGAGAAGACAGACAGTCAGATGATCTACATTAAAACTGGGAAACCACCGCCCCACAGAGGAAGTGGATTAAAGCTCCAGCTATCAGCCACCAACAATGCTGTCCTGAGCTCAGCACTCACACTACAGCAGACTGTTTCTCAGGTGACTATGACCCTCTTTCACTCCTCGACTAAAAACCTGAAACTGGGTGAGGGGAGAGAATGACCTGAATTGTTTCACTTAACGACTCTGGAGACAGGTTTCCAGCTCACAGAGGCTAAACACCTGGGTCAGTAACTCAGGACTGAAGAAGCCTCCTTGGATGAGAGGTGAACGGTAAACCTGGTCTTCCAGAGAAACCGCAGTAACACACGGAAACATCATCGCGTCGCACCAAAGTCACCTTGGATGACGTGATTGCGGCCAAACTTGGGGATGTCCGGGTGATGGGAGATGAAGTCGTCCAGGAAGTCGGTGAGCTGGTAGCCCTGCCGCAGCGTCATGTGGCATCCGAGCAGGTACTGGTGAACGACGCGCAGGTGGAAGTCGTAGCTGAAGGAGTGGACGTGCATCAGGTCCCGCACTTTGTCACACTCCTCGGTGAAGAGCATGGAGAGCTAAAAACACAGGGATGGACACAGTCACCAGCAGCACACACAGAGGCCTCGTTCAGACCAGGTAATAACATCCACCCCAGTGATCTGACTGTTAGCAGCTGGCATTCGTGTCCTAGACGCGTCTCCTGTGACCACATGAGATTGGATGTGGCTTAAGGCCCATTATTTTTTGACCATTTTACGTCCGTCCCAAACGTTATCTCCATCACGACCCTACTTTTGCATTGGTACGGACATTTGCGCGATACTTCCTCTCGAGGGCAGTGCCGAGTACCAAGTCGCAGGCATCGACAAACATGGCGGCCATTGAAGAGGTTATTTTATTGTGCAAATATTCCAAAATTAGACTGAAACGCAAGCATATTTCATGGGGTTTGAATGTAAGACCACTGAATGTTAAGTCGTCCCATTAATGGGAAATATTTCCACATGTCCTAACCCAACTTCTTTTTAAAGGCGCATTCTTCTTCGTGGTTTTTACGAACCGATTGGACTGTCTCCATCTTTAGTGTAGTTAAAATGGACCTTTACCCCACTCTGTGGCCTCTAAGCTGTCCTGATGCTCAGGATGTGGTTTCTGTGATCAGATCCGAGGACACATTGGTTGCAGTGAGACCTCTGCTCAGGGTGGATGTTAATACCTAGTCTAAACAGGGTGATTATGTCTCTTTGTCCCAACTCCAAAACTCTATTTACAAGCACCCCCTCTGGTTAATGATCACAATCTGGCAAATTCTGATTCCCTCAACATTACCTTTGCAATTATCCACGACTGACCCTGATTTGCATTTGAAGGCAATGCCTAGTTGTGCTTGGGACTGTGCACCTGAACGACCCGCTGCTCAGCGACACCCATTTGCTGCTCGGGCGAGAGCCTCTTGTAACAACTTTGATATCAATCTCCCTCATAACGGTATCTTATTTAATTAAAACCAACATCAAAGGGGAGAGGAATGACAAAAGCATTAATTGCGAATGCAAATAGCTGCACAGAAAGGCCAAGTTCTGTATAATTAATTAAAGCACAAAAGGAGTTTGGAGAGAGCAAAGTACTGCTCTGTGTTTACTTTTATCTGGACCATTTACCTGGAACACATACAAATGGGCTTCATTAAATAAAAGGGGCGTGTTAGTGTCTGGAACCTTTTCCCTGCCTTGACACAAAGACAAAAAAAGAGGAGTATATTTTGGCACAGAGGTATGAAAAGATAAGACAATAACTTTTCTGTCCCTGGTGGTTGCTCCTGAAGTCTGGCAGACAAATTAAGTGTGACCTTTTAGCCTGTGATGTGATGAGCCAGGATGCCACGGGGACTCAAAGATCTCTTTAGCCTCAGAGCCACTACATTTCCTGTGTGTGTCATCCTGACTATCGGGCCAACATTTATTATTCTCTAACCTGTAATCCCAAATGCTTCATCTTCTTGCTAATTAAACACAACCCCGGTGTAAACTTTGACAGGAATAAATTGGTAGGTTGATTTGTGTGTGGGCTGTGGATCGTCGTCTGCCAGCGGAAGAGAAATTAATGACAGTGGCTGCATTGACGGGAGAAGCTGTAATCATGAGGTCATACAGGAAAAAGAGAACAGACACACTGACCAAAAAACAGCAAGACAGAAAGCTACACCCACATCCATGGGTGTTTCCCTCTGAGGTTGCAACCCTAGAGTTTTATACAGTGACATTATCAGTGGAAAAGAATGAATTTCTTATAAAAGATTTGCTGCATGTGGGTTCTATATCCACGTCTTCGATGGTATCATTTGTCGAATAATGTAAACTCCAAGTTGAGCAGCTAGGAGATGCATTCAAAGACCCTGCTGAAATTCATCACCTCTGCTGGATTGTACAGTGTGTGTTGGGCTTAAAAGAAAGAGCAGCTTCAAGATGATTCAAGAAGATTTCATCACTTCTGCAAAAACACACATGAAGTCCAGAAACTGAGCACTCACTGCTGCCGCCGCTGCAGCTAATATGATGTCGTCTCTCTGTACAGCGGCGTTTTGTTTTTGTGTTTGTGGAGACACAGAGTGATGCAGAAGCACAACGGATACGCTATTAAAGCGAGACAGCAGCAAAAATTCAGGTTAAAGAATTAACTCAAGCTCTCTGGAATGTAAGTGATGTTAAAACAGATCTTGAGGTTAAGGAATTAACCCAGGTTCTCTGAAACATGAGTGTTGGAATACAACAACTCTGAAAGTGTTTTTTGCGGCACAGGGTTGAACGCTGTAGTTTTAAATTTCACACATGACGAAGCTGAAGACGACTTACCTGCGTCACCAGCCTCTAAAAAACAGATTGTGACTTTTAATCTGACAACCTGAACACCCAGGGAAACCCACATCATTTCATCTGCTTCAGCATTGGGTCAGTATTAACACAAAACAACTATTTCAGCAGGATCTGAACCAATCAGAAGTGGGAGAAAAATACAGACTGAGCCCCACCGCTACAAAGGAAGCAAGGAGGAAACACTGTAAGTCTGTCAGAGAAAAAGGCAGAAGGGACAAAAGGTGGTTGCACAGGCACTTAAGAGAATCACAAGCTGAGATGCCCACGACACCCAAACCAGCAAGCACGGACATGAACAGCCTTTGGAAAGTCAAGGAGGAAAAGGTAATCACAGGGGAGCCGGACTTACACCGTCAACCTCTTATTTCCTCCCAACACCTGACCATCTTTGAGACTCAACATCCATCCAAACCCGGTAGCTCCTACGCAAGCTGTGGGGTGTAACATCTGTAGCTCCCACAGATGTGAAAGCAGAGCTCATTAAACACTGAGACCCATTCACTCCCACAGAAACACAATGACAAGGTCAGTAGATTTGGAAAGAGAGAGAGAGCGAGAGAAAGAGAGACTGATGGCAGCAAGCAGAGCGGCGGGGAAGGGGCGAAGCCTGATTGGCATGAGACACGGCCCCTCCCCCACTGGAGAATGGCTGGGACATACCGCACAGTCAGATACTGGGGTGGCGTCTGGAAACGGCTTGCAACGAGGTTTGGTGAGGAGGTTGCCCTGATGGAGAGATGACATAAGGTGGGACGAGGCAGACACACACACACACACACACATACACATATACACACACACAGATGGGTGAAGACAAAGACTGAAGAGATCCTACAAGCATCAACACAGCAAAAATATGGTTTCTCATGAGAGGGCCGACAGGACGGTGTGGGCTGTATCTCCGGTTCTCCTTTACCTGACAAAGTAAAAATAATTGACCAACTTCAGAATGACAGTTTAAATGGCCCGGGACACATTCTGATTCCTTTGTAGTTTTGCCCTCCAGCCACACATCTGTTCTTTTTTTTTTGTTGGTTCGCCATTGTAGCCAACAGCCACTGGCTGAAGCAGTGGCGGAGTAATGTAATAATAATAAGGGACAGTCAAGAGAAACTGTGTGAAGCCTTGTGTAAAGGTAACGTAGCAGTTTGACTACAACACACAGCACAAACCGTTTTTCATCGTTCAGTTTTACTACGTTGAAGAGAGGAGTGAAAGAACAAGAGGATCAAGAATCAGTGGACGATATGGTGGACACCACATCTCCATCACTTCAGCATTAGAGGCCATTAGAGATGCTGCTCTGCTAACTTTCAGCTAAACACCAGGTTCATGTGAGAAAGACGTGTAACCAAAATATGCTGCAGTGATTCTTCTTCTTCTTGTTCTCCTTAGGGGTTTAAAGGCACCTTGCATCTACAAAGTTGAACTCCTAGAATTAGAAAACTCCTGCACTACCCATAATCTTTCTAGTCCCTTTGGTCTTGTCCTCTCCTTTCTTCAGTCTCTTCATCCGCTCCTCTCCTCATAATTATGACTTTTTTATCTCATAATCTCGACTTTATCTCATAATTATGACATTTTATTTAATAATCTCGATTTTTTGATCTCATAATTTCGACTTTTTTATCTCATAATTTCGACATTTTATACCTCCTTTATTTTTTTTGTCTGGTAGTAACAGGCTTCCATATCATCCTCTGCTCTGCATTTGCTGATGTAGTTTAACAGTCTCTCACCAGCAGGTACTGCACGTTCACATCAGCAAAGGATTAGCCTTTAATACAGAGATGCAGAGTCATCAGTCAGTCAGTCATGTTGCACTGATCTACGAATAAAAACAAGTGATTGTCATGGACTCCAGGTCTGTGTGCTCAGAATAACAGACCTACATGAAACCCAAAGGCCACAAAGCACCAAACCCCACCAGCTTCACCGTATGTGTGAAAGCTTGAATTTAAAGTCTGGACTCACACTGGATGAGACCAACGAGAACCACCAGGGGTTTCCTGTGACTCAGCTTAAATGTCTCCCAGGTGATCAGGGCTGAGTCACTACATTCTTGCTGTCATTTTTTTCCACCAGCTGCAGAGACGTTGCTCAGATGTTTGAGCTCAACTTCAGGTTGAATAAAATCATTAAATGTGTTTCTGTAGACACTCGCTCTGCAGCATGAGAGAAGGTCATGGAGGAGATGACATACATCACATATTCCTATACAACAAGGTCATTTCAGCTGTTTTTTCCTGCAGTCTCATCACAAGTGCATGAGGGGTGAGATTTGTCCTGCCAAAGATCAAGCTGAAGTCACACTGGGAGGATACACATGCATTCTGTAGTGCTCTCCAAAGAGAGTCAAAGTTATAGTTTGTTCCTGGTCGGAGGCTTTTAGTTATTTATACTGTGTGTTGTGGGATTGTATTTTTGGTGAAGAATGAATTCTCTCTCCTCCCTGTGCTGTGATTGCTGTGGAGCATGTGCTGCTGCTGCTGCTGCTTCTTCTTAGCTCGTGCTCGCTCTCCCACATCGTGGTCACGACAGTGAGTAAAGCCTGTGAACTCCACTTTTACCGGATGAAGACTCCCATGTAACTGTGTGGTTAATCAGGGCAGTTTCTCTCACACACACACCTACATACATTTGAGTGCACAGATAACACAGGCTGGCATGAACCAGTTTCCCCAAACAGCATCTGATTGTGAGGGACACGACTGTTATCATTGCCCCTTTTGTGTCTCACTCTCCCAGTTTAAAATATTCCCTCCTTTCTGCCACGTTGAGCTTGTGTGACACGTCATTGACCACAGGACCTCAGGTATCTCACCAATCTACGCACTCACACACACATAACATGTCCACACATGTACTGTGTGTGAAGGACTGGCCACTTTCATAGCATGTAGTTGTAGAACTACAGTATATATCTATCATTATCTATTCTTTCATTTTAGTTTATTTTACTTCCCTGGTAAATCCTCTTATTTTTAAGACTCTATTGAAACTGAAGATAATTCTTCTTCATTGATGGCATTTTTGAGGACCTACTGGTGCACGTTTACATCTGAAAGTGGTTCGGTGATTGGGCGTGGTCAATTGGAAGTGGGAGGGGCAAAGAGAAATGGGGAAAAAAAAGCTTTTATTTGGCAATTTTTACAGGTGAAGTTGGTACACTATCTAGTCGAGTCTTGATCCAGTTTTTGTTCAATGAGTCGGGCTGCAACAATGAATCGATTATTAACCGACGACAAAAATGAGTCATCCACTATTCTCACAACAAATTTGATCATTTGATTGTTGTTTTTTTTTAAACAATTAAAAGGAGGTCTCTGTGTTTTAGCTGCGTAAATGTGAGTATTTTCTGGTTTCATTAAAATGAATGTTTTTTGTGCACAAAAATAAGACATTTGAGAACATCATCGTTTCTTCTTCCATTTTCTTTTTTCAATTGCAAAGATAATGATTAGTTGCAGTGTTTATTTTGAGTCCATCTCCAGGGGTTCCTCACCGATGACCGGTGAGATTTATGATGGGGGGGGGTTCTCAGTGTAGTTTATTTTGTTTGATTTGCTTTATGTTTTGGTTAATAGGTGATAAGTGGCTTTGTATTATCCTGTGAAGCAATCTGAAGTTCCATACCCATGTATGAAAAGTGCTATTGATTGAATAAATAATGTCATGCTTTTTAGCCGTGGATTAAAGGCAGGGCAGGGAGGTGTGAAATCCTCAGAAAACACGACATAGGACAGACTGTAGTCAGCTGTTAGAGTAAACACACCACAGAAGTGACCTAAAACAAACACTACAATGTCCTGAGAGTGGTCTGAATCCTATCGTTAAACATTTAAATTGCTCTTCACGTCAAACATTATCTACACCGGCTTCTATCAGGGACAAACAACTAGACACTAATGGTTTATGACAAGGTTACAAGACACTTCCAAGTAAACGCACATTATTCTCCAGACTTTATCTCCACATTAAAGAGTTCAGGTGTATTGAAATGTACTTTTTCTCCTTCCTATTGTCTCCATTTCAATCCCAGAGGAAATAAGAAGCGCTCAGTATTGTGTATCCCCCGGCAACGACGTGGTGTGTTTACCTGGGAGTTGACGGTCTGGCCCATGGGAATGCGGGAACACTCCAGCGCATACTGCTTCACACAGAAGTAACAGCCCTGGCAGAGAAAGGAAACATGCAGAACACATGCAAAACATTAGAAACACAGAGTAAACAGTGTTTCCTTTCAGTGAGATTTACTTTTCATAGCTTCATTCAGTACTTGATGGAAGCTACAATCAATTTAATTTGTAAAATCTGAAAAAATAACATCCATCAATGATCACAGCGTGAGCCCCGAAACTATAACTAATGAGTATGTAAGGGACATGACAGTGAACTAAAAGTCAGAATCTTACTATTACTTTTTCCTCATCACTTTAAAGGAAGAGTGGCTTTGGAGACTTTTCAGGAGTTATGTGCAATTTCCAATTATGCTGCACAGAAGATCAGCTGTGGTTATCTTCTGTCTTTCCCTACCATGAGATTGACATTTCACTGAGCAGTGGAAAATATCAAAAACCTGGAGACTGCTACGACTGCATTTGCTTTGGAAACAGTATATGACTGTAGGTCGGGGTGAATTATTACTTTGATGCTGCTTTGACTTCAAAGCAGCATCTAGCATCCAGCCTTAGACTAAAATAGTCGAGTCTAAACATGGCTTCGAATCAAGGGTTTGGAGAATCGTGCCGCTCCTACACAGTACTGTTCAATTATTATCCGTGGACATGTTGCTATGCTGTTTGTGTGTGAGCAAAATACCGCATAGAACGTTGTTATCTTGTTGTCAAAAATATTCTGGGCTTTTCTAACTTCTCAACGGGACTCAACTAGTGAAATCAGAGGTGACGTCGCTCCCACTTCTAAATGGTATGATCTGAGATGAGTTAAAACTATACACAACAGGTATTTACTGAATGTGACGTCAGTCTCTATTTTATTATGTGCAAATGCAAATGTGCAAATGTACCAACAGGAGGAGCAATAACAGAGGTGGTGAGTACCCTTCATGATCCTCATCTCACCTGAAAAGCCAGTTCCATCAGCACGATCCCTCCAGGCAGCGCCCTCTGCAGGTGATATGCAGTGGTGCCTGCTGCTACAGTCTGAAATGTCAAATTTACAGATTAGTTATTCAAATTCAGTCTGAAGGTAAATTACGTGAAGCTACTGATGAAAAGCAAAACTGTGGCTCATGGTTCATGCCAGTTTATCTTGTGTTATATTTTAAATAATGAACAAAATAATAACTTTAACTGTTTTTCCCCCTGCAAGTTGGATGTGACTCAACTTTACAAAAGTGCTGCTGCTGCCTCCAGCAAACCAAAATGCAGTCCAAAGCTGACAAAAGCTTTCACCTTCTCCAGCCTACTCACCTGTTATATAACACTACCAGAGCTGGACAGGGACGAAGACAAGAGGCAATGGCATCAATACGCCCTGGAGTTAAATTGGGTTTTGTAAGGACAGGGAGCCTTAGAAAGGAGAAGGGAAACCAATTCACTAACTAATTAGTTTATTAAATGTATAATATATAAAATTTCTGCACTGTCATGTGTACAAGGTGATATATTTTTTTTTTTAGTGGTGGACATAATGTTTAACATAAAGTTTTTCCATCCTCCATTTGACAAAAATGCTCCTCTGTGCTGAACGAAATGCCCAGACTTTGCAGTGTGAAGCCACACATTCACTAGTCCCTGCAAATACTTCACAATAAAGGCTTTTTTGAAGAAGGAAAACAGAAATGCTAGAGCTATTTTAATTTGAAACAAGTATAGGAGGACGTGCTGAGATCTGGTCATTGTTTTGTGTTGTATGTAACCTAAGAAAAATCTGGAATACAAAGCTCACACAAAGCTGCAGCTCGTTACTCACGTTCAAAAATTAAATAAGCACTAGACCAGTATCGTATAGATCATTTGTTTATTTAATTCCAGGTAATAAAGTAAGAATTAAAAAAAACAGATTTCTAATTCAGACGTGAGTTTGGGGGGCATCGCCTCATGAGAGTTGTTCAAAAGTATCTGTCTGAACTTCTGGTCCACACCACCTCTCAGTGATGTTAGCAGCTTTGAAAAGGTTACTACTGCAGGTAAAAAAACACACATATTTCTTAAAGGCCCTGCAGGGAATTCACCACCACAGTCATTTCTCATTACTACAGCGCAAGCAGTGGTGTAGTTGGAAGCTTAAGTCTGATTTACTTGGAAAAAGGAGGGACAGGCAGAGTATTTTTCAATGTATACAGACAGCCCAGTCAAACGCTGAGCATAATTCATTACCAACTACTATTTTCTCTCATGAAACTTCCACATGTTCATCCACATCCACTATCGCCTCCTGTGCCGAGAAACAACGTAAGACAATGTCAAAAAAACTTAATTTCTTTTTAAAAATTTATGTTGACGCAAAACAGTCAACTTTAAGCTAACTGTTACAAAATGTAACAAATCATACCGTCTGACTTTAAAATGGCTAAGGTTATTCCTCTATTTAAAGCAGGTGATCCTGGATCTTTTACAAACTATCGTCCAATTTCAATTTTGCCATGTTTTTCAAAAATCTTGGAGAAACTGGTATACAAAAGGATCCTTGAACACTTGAATAAGTACAACATTCTCTATAACTACCAGTATTGGTACTGTTCATAAGTGGCTTTATAACTATGTTCATAACAGATAACAGTATGTTTTTATTAACGGTCATGAATCCACAAGAACGTTAATGCAATATGGTGTACCTCAAGGATCCATATTAGGACCTTTATTTTTTCTAATTTATATAAATGATCTTCCTCATGTATCTAAATCTGTATTCCCTTTGCTTTTTGCAGATGACAACAGCCTAACAGCCTAACTGTTACATCATGTAACATAAAGCTAAACAATTATGTTTAAGCTAAACAGATAACTTTTAGCTAACTGTCACATCACATGAAGCCAAAAAGCTACTTTTCAGCTAAACATTAAGCTTAACAATTGCTTATGCTAAACAGTTATGTTTAAGCTAACTGTTACATCACGTAACATAAAGCTAAAAAGCTACTTTTCAGCTAAACATTAAGCTTAGCAATAGCTTATGCGAAACATTAAGCTTAACAATTATGTTTAATCTGTTACATTACGTAACAAAGCTAAACAGTTATGTTTAAGCTAAACGGTTGTGTTTCAGCAAACGGTTACAACTGCAACTATTAATCTCGCCTTCTGTGAAATTCATTAAGGTTCATGTGTAGGTTTCCAGAAGTGAAAAAGAAGGTTTAAATGCAAAAAAAAGAGGACAGAATTGTTGTTGTATCACTGGGGAACAGTAAATGTAAAAAAGATACGCTTGAATGTGTTTTATGTCACTGTTACAATACCACGGCCAGAATTAGATTTCCTTGTCTCTGGGGTGAACACTAACCTTAGGGCTGTCCTCGCTCTTCTGTTTTACATAAGAAAAAGACATCCTTCCTTCAGAAGACATTGAATTCAACATGGCGGCACGGGCCCGGGCGGTGCTGGAAGAGATTGGAGTGGGGTGGGGTCGGAGAACAGGTCAGTTAAGAGTCTGGTCAAACAAGCAAGGCCAAGGCCCAGAGGCTAATGGACCACCGCTGGACCAGATTGTCTGAGTCTGAGCCTGGAAAGTGACAGGCGGCAGCTGCTGCTTCTTCTCTGCTCACATCAGCCAGTGGGCGGCAGAGCAGAGGTCAGAGATCAGATGAGGATCAAAACACACAAGATGACTAATGGATGAACGCTGCTCACTATGGAGGGAGAGAAACTAAGGGGCTGGAGGAGAGGCAGCGATAACGTGATGATTTATTAAGTTCCTCACAAACGACTGAGCAGAACGATGAGGAAAATATACGCATACGCCCATTAACTAAAGGGATGGTCAGGAAATTCACTTTTTTTTCATCTCTTCATTTGGGAAAATCTAAATATTCTACTACAGGAATCCATCTGTAAAATCCACATCTTATATATATATAAAAAAAACCTTTGGCTCTTCATTACTGCAGTGCATAGAAATGGATAAAAGTATTTTTTACTTATCTACTGCCGTTAGGGTTTAAAATGCAGGACGTGTCCTGCTTCACAGTATTGGTTTCAAATGGATTCGAGTCGAGTGCTGCTCAAGCCACAAAAAGTATCCTTCATTCAAACACAGAAAAATACCCACTGGCAAAAAAGCTATGGATGCAAATGCAAATACAGACCTGCGAGCTGGAGACTGAGGCCGGACTTGGACCAAAATGAAGCCCATGCTCTGCAGGTACTGGACATACTGCTGGAGGAAGGTGTTGCAGATCTCCTGCAGCCAGGGTTCTTCTTTCAGTCGACTGGGCAGCATGTCAGCGGAATCGGTGCTGTAGCTTCTGTCCCGACCTGATGCTGTGGAGTCACTGGAGCGATGCCGTTTCTGGCGCACACACACGCACGTCACAAAACATTCAGCATTCATAGAACAGAACACCTCAGCTAAATATAAAAACAGAGTCCCTCCAAGTACAAGCTACCACAGTTGAGAGTACAGACGGTCAACCAAAGGCCTTCGGGATGAGAAGGTCATAGTGCACTCAAGACTTCTTGGAATATATATGAATTCTATTCAAACTCTAGTAATCTACTAAATTTAGGCTGCTACGATAGTTTTCCTTGAGTCAGACAGCAAAGGTACCTTCACTGGAGGCTGAACAGCCTGTTCCTCTTGGATCTGCTTGCGGAAGAGGGGGTCAAAGAGGAGGGGGGTGGCACAGTAGTGGACCAGCCTGGACGACTGCTTCAGGGTCTCCAGGTCTGCCGCCTGTTCACACATACAGTACATGGTAACTGTCACAAACGGGAGGATAATAATATGATGATACAGCCGTGGATAACCCTGGTTAAACTGCATTTCTCTTCACAGGCAGCTGTGATTTTTAAGGATTCAGCAGATGTAAGCACATCCCAGTGAAGCAGGAACAAAAGCTTGACATTCAAATGCAAACCTGTGAGTGTACTGCTGATACATCACATCTAATAATTAATTTAGTTCATCCAGGGTCACATAAATAAATAAAAAACCCAAATGCCATGAGAAATGGCTGCGAGGCCTGCTGCACCTGGATCAGAGGAGTCTTTTTTTGAATGAGCCTGAATTCCTCTGCTGTGTGGGCGTCTGTTGAAATACCAAATTTGTAAATTTAATGTCACCGCGTAACCTCTCGAGATGTCACCGTGGCAGACAGAAACCTTTTTAATTAGCTACCAAATTCCCCACTGAGGAAACACGGCAACGTTAAATGATTTCCCACAGGAGTGAAACATAATCCCGGCTGTTTAAAAAAACCCAGAATGTAGTGAGAGGCTTCATTCCCCCGTGATTTGTCAGGTCCCATTAGTTATATTTGATATTAAGCTACTTTCACACTACAGGAATTAATACTCAAATCCGACGCCCCGGTCAGATCCAATTTGTTGTTAGACTATTCAAATTATGTTTTTTTTTTATGTGTCCAATATAAAATCTGCCACCCGCTTTCAGTGCAGCACCACAGTGGATTTCACATTCTTGAACCTGCACTTTATAATCACACATGTCACTGTTGTATGTAACAACGTCTAAAGATTCATACGTGGCATTCAATTTAATCATTTTTTTTTTTAATAATGTCTACTATACAGAGCCTGTAGGGGGCAGTGTTATGATCTGGAGTTGCTTCAGTTGCTCATGTCAAGGGTCAACTAAGTTACATGAACCAAAAAATTAGGTGAGCTGACTTCCTAAATAAACAGCATAACCATTTTTTGGACTGGTCCAATGGCAGATTCAGGCAGGAACCATGAGTCATCATTTCCACACATGGATTAACCACCTTATAGCCCTTTTCCACTATGCTCCCAGCTCGCCTTGGTTGGTTTTCCACTACAAAAATAGTACCTACTCAACGTGGGCGGAGTCATCACTGCATGGCTGCATGAAACTGCCGTGACTTTGTTTTACATGCGATCAGTGGCCGGCAGGCTGGCGACATTACACATAGTACCTACTCAGCGCGCTTGTAACATTGGCAGAGCAGGTACTCAAAAAAGTACCTGGTACCAGGTGTGATGCTAGTGAAAACGCAACTTAATCGTGCCGCACTGAGTTGATTTGAGTTGAGTTGAGCTGGTAGTAACACGCAATTCAGACGCTGTGCCGGAGAAAACGGCTGATCTACACCATCAAACTCCGAGTTTGAGTTTGTACCTTTTTTTGGGGGCTGGATGATGTAGATTTACTGTAAGCAGTAATGTAAACACAGGCTGTCACTGAAGCGTGTATAATCCAGAGAAAATTATTTCTCTGAATGTAGTTAAAGAGTTTTAACAACAGCAGCAGTTAATAAAGCAAACATGTGATCCAGGGACCAGAAACAAAACATCAAAAAAAGTAAGGAAGAAAGTACTTAATAAGCCTTTGGGCTCATCTGCAATCGATTCTGGGATGCGTATTTCCTTCACTCTTGAAATATTTACGTACACACTCTTGTACGTTGCTCCTTTATCTTTACATTTTTAAGTTTTTCTTGTCTCCAAATCA
Organism: Solea senegalensis; assembly: GCF_019176455.1. Classification (NCBI taxonomy): domain Eukaryota; kingdom Metazoa; phylum Chordata; class Actinopteri; order Pleuronectiformes; family Soleidae; genus Solea; species Solea senegalensis. Next base: position 21,379,120 of record NC_058034.1, read on the forward strand.
ATTTTATGGTCACAATTATCAGTGTCAATACTAATGTGTTAATGGCAATTATTGGTAAATTAAAGGCCAATCTGTATTATTATTATTATTCAATCGCTTAATCAGGAAGTGAAATAAATCAATCAATAATTAAATGACGCTGCAGCTGCTGAGACAATGAGAAATCATTCTGCTGCTTTTCTGTGTCACACAATCATTCTGCCAGCATCTCAATTATTGAAGTAATCGATTACTAAATGAATTGCCAAATGATTATTCTGTTTTATTTGATTTTTTTAGTAATCAAGACAAGCTTTCTTTTTTTTTCAGCTGCTTAAATGAGAATATTTTATGGTTTCTTTGTTCCATATAACAAATAAATCATGAATCCAAACTGAATCATTTCCAGGTTTGGGAAACATTTTTCAACCTCTTTTTTGACATTTTACGGAGCAAACAAGTACTCGATCTATAAAGAGCCTGTATAAAAAAGAGAAGGCAAGTAAACCGGAGCAAATACTGTTGCACTAATATTTCAGAAACACTCAGGCTTATTGCACTTCTTTTGATTTAAAATGATGAAATAAATCTAAAAAATCTAATTCATTAAGTAACTTTCTCTGCATTCATTCATTTACAACTAAAAACTGTTGTGAATTTGAAAACAACATAAGAGGAAACTCTCAATGTTAGGATCTCCATGGAGAGAATGATATATTTGTGTCCTTTTTAGTTTCTTTTGTTTTGAAACATGCAAATATCTTTTGCATGTTGCATCGTTTATTTGAATGTGAGAGTCACACAGACTTGTTTCACATTTGTAATTTGTTATATTTGATAGTAACTACATTCTGAAGGGAAAAAACTCTACAAGAAGGGAACACATTTCAGATTTTAAATTTAACAAAACACTTTTGTGACTTACTGAGATGGGCATGTTGGACTGCGCTGACCTCTGCTGCCATGTCACAAACAGGTTCTCTATCTTCATCTGTTTCTCCATTTCTGTCAACACAAAGTTAAAAGAAGTCATTACACCTCCAACCCAGTGTGGAGTTGGATGAAAACAAATGAAGAAAATAATTATTCTAATTTTATTTTTGAGGGGGGGGCGCAGAAGTTGTTATAGTCAGAGGAGGATTCACCTCTCCGCTCAGCGGCTTTGATGTCCAAGAGTTGGCCGCCATGTCGGGCCACCACATCCCCCTCCATCAGGGGTCGGATGGTGCACACGTCCCTCAGAGCCTCGTCAAAGGGCAGCAGCTCAGAGGGGAAGTGGAGGGGAGCGAGAATTCGCCCAGAGCTGCTCAGTCTGCCCTGTTCTTTACTGGGCAGAGGAGGAACTGCACTGCGCAGCAATGCATCGGGCTCCATGGAGGGGCTGAGGAACTGGTTAGGATCCTGGAAAAACAGACAGACAGACACACAAATGAACAAGTTAAACCTGAAGAGATCCAAGGGACATTTTGTGCCATTCAGTTTTTTAATTTTCAAGCCATTTTGAATTGTTGTCTCTAAATAAAAACTGACACATTTGTTCCTAGCGGCAAAAAATGTCAACTTCCCAAAAACAGCTGTTTTGAAAGTTTAAAATCCCCAAAATATAATGAATTGTTGAGACCAGGCTGAAGTAGTTTTAAAAGTCATTTAAAGTGGAAAAAAAATATTGAAAACATAAATAATAAAATAATAACTAATACACTAAACACTCCACTGCTTTATAGTGCAACTTCACTCTTAGGCTGGACTCTCGGGGGGGGTGGTCTCATCATGAGACATAAAAAAATGTCTCATTCCACTGACAGCGTGGCAGCTGGCATCAACACGAGAGAGCTTCTGACACCTCTCTGTGAGGGATTGCTCCACGAGTAAACAGAGCTGAAATCACAACACAGTCTTCGTCTGATTTATGTGCGAGTGTGTGGCGATTTTGGTGAGACGAGGTTATTGATGCTGTTGTGGGCAGAGTGGAAATGGCTTGGGTGTAAACATAACATATGTTTTAGTCAATGCTACCAACAGACGCAGAGAAAAGTGTACATGAGGAAGAATGTGGCTAAAGTTGTACATGGGTAGGTGAAGTAAGTAAGGATGGGTCAAAATATTGATTTGGTGATATACCGTTGGCCTTTTTGTGCAATATGAACATATTTTAATGAACAAATCAAGGTGCTCAAGTTAACAATCCCTGCCCGTTTCACTCGCTGGGCCTTGTTACTTCATGTCTCCTCATGGCGGTGCTGCTCAAATGAATGAGGGAAAGAATGTTCATGTTCAACACATTGACTTTATGACCTTTGTTCTCTATGTTGTGAATAAACAGAAAAATGCTGCACTTTTAAATTTTCACAGACATTTTGTTTTCTTCAGTGAGACAAATATCGCGATGTATCACAATACGACTGTCTTGCAATATACTGATCATCACAGAATTGTTGTATCGTGATATTGCTGGTATCGTGGACCATCTGTCGCATATCTCATAGTGAGGTACCCTGTGATTCCCACCCCTGAGATGGAGTAATGTGATTTTCTACATCTCTAATATTAATGGTTTGGTGACACACCGTTTGGGAAAACTAAACTAGACTAAAACATCCCAGATGCCTAAAATATGAGTCAAACTAAATGGTATTATAGTCATAAGACACAAGATAACTAAAAATTTGCCGTCAAAATTAACACTGGTGGTCGCATGGTTTCATCAAACACAAAGAGTAAAAACTGATGGTAAGCAAAGCACCAGTCAACTATGAGATGTCAGCAGCTCTAAATGTTCTGGAATACTGTTTATCGCTCGAAGAAGCTCGATGTTGTTTCCTGTGGCCATCAAAGTTAAAGAGGTGTGACTTCAGTATTTTGGTCGGTGGCACCTGTCATCAAAAAACTTATCATTCTTATAACCTGAGAAGCACCCAGGTTATGGTTCCACGCTTTGAGAAAGAAAGTCCAGGTGACAAAGGTAGCCTTCACATCCTAGCAAAGACGATTCAGGGGATGTAATCTCTGCCAAAGGTGCTTTCACTAAGTGCTGAGTGAAGGCTCTGAATATTAACGTGGTCACAGTGGTATAGAAATGTGCCATTTTGCTTTTGTCACAACCGGAGAAAGAGACGACGAATGTGGGGGAAAATGCATTTTAAAAGATTTAGTACGGACCAAACAAAATGTTAAAAAAGGAACTTATGAACACTTTCTAAGTGTGTGCACGCATCAGGCCTCAGGTCATCCAAGCATTAGTGTGTGCATGGTGAGCTTTTACATTCGCCTGACACAGATCTCACACTGCCATAACCTGTGGCGACGACCACGACGGACACACAGACAGAAAGAGAGTTTACTGATTTATATTCAAAATTCACTGCATCATACATTTAGTGCTGATTGGTATTATTAATTATTTTCTGAGCAGGAATTGTTCATATGCCCTGCTTGCTTGTTGACAGGAACTTTTGGGGCGAGTTTGTTCAGTGGAGCAGCTCTGGACCCAGATGCCCCACTGTGGCAGAGTGGCCGTGCCATGCCCACAGGCTGCAGGGTCAAACTGTGCGCTGGTGCTGCCTCTGCTTCCCATCAGGACCGTGACAGATGAAGCTCTGTTCAGGCAAATTTTATGCTGCTCTGACTCTGCCTTCTGTCTGCACTCATTAGTAATGCAGTGATGAAGAGCCAGGCCGTCGGAGGGAAAGGAAAACTTTCTTTCTATTATTTTGAGTTTTGTAATTGGTCATGGAAGGCGGGCTAAAAGGGCATGTGGTGTCCATCTTTGCTCCAACAAATCCCCACTTCTGCGTGTCCCACACGACAATGCGAAAAAGAATGTGTGACATTTGTCTGTATTTTTATTTTTTTTCTTAACCCTTTTTCATTTCAAATCAACCACACTGACGCGGTAAGAAGGCCTGAGGCAAAAATGCACTGCAGCGCCCCTATTGACCCATCCACCCACCTGCACTCCCTTCCACCCACTCATTTAACACATTCTGGATGTTATTCCTGTGCTGTAACACAAACATGACAGAGTTTTTTTTCCCAGCTCACTTTGAATCAACACAAATGCTTCTCGGGAAGAAGCATAATGTCATCAATGAGACCTTTTGCTCTTTGCAACTGACACACAGAAGTTCTCCGAGAAGCACCAACGCAGTTTGCACAGCCAAGACCTTCCACTTGACCCTCATTACATTAATTCAGACTCTGCTTCAGACGTACGTGTTAACTAACACGTTTTATCGTCTTACTACGACTCAACAAGACAAACTGTTCATGGAGATGTCACGGCCCCACTGAGGGGAACAGTTCAGTTTCAGTTTGCAGAAAAACCAGCCCCAATTAAAGTGACAATAAACTGACTTGCCAACAGCTGTTTTACGCAAAACACTCAGTTTGAATGGAAGTTTATGGAAAAATTTGATTTCCCTGAGAAGTTAAATGTCTAAATCCCTAATTTCGGGCCTTCCTCAATAGCACATCATGTTTATTTTTGTAAACGACATCACATTTATGATTGACAGCTACTATTGTCCAATAGGAGCCTGGTTGCATAGGATGTCTGTTAACTTTTGCAACAACAGCAACTTGGTGTTGCCATATCGCGAATGTGGAAGTTTCAAAATGGAAGTTCAGACTGTTATGGGTGACAATTGGCCCTCCACTTGAAGCCTACCTCTCTATGTCAACAAGAATCAGGACACACAACACAGAAAACGGAGAGGTCAGGGGTGAAATGGGATTGAACCGGCATCTCTTGAGCTTTATGACAGATTAAATTTAAAATCCTCCTCCTCACGTACAAAGCACTTAATGGTCAGGCCCCTTCATACCTGAAAGACCTAGTCTTACCTTATCACCCTAACAGACCACTTAGGTCACAAAATACAGGTTTACTTGTGGTTCCCAGAGTCTGTAAGAGCAGAATGGGAGGCAGAGCCTTCAGTTACCAGGCTCCTCTCCTGTGGAACCAGCTTCCAATGACAGTTCGGGAGGCGGAGCCTCTCTCAGTATTTAAAGTTAGACTTAAAATGTTCCTTTTTGATAAAGCTTATAGTTAGAGCTGGTTCAGGGAAACCTGGACCATCTCTTAGTTATGCTGCTATAGACCTAGACTGCTGGGGGATTTTCCTGTGGTGCACGCACATTCACTCTCTCACACTCAGGATATGATTATGACTTTTTATATGTCATTAACCTTGTCTCTTTCTCTCCCTAGTTTGTGTCTTTCCTTCCTTCCCCCTCTCTCTCTCTGTATTCTCATCTTGCAGGTTGCAGGATCCAGATCCAGTTTTCGAGGCTACCCATATCATATATATATATCATCACCATTATTATTGTGCTATAATTAAAAGTCGATATCATTGACTGTATAAACTGTATGTAACTTGATACAGTTGTTGTGTACCTGCTCCTGTTCGCCCTCTCTCTTCTGTCTCTACCTCATCTCCCTCTTGTCCTTTCTCTACCCCCTTTCTGTCCCCCACCTCTCCGCTGTCCCCCATTTTCCTTTCACCCCAACCGGTCAAGACAGATGACTGCACATCTCTGAGCCTGGTTCTGTCAGAGATTTCTTTCTGTTAAGAGGCAGTTTATTCTCTCCACTGATGCCTAGTGCTTGCTCATTGTGTGAACTGTTGGGGTTCTCGGCTCTCCTTGATGTTGTCTATGTACAGTGCCTTGAGATAATGTATGTTTTGATTTGGCGCTATACAAATAAAATTGAATTGAATTGAATTAAAAAGTTGTCTAGTTGTCTCCAGTTATCTATAAAAGTCTATAAAATGTAACTTTGTATGCTGGTACGGCTGGCGAATGATGACATTTACCTTTCCAGGTGTACACACCAACTCCATATTTAATTACGCGATCTCTGGCTGACGAGACGAGGTGGCATTGGTGCCAGGCTGAATGACAATCGCTCTGTATTTGTGTTTATCCTCAGCCAGCAGTTCGGAAATGATAACTTTGCCCGCTTGGAGCCCAGAAATATGTCTGAGTCACTGAAGTGAGGATGATTTAACAGCTGACTCATGATGTTACCATGGAGGGGAGCGGGAAACATTCTCTATGCCAAAGTTGATCACAAAAAATCAAAGACGACAAATGAAGAATGGCACTGGTTAGATTACAGTCAGGCCTTAGTCACATGGCTGAGAAATCTTATTTTGTTTTGTGCTGCCGAGCTGCTGCATATTGATAAAAAGCTCAATATTAAATACAGATGGTCGAGCAGTTTTGCTGAGGCGCTCAGAACAGAACACAAGCCCAAATAAAGCAGTAACAAGCTCCCATGTATCCACAGATGACAGGGATATAGAGGATGATTTAGTGACATCCTATGAATGTGTGTACAGTTTGTTTTTTCCCCGGGATAAGAGTTTTCCCAAGTTTGTTGCTGAAAGCACGTTTTTTCTTTTTTTTTTACTTTTACTCCCTTAAACATTTGCACAGAGCCAGACATCCATCAAAATAACAAACTGGCTGTTTTTGTGCACTCTGTGTGGCTACTGAGCACAGACAAGAACCAGAGTCAAACCTCAATTACAACTCTTCGTTTCTCTTCTGAGAGTAAGATAAAAGAACTGACATTTCTTTAATAACTTGAAGACATTTTAGTTTCCTACTACTTTGCATCTTTCAGGCCATTGATTTGGTCTCACGGTTCTCAATATGGCTTCCAGCAGCACTAACATAGCTAACATATATCAGGGCATCCCTTACAGATACAACACTATAAATGTTTTCATATAAGCCAATCTAATAATAACGATAAATATCAGATAATTAAATATGGATTTTTGCTCCCGAGTAAAGGCTGAAGAACAAAGTTAACTGTGGTTTGGAATTTCTTTATAGACAGAAAATAGCAAGCCTAATATCTTTCTCTTTTTATACATTATCATTAATCAGCTTCAAACTGAACATTAAAAGATGATGAACCTTACGATTTATATATATGTATATATACATATATATATATATATATATATATATATATATATACATACATACATATATGTATGTATATATACACACACACACACACACATATATATATATATATATATATATATATATATATATATATACATATACACACACATACATACATACATATATATATATATATACATATATACACACTTCTTTTGGGCAATATCATCACACAGTAGAACATTATATGCAGATGACACCCAGCTATTTTTACCAATGAAGCTGAAAGAAAAGTATCCTCCAAATCAGTCAGGTTAACTTGTATCCTCTCTATCATTTTAGTTTTCCTGATTTCAAGTACGGAAATGGAAAGACCCATCATTAAATAATCTAACACTGATGTGTGCTTTCTACTGGCTTGCAAAAGCCTTTCTCTCGTTCTGCTGCTGACTCACATCAGAAGGCATTTTCAGTGTTTTTACCTGCTTGGAGTCTATTTCATGGATTGGTGCATCAGAGAAGCAGTAGTGATGGAAGAGGCCCATCTTCTGGTTGAGCAGGCAGTGAACAACATGGGCCCTCGCATTCTGCCAGTTGACAAGTCGAACCAACTCCCGATTCAGGGAGGTGCCCAGGTCCACAGACCAGTTATAGCTGTACAGAGTCACCTAAAACAAATGACGGTTATAATATCAGAATCAGAAAACCTCCATGCAGGGGAAACAGCTTTGATTAAACTATTCTGCAGACACTTCATAAAGAGTTGTCTGGAAAATCAGTCACAGCTAAACACAAACAGGATGCTCTGCACTTGTAGGGACTCTTGGATATCCATGTATCAAGTCACCTTTTTCTCCAGGACTCTGATGAAAAGGAACCTCTGGCGAGGAGCCAGTCCTGCACCGGCCTGACCCGGAGTGAACCAGTCACTCTGCTCCAGAGCCTCAAATCGCTGGAAGCCTTTATGAGCTGTGTGGAAGAGAGAGAAGGAGAGAGGAGAATCAAAGCCAGACAACAGTAACAACAGTAGCAGCAGCTGCAGCTAAAAACTAATCAAAAGAAGAACTTTGTACTTTGGTTCTCTGGATTCCACCAATGTCTGTGGATATTATGTCTTACGGTGAGAAAATGATGCAACATTGTGATTGAGCAAACATCATCTCTTAACTCTTTAAACTAAAAGGTGACAGTTGTGGTTGTAAAATTATCTTGTAATGTGATGTCAAATTTAAAAGAAAGCCATTGGGCAACAACTTCCCACAGATGTGCAGTTCAGTAATTGCAAAGCCCATGGCAAGTTGTAAGGGGAACTGGTGACTGGAAGGATGCTCCCACATCACAGGCTGGGCTACCCCTGAGCAAGGTACCCAATCCCCACTGTTCATTGAAAAGTGGACACAGCCATGAAGGCTACATCCAGTGCACTCTGAGTGCTGGTCCTAAACTCGGATTAATGGGTAGGTTGCATCAGGAAGGGCATAATGTGCAAAAATCTCTGTCAAATCATGTGTGCAGATCAGGTTTGTGTAGCTATTCTGTTTAGGACTTCCAGTCATTTGAACAGTCTAAACACAGCGTTGTCTGTAGCCTTAACCAAAACCAGAACCACAAACATGTCTAACCTTGGCCCCAAACTTAACCAGTTCTGCCTCAATAGGACCAGATTTTGGTCTCCATGAGGACGACTGGTCCTGACAAGGCCAGTGTTTATGACAGAAAAAGAGGTAACAAATGCAAGTTCCTCGCACAGCATGAGAGCACACACTGTGCACAATGTTCAGTGAGATAAAAAGAAGCCCAGAGTAACAGCTCAAAGCTAAAAGGAGTCACTGGAGCTGATTAACATCTCTTTTAATGAGTCTGTCACACACAGATCATGGAAACCAATGATGTTGAAAACAAAGCATCACTGTGTGCCTCAAGTTTGACATCAGAGAGTTTTGACTTTTCACAGCATGACTGTGAAGACGTTTTCTCGAACTGATGCGGACTTAGAACACATCAGGATACAGAGTGTTGGGGTGAAAATGAAACCCTAACCTCAGCGGTGACACAGAAATTAACTCTCAGGTTTATCAGTGTTTATCTGTTCAACGCGTTCTCATCCGAGAATGTCGTACAGCCAGGTTCATTCAAGGACTTTTCAATGACTTTCCAGGACCAATTCACACAAATTCAAGGACAGAATGTGCGGACACAGCTTAAGATGGGAGGACAACTTGTAAGAGCGTCTTCTTCCATGATGGCGTCCACTATGATTGATTTGACATGTGGTTGTCCTTGGGATCTTGAGTCAAAATCAAAGTCTTTGTCTTTGGTGAGACAGAGATGTTGGAATTTTCATTTCTCAGTCATCATGTCGTCATTTGCTCTCTCTTGCTTAACGTTACTCATTGTTCTGCACGGAATCTCACGTCAATGGTCGGAGAGAGAGACAGTGGACAGTCTCCACAACACCGCTAGAAATGATGACTCTGTTTGTCCTGCGTAGGCCTCGTCGACGTTCATCAAACAATGCAGAGCATGAAACAGTAGGTGGCGTTGTTACAAACAAGGGAGACATTTACCTAACTATCCACTTCATTCTTGCACAGAAATCAAGCACTTTCAATGACCCATGTCTGTTCAGGGTGATTTTCAAAAACTTTCAAGAGCCTGTGGGAACCCTGGTTTAAAATAACTGCTGCCACAAAGTTACTAAACCCAATGCTCGACTAACTCTCTCCACCAGAACTTTGGTGTCAGTCCTTGAATCGATCGGGTCACATTCTACCACCGGTTTATGGAGAGAGAGAAAATAAAATGTAATTCCATAGTTTCCAGACATTTTCTTTCTGCTTGGCAGACTGAGAGATTCTGTTCCTGAAACTGATGTGACGCGGACATTCAATCTTCTCACCACAGAAACATCCCTCTGTTAGAACAACAGAGACACTCAGTCCACTCTAATTGGTTAGTGGTGTTTCAGAGAGCACTCTGGCTGAGTGCACCAGCCTGTAGACATTCATTTCAAATAACAACGGCCAAAAGATCATTTTGGTCTCTTATCACTTTACTTGTGAGATCTGGGTTCTGCCGCAACACTAGTCAATTTACTTTTTCGTCGAAAAGTCGAATGAGAGGATGTGGTGTGCAAAATCCAGGGACTCTGAGGAAGGTTTAGATTAAAAAAAAATAAAAATACTGTAGCCTGAGACGAGGGGAAGTGTTTGGGGGTGAGTCACTCGTCGCCAGGCCAGCGACTCAGGCTACGTTTGTTTTTCATGCTGTCAAACATGCAACATCTTTTTGCCATCAATTGCCATCATCTCGAAAACTACAATGCATAATTTTGGTGTTTTTTTGTTGTTGTTGATTAGAGGTAGGAATCACAGGGTAACTCATGAAACGATATGTGACACATGGTCCACGATACCAATAATATACATAAGATACAACGCTAATCAATACATTGCTGGTAATCAATACAAGGTCTGTGTCTGTAAAGTTAAAAGTGTCGTAGCTTTCTCCATTATCCCGCTTTTTCAGCCAGATAACTTCAGCACAACTTCCCCCCCTCATTCATTTGAGCAGTGCTGCCATGATACAAACATTGACATTTGCCCTGGTGTACGGATTATCATATTGCACAAGGAAGGACATATAGAATATTTTTACCAAATTGATATTTTTGACCCACCCACAGCTCCTTCTCGTCTGTGACTCTGTGTCTCTGTCTTTCTCTCTCTCCAGTCAGACCAACTCTCCATCCACACTAAATCCTGTTAGATAAGGCTCACTCATGCGCCAGAACTGCCAATTTACTTCTCGGAAAGTTTGTCGCTAGTTGCTTTTTTGAAGAAAAAAAAGGTGCCACCAGGCGTCTGAAAAATCTTTATTTTATTTCCCTTTGTTTCCCCAAACTTGGTTCATTCTGTCTCTGCTGCTGTGATTATAAACAGCACATTGTAACCTGTATAATGTCGCCTTTTCCCTTTTTGGTGAAGCATTGAAGCCTGAAACGATGCTGTGTAGACGGGAAAACTTGAAAGACTGGTAACGTTTTGTTCCATTTCCATGTGGATTGGCCTTAATCCCAAATTGCGTGAATGTGTGAATAACTATGAAAGTTGTATATTAGGAAAAGCGCGTTGTAGGGTTGAGAAGCTTTGAGTGGTCATCAAATAAAGACCATTTACCATTTGCTATCTAACTCCAGCTGCTTCATTTGACAAATACATAGATATACACATATCACAAATCAGAGAGGAATACAAACATGTATATAGTAGTTCAAACATCCCATCAGCATCAATGTGTCGAGCCTTGAGGGCAAACTTACGTGTGAACCTATTAAGCACTGGGGTGTTTTCCTCATCTGAACTGTCTTCTGTAGGCAAACAGAGATGGTGCAAACAGCGAGGCGGCATGGGCGGCGACACACACACACACACACACACACACACATACATATACACATACAGTGAGAAAGAAAGGAATGTAAGCAGACACTTGCAAAAGTTAGAGACAGCTGCTAGCATGGACAGAGAAACACAGAATCAAAGCAGAGCATGGTGGAGGACTCGTAATGCTATAACCTCCTCGTCAATACTACGCACAGCTGTTAGCAACATGCTGCTACAAGGTGGTTATTTACCATCATAGCGCACACTTTTATACAGTTCAGTGGCGGTTGGTGCTCTTTGAAACAGGGGAAGCTCATTTCAGTTTTTGACTTAAACTATATTTGTTCGGTCTGTTCTACTGGCTTAATGTTGCTGCTGCCTCCAAATCACTTCCTGTGTGCAGTAATCAACAGTGTGTTAATGATGTAGTAATGTGACAATGAAGGAGACATGAAACTAAGAATTCAGAGCATATACATAAAGGAAAATAACGTAATAAATCGAGAGAGAAGTCTGGGCTCATTTTCTCAACCTCGTAAGTACAGGTAAGTGGAGTACCCCCCCCGATGGCCATTCAAGAGAATACAAGTTTGAGGCACTTCCACACTGCTTTTATTTGTTGAATAGACGATGTTTGATGACTTCATTTCCAAACGTGTGAAATTCAATTTGAGTGTGACAGTGTCATAAACTCTAAGTCCCATAAAGCCTTGTGATAAAGATCCGGTAACAAGGTTTTAAATTCAGCCACTTAAATTCCTCTAATGGCACTTCTAATGTGCTTCTAAATTATAATTTTTTTTAGTTTAAGTTTTTTAATGCAAAGTCATTTGATGAATTCAGCAGTCAAACACAGAAGGGAAAACAGTGACACTGCACAGCGGTCAGCAGTGGATTTTAAGGGACTGAATCATTTGAGTTAATTTATATTTCTACTCCAATATTTTCCCTGAACATCATGTATTTGACAGCTTTACTCAGTGATTACTTTTCCTTTTTATTAACGCAATTAAATCGTCTGTAAAATAACGATGTCTTCTTATAGACGGAAATTAGCTCCGACTTTTACGTCCCGCATCATCACACGACAGATGTAAAGGCAGGAGGTTTTCACACGAGGAGAACTGTCACACAAATAACAAGAGAGCATTTCCATTTTTAAATGAGCTGCCGACAGAATTCTATTAATAAAACAGACGGGACAAAAGAAAATAGCATGCTATATCACTGAAGTATGTTAGTTTATATGTTAGCACAATGTTTTCTACTTGAGGTAATAGCCCTAATACAACACTAAAATAAAATTTAAAAGGGTTTAAATATCTCTGTGTGTGAGCGTTTTCATGTAACTATAGAGGGAGTACAGTAATAATAATATACTTTGTCTATTAAACTGAAAATATGGGTGCAACATCTGTTTTGATCAGCAGTTAATCACTTTTGAGTGTTTTTCTTTGCTCTATGTCACAAAGAAATCATTAAAACTGAATCATTTTGAGGTTTGGGGAAACACAATAAATTGAATGAATTGCAAATTCGCCGGGGTGAAAAGAATCATGAGTTGCAGCCCTGTGACATTGGAAAATGTCGGTTTTTGTGAGTATATTCAAAGTACAAAGTACTACAAGCGGACAAAGTAAATTCAAGTAATTCAGTATTACAGCTCTTTTCCCAACCGCAGCTAATGATTATTTCCATTATGGATTAATCTGATGATTATTTTCTTCATTAACCAATGGATTGATTGAGTTGGAATGAAATAACAGAAAGCACTGTATTTTTTTTTATACACTTTGTTTTTCCAAATAACTCTGCATAATGAACCATATTAACAGTAATTATTTGTATGTCTCAAAAGTTAAATATTGTTTTGAGGGACATTATAATCACAACACGACTGAATAATCCCTGAGTTTGATCCTCACTCAGTGTGGAGATGATTCCACAACCGATTGATCAAATTTGTGCTCTGACCCACTTTGCTTTCTTAGCTTTTTCAAGATAACTTTTGTGTTTCTTCACAAGGTCAGATCAGGGTCAGTGGAGGTTGACTTTGAGGACCTGAGACTTGCTTGACTAACGTTTGGTAAAAGACTCGACTTAAGACTCGAGTAAAATGACTTGACTTGTGGAATATGTACATTTTCACAAGGATTGAGGGGTCACCCTGTAGCAACCGATAACGTAATAACGGGCAATAATGTAATAACGGGCAATAATGTAATAACGGCCAATAACATAATAATTTAAATGTAATAAAACCAATAACGTAATAAATTGCCAAAAAAGGAATGACGTTATTGGCAGTTTATTACATTATTGGCTGTTATTACATTATCGTAACAGTTCGCCAGTCCATCGCAGGGCCACACACAGCTAGAGACAAACAACCATTCACTCTCACACTCACTCCTATGGTCAATTTAGAGTGTTTACCTTATCCCCACATTGCATGTTTTTGGACTGTGGGAGGAAGCCGGAGAACCCGGAGCGAACCCACTCACACACGGGGAGAACATGCAAACTCCATGCAGAAAAGCCCTTGTTCCAGCCGGGGCTCGAACCCGGGTCTTCTTCAACACCGTGTGGCCCTACATTATATGTATTATATATTATATGTATAGTATAGACTTCTATTTTTAATATTTGATTGGTCAGTGCAGTGTACTGTGCAGTGTGTTGAGGCCAAACTTGAGAATGTCTTGTTTTTTGTTGTTTTTTTATGTTTGCATCTATAGCTGTGCCACCACAGTTGTCTCATTGAAATTAGCGAGAAGTGTGTGTGTGTGTGTGTGTTTTCCACACAGTCCGGCACTTACAGAACCTCACAGGTCCATTTTAATGTGTGAGACAGAAGCTCCTCTGATCAGCAAAATCTAAAGAGCCTTGTGAAGAAGAAGAAAAAAAAAAACGTGTCCAAACTGCAAAAGAGCTGATGGTGACGACGATGACGACGATGATGATGAGGCTACGGATGAGTCACACTGCTTCAGAGCGGAGCTGTGACCAGCTGTCCAGGAAACTCATAATGTTTGATTCTTCACAGAACTTGCACTGTTTTTATAGTTTTACACTCACAAATGGCCGTTTACAGGAGCATTGCATTTCCAACAGCAGTTTGTAAAAACAAACAGGAATAAACCTCGCAGGAGAGAATGAAGAGGTAAAAATCCTGTTTACCATAGTCATAGTTGGCTGGTCACTTAGTACTTCAAGTTGGGGATTTGCCTCTACATATAACTTTGCATTTAGATTGGAAAAAAAAAAGAACAACAAGCCATAATGGGCTTTTTCAGTCATGATAGGGCCCACATGTCCCCACGCAGGGAGTGCAGCAGTTCCCTGACCTCACTTGTGAACCCGCAAAACCTTTCCACAACCGTTCGCCTTAAGAATTTAAAAAATTTAAAGAGCTTTTCTGTGTGTTTTTACATTGAGGTAACACATTTTCGCGACAAAGACATCTCAGCTAGCTAGCAAACCAAAGACAGAAGAGTGGGAGCAGGTGAAGTTAGTCACAAGTGATTGGTAAACTGCTGATAAAGCTCGCTAAGGGTTTTTTCCACGTGCTTTCTACCACTATTTTCTAACATAAATATAATGTGGGAAGAGGAGCAGCTCTGTATTGTGATCAGTAACACTGGCTTTTAAGCTAAGAACATGTCAAAATGGCTGCTGTTCAAAAGGGTTAGCCATCAAGGGTTCCCATCATGGAACATTTTTTTATACTATAATACTAATACTAAGACTATATATATACTATAATATGAACATGAGACTTCAGCTCTTACCTTGCTCTGTGCTACACTGCCACTGATTGAAGTTGCGGCCGATGAGAATAAAGCTCCTCGTCGTGTCTGGACGCTGACTCAAGTTCTGGAGTTGAGCAAATGGGACAAACATGTCTCCAGATGTGGGACAACTGCAGAGGTTTAAGAGATGGAGGAAACAATTATTGCGATGTCAGTGTAACACAACACACTGCTAATGCACTGCTCTGAGATACTGAGGACAAAGTGAGGACACAGCTGTAAGACTGTAAATAAAAAAAGCACACAAAGGAACATAATGGCTGAAAAAAGCAGCTGTAATTGTGAGGAAAATCTACTTAGCATGGTCAGACACAAGTAACGCTATAATGAGTATGTGCCTTCACAGAGTAACTGCTCTAGGAACACCAGCTGGCAAATCGATCGAACTATCAAGTGAGTTTTTTTTTAGCTATTTTGCCAACTAGCAATGTATCTAGCTATCAAGCTAAAAAGCTATCTATTTACCTAATCTGTAAAGCTATTTTGTCAGTTAGCAATTTATCGAGCTATAAACCTACTTTGTCAGCTAACAATCGATTGAGCTATCAAGCTATTTTGCCAGTTACCAACCTCTCTAGCTACCCAGCTCCTTTGCCATCTATCTATCTGTCTGTCTGTCTGTCTATCTTGCAATCTATAGTTATCTAATTATTTTGACAGCTAGCATTCTATTGAGCTATAAAGCTATTTTGCCAGTTAGCAACCTATTTAGCTATCCAGCTCCTTTGTCATCTATCTATCTATCCATCTATAATTCCTGCAATAAAAAACACAACAAAAAATACAATTTGCAACATGAATAAAGTGTAATAAAGCAAGAAGCTTGAAAAATTTTTACTTAAATTTAATTACAACCCTATTGACAAGACAGTGCCACAGTTACACTGAAAATATTCAGTTTTTATGTAAACAAGGGCCAAATTGCGCCGCGGATGGTCGCCTCGGTGTGTTGGTGCGCGTTGTTTTGTCTTGTTTTGTGTTTTAACTCCGTTTTTTGCGATTCTACCCGGAGCTCTTTCACCAGAGAAGAGCTCATGAACATCAGGGTAACAACACCAGCGGACTTATTTCCTACTTTTCTTCTCCCCACACTGGAAATTTTGGACATTATGGTCAAAGGTGTGCTCACCTTTGTCCACGCAGTGAAACGCCGGAGGAGAGGGAAACGGGCCGGTGCGCTCGTGCGTCTTCGCCAGCGCGGATTACGCACATCGCTACCGGGAATATTTCTCTCTAATGTGCGTTCACTGGCCAATAAACTGGATGAATTACAACTGCTGTTGGGAAAAAACAGGGACTTCTATTCATCGGCTGTTTTGTGCTTCACGGAGACGTGGCTGTGTGGATTAATACCGGACTCTGCGCTGCAGCTGGCAGGCTTCCAACTCTACAGAGCGGACAGAGACACGGAACTTTCCGGCAAAACCAAAGGTGGAGGAATCTGTTTTTACATCAACAGTGGCTGGTGCAACGACGTGACAGCGATTCAGCAGCACTGTTCTCCTGACCTGGAATCTTTCATCATAAACTGCAAACCTTTTTATTCACCCCGTGAGTTTGCTTCATTCATTCTGGTCGGTGTTTACATCCCACCGCACGCCAGCGTGCAGGACGCACAGCGCATGCTCGCCGATCAGATACTGTGTGTGGAGCGGATCAACCCGGACTCTTTAGTTATTGTCCTAGGCGACTTTAACAAAGGAAACCTCACTCGCGAACTCCCCAAGTACAGACAGTTTATTAAATGCCCGACCAGAGAGGAGAACATTCTGGATCACTGTTACACCACAGTCAGGGATGCTTATCACGCTGTCCCCCGTGCTGCACTGGGACACTCTGACCACGTCATGGTCCACCTGATTCCTGCTTACAGGCAGAAACTAAAGCTCTGCAAACCTGTAGTGAGGACATCAAAGAAGTGGACCAGTGAGGCTGTGGAGGATCTACAGGCGTGTTTGGACTCTACTGTCTGGGATGTATTCAGGACTGCTACAAACAGTCTGGATGAGTACACAGAGGCTGTGACGTCATACATCAGCTTCTGTGAGGACTGCTGTGTTCCATCATGCACTAGGGTGAGTTACAACAATGACAAACCCTGGTTCTCAGCCAAGCTCAGAAGGTTAAGGTTGGATAAGGAAGAGGCCTTCAGGAGTGGAGACAAAGACAGATTTAAAGAGGCAAAGTACAAGTTTAGCAAGGCGGTGAAAGAAGCTAAACGACTGTACTCTGAGAAGCTCCAACACCAATTCTCAGCCAACGACTCTGCATCTGTCTGGAAAGGGCTTAGGCAGATCACCAACTACAAGCCTAAAGCCCCCCACTCCTTTAACGACCAACGCCTAGCCAACGACCTGAACGAGTTCTACTGCCGCTTTGAAAGACAGAGGGACAGTCCTGAAACCATCCCCAACAACACCTCCCAACTCCCCCAGCTCCAGTGTTTCACCTACACCTCCCCCACCTCAGCAGGGGCCTGGGCATCTCCACCAATGCCCACCTTAAAGGTCCCCCCCTCCACGGTCCCCCCCTCCACCTCCCCACCCACCTCAGTGTTGACTCTTTCCATCCACGAGAGGGACGTCAACAAACTCTTCAGGAAACAGAATCCCAGGAAAGCAGCTGGTCCGGATTCTGTCTCCCCATCCAGCTTGAAGCACTGCGCTGATCAGCTGTCTCCAGTGTTCACAGACATTTTCAACACCTCATTGGAGACATGTCACGTGCCAGCCTGCTTCAAGACCTCGACAATAATCCCTGTTCCCAAAAAGCCAAGGACCACAGGACTCAATGACTACAGACCCGTCGCCCTGACCTCTGTGGTTATGAAGTCCTTTGAGCGTCTTGTGCTTTCACACCTGAAAGCCATCACCAACCCCCTCCTGGACCCACTGCAGTTTGCCTACAGAGCCAACAGGTCTGTAGACGATGCAATTAATCTGGCCCTCCACCACATCCTCCAGCACCTGGACTCTGCAGGAACCTACGCCAGGATCCTGTTTGTGGATTTCAGCTCTGCCTTCAACACCATCATCCCGGCTCTGCTCCAGGAGAAGCTCTCCCAGCTGAGCGTGCCTGACTCCATCTGCAGGTGGATCACTGACTTCCTGTCTGACAGGAAGCAGCATGTGAAGCTGGGAAAACATGTCTCCGACTCACAGGTCATCAGCACCGGATCCCCCCAGGGCTGCGTTCTTTCTCCTCTGCTCTTCTCCCTGTACACAAACAGTTGCACCTCCAGTCACCAGTCTGTCAAGCTCCTGAAGTTCGCGGACGACACCACCCTCATCGGACTCATCTCTGATGGTGACGAGTCCGCCTACAGGTGGGAGGTTGACCAGCTGGTCACTTGGTGCAACCGAAACAACCTAGAGCTCAACGCTCTAAAGACAGTGGAGATGGTCGTGGACTTCAGGAAGAACTCAGCCTCACCTGCACCCATCAACCTCTGTGACTCCACAGTTGACACTGTGGATTCCTTTCGCTTCCTGGGAACTATCATCACCCAGGACCTCAAGTGGGAGCTGAACATCAGCTCTCTCATCAAAAAAGCCCAGCAGAGGATGTACTTCCTGCGGCAGCTGAAGAAATTCAACCTGCCAAAGACAATGATGGTGCACTTCTACTCCTCCATCATTGAGTCCATCCTCACCTCCTCCATCACCATCTGGTACGCTGCTGCCACGGCCAAGGACAAGGGCAGACTGCAGCGTGTCATTCGGTCTGCAGAGAAGGTGATCGGCTGCAATCTACCATCTCTCCAGGACCTGTTCGCCTCCAGAACTCTGAGGCGTGCAGGAAAGATTATGGCTGATCCCTCCCACCCCGGACAGAAACTCTTTGAGTCACTCCCCTCTGGCAGGAGGCTGCGGTCCATCAGGACCAGAACCTCACGCCACAAGAACAGTTTTTTCCCGTCTGCTACTAGCCTTATCAACAAGGCCCGGAGACCCCCCCCGACACTCTGACTCCTCACACTCCTCCTCTGCCTCTACATGTCACATTATCATTACATCCTTTTTATGCGTTATATTAACGTCATTACTGTGTTCATTACTGTGAACTTTGCACTTTGCACTGTTACTCACTTCTGCCCAGTCATACTGCTCTTTACTGCTCTTTCTGCAGTGCTCTTTTTCATCTTTAAAAACATTTATATACTGTGTATATATACGTTTACTGTTTACTTTAGAAAATTTTGTATGCTTGTTATGCGCCAATGACACCAGAACAAATTCCTTGTATGTGCAAATCGTACTTGGCAATAAAGCTCTTCTGATTCTGATTCTGATTCTGAATTCAACGAGCCGCCGCCTCTTCAGTCTCATCCACAAGATCATTACTGTGCTTAGTGAAATGTCTCTTCTATCACTTATCCAGGATTACAGACAAACACAAATACTACTTTGGCACAGAGTCAGAAACATTTTTGCGAAAGTGCACTTTCCTTGTTTACGCAGTATTTACTAATGAGCAAGATCCACTTTTGCTCTTGCATTATTTTCAGTGGTTCTGTTTTTACATTTTTATTTATTTATGTCTTGTTTTAGAGGACACAGGAGCATGTTTATCTCACTCTTTTTAGTTACTTACTTATCGACTTATTACCATGTTTGTCACGTCTGTGCAGTCTCTAGGATGTTGTTGAACTGGTATCCAGTAGCTGTCATCACATAATCCCGCCATGCTACACTCAGAACCAAAACAACGCCATTTTGGCAGGAACACAATCATGTTGTGTGTACAAATTCCAAGTTTCCCCTTAAGTGCCAACCAGGAAACTGAATCTGGATGCAAACGTCAGCATCGTTACAGACTCCAACACTGATTAACTGTGCTGTGTAAGTGTTCTCTGGAGTAAAATGAGGGAAAAGTTTATTAGAAAGTCAAAGATGTATAATCATGCTGCAGGTCTGGAATAATGTCCCCTCCGGCTGTTTCCATACATGGGTGAAAAGCACCTGGGGGTGTAATTAGGATGAGATATATTCAATTTGTCAGATTGTGCGATATATTACTCGATCTCTAAGGATTTTTAAGTGTGCAGTGAGCTCACTCTTAGAACTTAAAAACCTGCACTGGATAATTTTCGGAAGCTTTTCCTGCCAACATGGCTGTGTTTGTGAAACAAGTGGATTAAAGAGTAATGCGATGTACGGAGCACTATTTTTTTGGTTATGGTTGACTGTAGTGTTGATATAACATGTGCTTTCTACAGTGAGTTGCATAAATATCCGCACCCCTTTAACTTTTCAACATTTTGCCATGCTAGGACCAGAAACATAAATGTATTCAATTGAAATCTTATGTGAAAGACAGACACTAAGGGACACACAATCATGAAGTGAAATGAAATGTATTCATGCTTTTGAACTTTTTTCATAAATACAAAACTGAAAAGTGGGGTGTCCAAAAGTATCTACCCCCTGAGTCAATACTTTGTGGAACCGCCTTTTGCTGCAATTACAGCTGCAAGTCTGTTGGGGTATGTCTCTATCAGCCTTGCACATCTTGAGACTGGAAGTTTTTCCCATTCTTCTTTGCAAAACAGCTCAAGCTCATTTAGATTAGATGGTGAGCGCTTGTGAACTGCAGTTTTCAGATATTTCCACAGATTCTCAATTGGATTTTGGTCTGGGCTTTGACTTGGCCATTATAACACATGGATATTTTTTGTTTTCAACCATTCCATTGTTGCCCTGGCTTTATGTTTAGGGTCGTCGTCTTGCTGGAAGGTGAACCTCCGCCCCAGTCTCAAGTCTTTTGCAGACTCCAACAAGTTTTCATCCAAGATTGCCCTGTATTTGGTTCCATCCATCTTCCCATCAACTCTAACCAGCTTCCCTGTCCCCGATGAAGAGAAGAACCCCCAGAGCATGATGCTACCACCATGGTGGTGGTAGCATCACCATGTTTGACAGGGGATGGTGTTTTTGGTGTGATGTGCAGTGTTTCTTTTACGCCAAACATAGCGTTTTGCATTTTGGCCAAAAAGTTCAATTTTGTCTGGTGTGTTACTTGGACTTCATGATGCTGTCTGCTCCCCAATATTCTCTAAACATACCTCTGAGACCATCACAGAGCAGCTGTATTTGAGATTAGATTACACACAGGTGGACTCTGTTTAGTCATTAGGTCAACATGTGATCATTCAGAAACCATCAGGCAACTTCTAAAGGCAATTGGTTGCACAAAGAGTTGCATAAAAAAAGTTCAAAATCATGTATAAATTGTCTGTTCCTTAGTGTGTGTCTTTCACATTTCAATTAAATATATTTATGTTTGTGGTCCCAGCATGGCAAAATGTGGATATTTATGCAACCCACTGTATATATGACGCAAACAAAGAAAAATGACATCCTTTCTGGTATGTGAAGGCCACCGTAGTTCCCTGACAAGTCAATCCGCAATCTCACCATTAGATTCTCACTCAAGTGTGATTTTATGTCATAATTCTTCACAAAAATGTGTAATTATTACAATGTAATAAATGCATGCTTACCTTGTCTTTTCAAACACTTTCACTGTGGTGTCACTGGCCAGAGAAGTGACCAAAGTGACCACCTCTGCTAAGACGGAGGGCAGCAGGAAGTGGGAAGCAATTTCAGCCGTGCACTGCTGAATGGAGGGACAGCCTGTTCATGAACAAGCAGAGATAAAGGGAGAGGTGTGTCAGCGTCGACCTCATCATCAGGAGAAGCAGTTTTTTACTGAAATCAGCTTTCATTTTCTGGCTGGAAACGGGGTCACAAGGATTCTAAGCTTGTGACACGGCGTGTCAAAAGAAACATTTTTGTGTTGACACAAAGGATTAAATAATATCATGAATTGCTTTGGTTTTTTTTTACCGCTTTTCCACAAGACAGTTTTAGCACGTCACAGCTCGTCTCGACTTGACTCTTTTTTTGTTGCTTTTCCATTAGTGATAAAATCTGCTACCTGGTACTAAATGTGACGTCAACAGACTGCTGAGCTACCGATTGGTCAGAGAGTTTCGTCAAGAGTCACGAGCGTGAAGTCTGACACAAGAATCAAAAGCGAACAATGCAGCCATCAAGCTATTTTGCCAGCTAGAAATCTATCTAGTTATCAAGCTAATATGCCAACTAGCAATATATGTAGCTATCAAGCTAATGTGCTATCTATGTACCTAATCTGTAAAGCTTTCTTTTTTTGTCAGTTCGAGCGATCAACCTACTTTGCCAGCTAACAATCTATTGAGCTGTGAAGCTATTTTTCCAGCTAGATCAGTTAAAAAGACTTAAAAAACATGTTCAGCCATATTTTAGTTCAGTGACTGAATGCAGCACAAGCTTATGATCAATTGAACCCTAATTTTAGTCCATAAATTCACACTTACCAAGTTTAGCCATGAAAGTGATCCAGGGCTGGCATGTAACCTGGTAAATGGGGTGTAAAGTGCCTGCATCTCCTTCCTCCAAATGAGACAAATGCCTCCTACACAGCCACAAATAAAAAAAACATTAACACACACACACACACACATTAAATGATATTTAATCAGATAAAGCACATTAAATCCCTTAAAGACCAGAGTGGTGGGCGTTTAACATATTCTTGATTGGCTTTCTGTGAATTCTCTGCCAAGTGCTAAGACTTCTGTTTTTTTCAACAGCGGGAAATTCACGACTATGTTAAACTTAATAGTATTGTAGGAGCAATATTTGACAAACAACAAGGCCTGACACTGGAGTCTGAGTCTCATTAAGGAAGGTGATATTCAGTGTTTTTGTTTTTTGTTTTAGTATAATTCTAATTTAAAATTTGAGTGTAAAACGATACACTCAAACTCTAGTCCACAATCTGATGCTAAACAGTTTAGCTAAATAAACATTTCCTATATATTGTATATTTATAAAACATAAATGCAGGCACTAAAATAAAGTAAGAGTGCCTCGATAGAACAAAGAAGCATCAATAAAAAAGTTATTTCACTCCTGCAACAAAACTGATACTTCAAGATTTAAGATTTCACACAAGAAAACACGACAGGGCAGTGACAAAGTATTATGCAATTATTATCATTATAATGTGCATCACGATGTGAACATAGATGATTTTGTATCTTTTTCAGCCATGAAACATTACTTTCCATTTGCTAGAAGCTGCAGCTCAACTCCAGAAGCGTTAGTTTTGTTTTTGGGGGGAGAAATAATTTCAATATCACTTGCCAAGAAATGTTTTAAGATCATATTTATCTGACCCGAGGAATCGAATCAAAATGTGAAACCAGTGAAGATGTTTGTATGTCTGTTTGAAGCCTTTAAGTCAGGGGGGCCTCAACAATCAAATGCCCTGGGGGCCATTGAGAGTCTACGGTCTGGTTAGGAGGGGGCGATTAAGTGGAAAAATAAGTCAAACTTTTCAATATTGATAGAGATAGTTTACAATAGAAAATGTATTCAGGTTGAAAAATTCATCTTAATAACTCAACATTAAGTGTAGGGCCACCTGAAATTGGTTGGGGTGCCACACGTTTAAGACCTCTTCTGAAGAACCAGTCCTACAACCATGACCTTGATGCTTGGATCAAATATGAAACATCTACAGCCACTTCCAGCTGCCCCTGAATCTCCCTGAGCTGAATGTGGAATCTTCTCACGCATCCAGTGTCAGATGAACCATACTCCACCTGTGGGCCTGGTGCAGATCCAGAGTGGCCACCCTCTCCTGGCTCCACTGCTGCTTGATTGTCTCCGTCTTGTGTCGCCGCCGAGCGGCTCGGCCTTCCTCGCCTCTCTCTTGCACGATGTCGTCGGTCGTCTTTGGGCTTCCCAGCTCCGATGAATCTGGTTTACTCTGCTGGCAAAGTTGGACATGTGGAGGTGTGTGAATGTGTGGGAGTTTTCTTTCTTTATGTGAGGCACTTTGTGCTACATTCATGTATGAAAAGTGCTAAATAGATAAAGACATATTGGTGTGTACGGCAGGAATAACATATCAGGCTCGTGTTATTTTCTTTTCCCCATTAAGACATCAGTACTAACACAAAACACAGGAAACTGTTTAGTCTATGGAGGCACCGACCCATATGTCCCATAAACTGCGGAGGGTGCTCTTCCCGGTGGGTGTGGTGGACTCAGGTGTGCCGGTCCCCATCATGGTTGTGCTCCCCAAGGCTTGAGTTAAGGAGATGGGGGAAGGACTGGTTTTAAAGACCCGGGAGCCGCTGCGCTGCCGGGGACTGTCCTTCACTTCCTTCACCTCAGGCAAAGGATTCAGCAGCGCTACAGAGAAGGAAATTACCAAAATGCACACACACATCAAGACATACGTAAGAACATTGATGCATAGTGATTTAGCTCAGGGTTGATGTGTGTCCTTTGTTATACTGATGCTGTGTTTAGGTGCAACGACACTTCCAAGTTTACTGCGTTCCAGTTGAGAAGTCGGAAACGTGAATTTATCTCAGACTAGCCAATGTTAGAAATACCAGTCGATAACAGCATAGCAAAAAATGTAACAGTATTATGTGTAAACATGTTCAATATTTCCTAATCTCTTAATGTGAACGTTTCCTAATCTCAGAATGTGAATATTTTCTAATCTCGGAATGTGAACATTTTCTAATCTCGGAATGCGAACATTTTCTAATCTAGAATGCGTTCATTTTCTAAAATCAGAATGTGAACATTTTCAATTCTCGTAATGCAAACATTTTCTATTCGCGGAATGTGAACATTTTCTAATCTTGGAATGTGAACATTTTCTCAGAATGTGAACATTTTCAAATCTCGTAATGCAAACATTTTCTATTCTCGGAATGTGAACATTTTCTAATCTTGGAATGTGAACATTTTCTAATCTTGGAATGTGAATATTTTCTAATCTTGGAATGTGAATATTTTCTAATCTCAGAATGCAATCATATTCTAATCTTGGAATGTGAATGTTTTTTCATCTCAGAATGTGAATATTTTCTAATGTCAGAATGTGAATATTTTCGTTTTGTTTGAATGGTCACTGTTGCTATTGCACAACGAAAGTTCTGTTCAACTTTATATTTTAATTATATAACACTAAAAATAACAATGACAAATAACGACAGATGGAAATAAATGGATAATAATTGGGTGAGTGCTGTGTAAGTAGGGGGCGGACGCAGCATTTCTACCGATATCTCTTACATATTTTATCCAAACACCACCAAAGTCGGAACGGCACACACTGCTGCCGTTAGTAAGTCGCCCGCCAAGTTTGAAGCCTGTAAACCAAACTGTTGGGCAGGTATGCCGTTACAAATCAGACAGAGTTACTGTTTTTGGAAATATTGGACAATATGTACACAAGTACGGAAAAAGAAGATCTTCTCTTTTCTTTTTCCCATCCTTTTTGTAGATCTAGTGGCACACCTCGTTTTTCAAAGCACATCCAAAAACACTGTTCATCGCGCTCATCACAGCTGCTATTCTTTTCAAACGCGGGCCAAATAAACACGGAGGAAGAAGTGGGAAAGACGACAGAGTCAGCGGCAAATTTATTTGCTCCCACACTCACAACAGATGCGAGACGTCAAGCTAACACTGGAACAGCTGTTGTGTCTGCAGCCCCCACTGCTACTCCATCAATGCTACTGTTAGGTATGCAGAACAGTGAGTGTGTGAAAAATGTGGGAGAATTTTTAAACAGGTATCGTCTTCAGGATCATGAACTGATAGAATGTGAAAACCGGTAAGAAAGAAAAGGCGAGAGTGAGTGGAGAGAATGCAAATTTACTGTGTGGTTTTGTTGATCTGATGTGACGGCAAAAAGTGGCAAAATAAACATATTAGGAGTTTAAAAGCAGAATGATAATTGAAAAATACAAAAATATTAATATATTATATATGAATATATAATAACCTATTGTTTTCCTTTGGATTATTATTACATCTGAGAGGTTCTCCTCCTGCACCCGAGCGAGAGATAGTGGCCAAAATTGCATTAAATGCCAAATTTGGGGAATTTTTCTATTATGTCTTAGTCGCACACAGTTCTTCAAATTTTAATCCAACTTGTTGCTTGTTGTACACTTGTTGCTCACATGATTCCAAACTAGTTTCTAATTCTAACTTCTATTAGCACCGCCCACCCAGAAGTCTGCCATTTTGAAAAACAAAAAATGGCTAGTCTAAACATCTAGCAGGTCCATGTGATCATTAATGATTAAAAGTTATCAAAGGATTTTCTCTATGTCAAAAAGCATGGCCTCAGGGCTCCGACAACCTTGACATTAAAATGACGGGAAAACTACTTTTAAATTCCACTTTCCTAAAGCTTGAAATTACAACATTAAATTAGACTGATAAATTGGTTGGTCGATATTTGCCAGAGAAAACAAGAAATTGTGTCAGGCTGTAACCGATGAAATGGTTAGCCAGATTAAAAAGAGCATTTTAAAGTAAGTAAAACATCCCTGTTTCTGGCAAATATGTTTTATTTTTTTCGCCTAAAAAAAAATAATGTCAACAAGCAAGTTTTGCTTGCACTAGAAAAAATATTTCACCTTGAGCAAAGAGTCTGAATTCTTAAAAGCAGCTTCATCGAGACTAGGAGGATTTATTTTAAGTCAACATTTCTTACATGTAAAAATTATGTTGGTTACTGGTAAAATATGGAGCAGTTTTATCTTGTATTTGACCTCTTAGTTTTTCTAGATTTAAGGCACATTGCATTGTGAAAGTGGCTATATATACACAAGCTAGTTTTACGGAACAAGATAATTAAATAAATTTAAGAACATTAGACTTGTTTCTAGTTGCATTATTATGTTAGTATCCTGCATTTTCATAGAAATCATCAGTGGTGATGACGATGATGATGACGACGACCTCACCTTTAGCCTCTTCTTTCTGCGCTCTGGTCGCTGGACAGGACATGCCCAAACACAGAGGATGCGGCAGCACCCGCAGCTCCATGATGACGTCGCAGAGAGCGTGGCGCAACGACCCCTGCAGTTTGTCGCTCAGCTGCAGGGGGCTGACGTTGCCTTGTTCCCAAATGTCAAAGCGAACAAACAGCTGTGGCTCTGTTAAAAAAATAAAGACAATAAATCACACACTTGGCAGACATGAGACAATATAAGGAAAAGATACAGCTCCCCCTTGTGGCAAATTAAAAAAGAAATCACAAGGACTGTATGTTGTTGAGTTGGACAGGATTTCCAAGTCACTCACGTAAAATATTCCTGTTTAATATTCACGGAAACTCACCAAAAATAACTCACTTTGGTTTTTATTGCGACGAGTGTTAATGTCATTTATTGTCAATACTCTGTGTCTGTAACCAAGTGTAAGAAAACATTAAAATGAAATAAAAGTGTTTTATTTTGATATCAAATGATACAAAAACATATTTAATATGGAAAATGTATCTGTAAATAATAACCAAATACAATAAATAAGTAATGAGGACAAATGTAATTAAAAATACCAAACTAGCTTGTATATAATAATTTAATGTTGAATTTAATGTATAATAAAGGAGATCACAGACCAGATCTTGGTGAAACAACACTCGATATATATAATTAAAGCTGCAGCATAAAAAACTCAGAGAGTTGTGTGGAGCTGATGAGATATGAATCAACAGTGTGACCTCATTTGTCTACATTTAAAAGTTGGTTTGTTTTACAGCTGGAGTCGTGTTTGTGGTTTTTTGAGTATGACAAACACTTCTATACACACAACTATATTAATAATAAACTCCTACACCTAATATTTCAGTGTGATTTACTGTGCTGTGACGCAGTGGCACTGTGATAAATATAGTTAAGTTGTGTTCATTAAGCAGGGTGATTTACTTGTTCAATTTAGGGGACATTTAATGTTTGGATTTTAAAGATTTTTAATAGCTGCGCTGAGCTTTTTCTCATGATGTACTTATGATGTTTATGAGTGTAATTAATCCCATTTTCAAATTAGAGCAGTTTGGGGGAAGTAAAAGGACCCGTGGGACTTGAGGTAACCTTGTAACAGAATCAAGTTGACTTGACTGAAGATGTCAAGGAAGAAGGTGTGACAAACTAAGAGTACATTATCTGATATCACATATGAGGTTTTCTCAGTTCTACTCAGCTTGAAAAAAAAGAAACCAGGGAGTTTGAAGCAGGCTGTCAAACCCTTTTTTCATCACATGAGTCATTTCCTAGTTCATATACTGTAACTTGACCACAAAATATTACTTCCTGCCTCACTTCATAAATCAAACTGCCCATTCCAGACCAATTCTGCCTCTGTAAAGTAAGTAAAGAGTTCAGAGTGATGATGACCCACGGGATACTCGGGGACTAGTTCATTCTTTAAAGACTTTTATTAAGAATTTATCCGACTCCGATCAAGCTATCCGACACTCGTTTCTCCGTAGTCAAACTACCCGACGCTGAATTTTAACGCCTGAATTACAAAGGGATTTACAGTAAAAAGCCTGGAATCTGTAGCGTTTATGAATCTGCAGCTCCTTTCTCCTCCTGCGTGTGTTCTGGGTCGTCGCAGTGCATTTGTCGGCCACCGTAAAGAAGGAACACTTTTTCTCTCAGTTTCTAGGGAACATTTCTCAAATCAGCCTTAACCCTTTAACACCGAGCGGATAGCAGACGACGTTTGCACAAGCGCACCCAGCATTACCGCAATTACGCGATCGTTTGCGCTATTGGAGTTGCACATTAAAGCCAACATGTGGTTATAATGGTAATTTTGCCTGTTTTTGGACATTGAGACAAAGGCTACTTTACTGTAAACAGCATTTGTCTCTCTGCGCATGTTCAGACCGTGATCATGTAAACATACATGATCACGGTCTGAACATGCACAGAATGACCTCGACTGCAGTGGCAAACTCATTATCATTATCTATTAACAAAAAGACTGTGTAATGGAATGGGAAAAAAGAGGCAAACAAATTCAAAAGATATCATAGAGGTAATAATAACAATAATAAGGTGAAGATTTAATTTGGTGAAGTGGTTAACAATCTGTTGCTGTCTTCTGTTCCTGCTCGCAGCCATGTTTTCATTAACAGTGAGTGTCCAGGTCGTGCGCTGCTTCACGGAAACAGTGAAGATCTCATACAAGCACATTTCAATAAATCTGAAATATGCCTTTTATACTTTTGTTTCCTTCCAGTCAGAAATGTAAAAATGTCACGTTTAAAACAGACCCCATAATACTCAATACTAAAACTAAAAACATTAGAGATAAATATTAAATATAAAGATGAATAAAACTATGCAATGAGCGCCTTTAATGCAGCATTAACCTATGAAGTTCACACAATACACATAACCGAAAGGGAAAGCAGGAGAAGCAAAAGCTTATCTAGTCCCGCCCCCATTATCATCATACATTACATAATTATTCTTTTCTTATGACATTTGACAAAAAAAAAATGTTGAACTGTACCTGAGCCGACAGTGATTGAGTCCACTTTAACCACAGTGGTCAGCTCGTCAAACTGCTCCGGGTGAGGAGGGGAGACGGGGATTTCCGACTTCTGCACCGAGGCGCAGTCCTGAGTCGGACCCTGAAGGGGGCGACCATGAGCGTCCACAAAGGAGAGGGCGATGCAGGCGATACCTGAGAGAGCAAGAGGACGCGTTTAGTGGTTTTATTTTTAGCTCAAAATTTGGCAATTTCAAACACAACAGGGCTGCAACTAATGATCGTTTGGTCCAAAAAATGTCAGAAAATGTTAATTTTGGCAATGATGATGTTCTAAAATCACAATGATTTCTCTGTTACACGGAGCAAAGGAAGCAGAAAAATATTCAGATTTAAGCTGAAAAATCAGAGAACATTTACTTTCATTAAAAACAAAACATTCAAACCGATGAGTCGATGATGAAATGTATTAATTTAGTAATCGATGAGTTGTTGCAGCCCTGTAAAGCAGTGACATCAGTGCTCCCTAAGTCAGATCTGATAGTTTTGCTTGATGAAGGACGCCTCACACAGAGGATGTTGCATCATTTTTTTGCACGACGACCAAGCAGAGGCAAAATAATAATAATAGTAATGATCCGCTCATCAGAAGTTACATACTGCAGCTTTAACTGGGATGAGAAAATAGAGTTAAATCGTGTGCGTTAACGCTCCATCACATTCAAAAATCTATTACATGGTGAATATTTATTTGAGGCTTGACCTGCAAATGCAATATCTGTCAGGAAAAATAGCAATTAGACAATCCTCTCTCCCTCCTCCTTACATTTCCCACCGGCGCCGACAAATTCCATATTCCTACGCCTTCCATCACAATTACACAAAGATCCGTGACAGTGAAGTTATTTTCATTTAAGCATGAATAATGTAAAGTGTTTTAATTGCGACGGCGTCGCTCTCTGTCACTTTATCCTTCCTCAGTTTCTGCCGCACCGGCAGCTTTAAGAGCGAACACAATGGAGCTTCACAGTGGCAGCGAAAATGTGATTCTCAATATCCATTTTTAGTCCCTTTGACATTTCTGGTTTTCTTCTTCATCTCATTTGTGTTCAAGTGGAGCTGCTGAGTTTGCGTGAGTGAGACTGTGTTGCATTCACTCCGACATTTGGTACAGTACTGAGAGAGTGTGGGGGGGAGGGGTAGATTGAGGCCTCGTACACTGGATTTACTGGATTTTTAAAAACAATGGACAAATGACAGGGATTAACGCATGTTGTCAGGGATTTTTAAGTCTTTTAAGAACGATCTACAGTTTGCCACTGTTGGCTTTGATTCTTGTGTCGGACGTCGCACTCACAACTGTTCCAGTGACGACACTCTCTGACCAATCAGTGGCCGGCAGACTGTCGACAACACATTTTAGTATCAGCAAAAACACCAGGTACCGGGTGCTTTCTGCCTCACCCTGTGCATTTTCACTGGGCATTTACGGCCGATCAGAAAGACTAAATAGGTCACACACATGCGTTAAATGTATTAAACAGACTGTGGAACGTCAGCATACATTTATAAGCAAACGTACTGTATATTGGCAATATAAAGAGAGGCAGCCTTGGGCATGTACCATCAGAGCTGAGGCAGCCCATCGCAGCCTCACCTCACCGTTCTCCCGTGTATTTGAACAGGAAATGCGTAAATTCAGTGATTTTGACCACAGTGGTCAAGTGAAGTCTGCTCTCCACCCACATCAGAATGGCTCCTACAGGACATTTAACCATCACATTGACTCCGAATCTGTTAAATTGGGGTAAAAAAAAAAATTCTGTATGTATCTAATATGTACGAATTTCAACCATTCGCCACGAAACAGGAAGTGCCCTATAACTTCGGCATACTTTCCCCAAACTTGGTGGGAAGATGTTATAGACCAAGACGAACTAAAAAGTCGACCGTAACAATCAGGAAGTTGGCCAATCACAATTTTGGCGTCCATTTTGGTGATTTGCCCCCTACGTAAAATGAGCGCGACAAGTTGAACAGTTGTCAGAGGACTTTGCAGATTTAAAAGTGAGGTCAGGGAACTGCTACACTCGCCAACGAATGAACATCTAGACAAAGACTGTCTCCTGCTTTAAAAGTAAGTCGCATTAGTGAGGACGTAGATTCAGTTTGACAGTAAAGAAACTTTATAGTGCTGAGTAAGAGCTTTAGTTTGACCAGGTTTATATGAACACACACACACAGCTGCAGATGACAGATTAAAACATAATTTAAGACGAACACCGAGCCTCCCTTTCACCACTTACTCGACTAAAACACCTAAGAAAAAGTTCATTTAAATGTGAACTCCCATGTGAAAGAGACACACAGAGCCATTTATTTCACAATGATGTGTCTACTTCAACTGAGCTAACAGCTCTAAATAGCTGAGTTCAAGCCTCGCCACTGAGATACGGGGGAATCTGAATCTGTGCTGCCTCACAGCCTCAGATTGTCTGAGAAGTAATGGATGCCTGTGTGTGAGTCAAGGCTGCCATCATTCATCACAGAGTCAGTTACTCTATCACTCTCACTGCGGCCCGTTCCTACACTACATGCATTATGAACACGGGGGGTGAAATTTTTCCCCTTTCAAAAATCTAAAATAGGACTCCATTACACACATCATAAAACTGCTGCTGCCTGACTTTAAAACAAGCACAAGCCCCCAATGCTGAGGCCGGCCATCATTCATAATGTTTGGGTAAAATTTATTCAAATCCACACCAGGCTCCATTGAAAAATCCTTCATGTCCAAAGGTTTTTGTGAAACTCATGAGCTGAAATTCAAACATTACTGAGCGTAGAGTCTTCTGCTTTCACGGCTTTTCAAACAGGAGGAAAAAAA
Source organism: Solea senegalensis (assembly GCF_019176455.1). Lineage (NCBI taxonomy): Eukaryota > Metazoa > Chordata > Actinopteri > Pleuronectiformes > Soleidae > Solea > Solea senegalensis. The sequence goes on from NC_058034.1 coordinate 21,411,488, forward strand.
GGTGTAAATCCAGAGCCGGATCAAGGCATGAGCGAACTAAACTGGCTGCTGGTTGGATACTTAAATAATATTTTATCTTTTAAAAATCAACTGAAAAAAAACAGATCCAGATCCTGCAGAATTTCTACTGCTGCTTATGTAAATTAAATCATAGCCTTTTAAACATGTTATCACTGTCTTGTGTAAACATCTAACTTGATACAATTGTTGTATAGCTGCTCCTGGTATCTTCCTCATCTTCCTTCCTCTGTCCACCATTTTTCCTTTCACCCCAACCTGTCTTGGCATGTTGCCGTACATCTTTGAGTCTGGTTTTGTCTGTTAAAAGAGAGTTGTTGTTTTTTTTGACGCCTAGTTTTTTCTCATTGTGCTCAATGTATGTTATGATTTGGTGCTATACAAATAAAATTGAATAGAATTTAATTCAAGTTCATTATCACCACACTTTTGTTCCAACAACTGGAGGACCACATTTTAATTTTTCATATGGGTGGACGTAGGTACGTACACCTGAAAAGTTGGCGTACAGAAAGTGCTTATGGACATCAAATATTCTGATATATAAAACCGTGCCAGTTTCCATTTATAAATCACAGTCAATTCAGCGCAGCTTTTGCGTGCTTCATGTAACTTGACTATCAATAAATAGTCATAAACATGCCCCCAGATTAATTGTGTTTTATGAATCCCAAGCTTTACAAATGAGTCCCCAGCTCTGATGAGCATGTGATGGGGACCCCATCTGAATGAGGTCAACTAAAAGCAACTCAAAGATGAGCAGAGTGTATAATGTAATATGCTGAGGAGAAAATACAGCACTGCAACAGAAAAAAAACGGGCTGAGAGCAGCAGCAGGGGAAACAGAACCAGCAGCAGCAGCTCAGGCTTCACTTAACATCACGAAAAACAAGAAGAAGGTGAAGGTACCTTTAAACTGAGACGGAGGGAGGAGTTGCTGAACCAGCTCCGACATGGTTCCTGGACCGGGCATCAGAGACAACCACAGAGCAGCAGCGTTACACGTCATTTTAAAGTGACAGCAACAACTCTGCTTTTATGAGTGTCGGTCCACTGACTGAGCAGGCAACACATACAGAACACGTGATGACACAATAACCCAACAAAAAACAAAAGAGTTCACCTTAACCATGGCCTCAATTCGACAGGAAGTCAGCCACTTTGAATTTTGGCATCCATTTTGGCGATTTGCACCCTGCGTAAATGAGAGAACTCGTCCGAGCGCGTTTGTCGCACCGACACGCTAATTTGTACAAGACAGATCAAAGGTGACAAGTTATCGAAAATGTTGCCCTATGACTTAGGCATACGATGAGTTCCACCAAATTTCTCGAAACTTGGTGGGAAGATGTTATAGACCAAGACGAACAAAAAAGTTGACCGTAACCATGGACTCAGCTCATTCTTAAATGTGAATATTTTCTAGTTTCTTTTGCTCCACGTAACAAAGAAAAATCATTAAAACTGAATAATTTTGAGACCTTTGAGAAACATTGTCATTTCCAGGTTTACAGACGGTTATGAAAACAATGGTTGGTTGCAGCCCTGGATGTAAGTGTACCACTAAATAAGAGAAAACTGCAATTTGAAATGGACCTGTTGGGTTTTTTCTTTTACTGTAATTGGAATGTATGAGCGGGACAATGACAGAACTGAGACATCTGACCGTCCACATCATTGTTAGAGTGATGCCTGCAGAGAGCAGCACACAAAATACACTTGTGGTTTTAACAAATCCGATGTAATTAGCACAACAAGTCAGATGCTCTCCTGCAACAGGCTGGTCGTCTCTGGTAACGCAGCTAATTAGGCTGGTGATTTTTAAAAGCAAACACAAATGAGGGAAGAACTTCAGCAGCAGCAGCACAGACGGTGTGAGATCAGTGTCTCGGTGTGAGGTTTGCTGCAGTGCTGATGCTCATCTAATAAATTAGCGTTGTGTGTGTGAACTGTGAGGTGAATAAGAGTGAAGGGGTTTGTTATGGCAGACAGGCAGCGGAAAATGTGTTTGGGAATTTTAATGTGCCGGTGGTTATAAATAGTGAAAAAGAAACTGTCAGCATATCCTCTCGCTGCCTCCATCGCATCAGCAGATTAACAACAGCGAGAGAGGAGTCGATGGAAAACGTCAAGTCAGAGCAAACTATATCTATTAAATGATTTCCTCACCGTGAAAATGAGGTTAACATTAAACTGCTTCACTAATGTCAACGTCGGCAGTGTGCAAGCTCCTGGAGAGCCACTCCTGAAAAACTCAAGACCATAATGAAGTCGCAAACACGTTTATTTATTGAGCAACAACTGCTTTTTGTTGAAACGACAATGGAATTCACTCAGGCAGACATTTTGCAAACTCCTGCTTCTTCTCAGCTCAACAGTGGTGCCAACTACTTTCAGTGGGAAGTACCACGATTGGGCCACGGGCCAGGCTTTGAACACACCTGGTCTATTGTGATTAGAAAACAGGACTGTCACTTTTGTATCTGAAATTCTGTTCACTGTTTAAACTTAAAAACAATGTTTGAGTTCAAAATAATACAGCCTCAAAGTGCAGCAGAGGGTGCTCCGTATTAGGATATGATACGATGCACGATACATGGTCCACGATACCCAATAATATCACGATACAACGATTCCGTGATAATCAAAACAATCATATAGCGACAAAATCGCGACATCTGTTTAAACTGAAAAAACGTGAAAAGTTATGTGCAGGATTTCTCTGTTTATTCACTACATAGAGAATAAAGGTCAAAGGTCATAAAGTCTATGTATTGAACGTGGATGGAGCTTCTCTTAATGTGGCTTTCTCCACCGTTATCCCGCTGCAAACTCCCTTTTCTTCAGCCAGGTGAGTTGTGAGGAGTAAGTTGTGTACCATGAGGAGACATGAAATAGTGACACCCAGCAAGTGAAACTGGCAGGGAGCGCCTTCATTTGTTAATTAAAATATTAATATTTGCCCTGGTGTATATAGATTATATATCCTCACGAGGAAGGACGATATATATATATGTATATATATATATATATATATCACCAAATCCATATTTTGACAGACCCTTTCTCTGGATGCAGCGTGGCTTTAGATTAGAAAATGGCAAAATTAAATAATAGGAAGCCTTAACTTTTACAAGGTGGATAAATGGATGTTGTTTGTGGAGAACATTGTGCTTCATTCCCACTATTGACATATTTACAGTTGAAGTCCTGAAAAGTGTGACTCTAATCTTAACAGTGCAGTGTGCTGATGTTGGAGCTGTTAATTTCCCCAAGGGAACCTCCCAAAGGGATCAATAAAGTCGTCTGTCTGTCTGTCTGTCTTATAAAAATAAGGACTTTTTTTTTTACTTTTTGCTTCAAGATATGAAGTTACTAGAGTTCTCAATGGGTCAGGCAGGCCCAACCAGGTTTGGTCCAAAAAAAACTGCAAATGGATCGGGTCAGGTCGGGCCTCGGGCTTCCCTATTTCCACTCACAAAACACATTTCTTGCAGTTTGTAAATTATATGTTGTTTGTTGTGAATCATCACTGTTCATGTGTGGTGAGGAGTAAATATGGCTGCCTGCTTGATGGAGAGGGGCAGACCTGACGCCGCTGCGTGCGTAACCCCCGACCCTTTGGGCATGGTAGTGTCATTTTTGGAGCCCTCTATGATGCTCAGCATGACCTGGAGGGAGACAAATATCCCTCTCTGCATCTTGTGCTGCTATGGGCAGAACGACTCAACGGCATGCGCACCGCTTCACCGCAACATTCCTGTGGCCGAAATTCGACCAGTTACGGATGCTGCGGCTGACCAAAGGACAAATGTACAACATGTGAAGTCCCGCCTGTTAACTGCGCAGCAGCCGGTACCGGAGGACCCAGATGGCAGGAGCCCGGAGACGGATGCTGCGTCAGCGTCAGCAGCAGCAGCTCCAACTGAAAATAAAACACCGCGCTTCGATCAATGGGCAAACGTATTTTGGGCCGGGTCGGGTTCAGGCAAACAATTCATGCTGGTGTGTTGGTCCGTGTCGGGTTCAGGCTTTAAGTCCAGGCCGGGACGGGTGGGGAAAAACTTGCAATTCCACAAAATGCACCTCGAAATACAGGAAATGGTGTTTCAGAGAGTTTGGAGTTTCAAAACTTGATTTTGGGAATCAACAAGATGGACAAACCCCAAATACAAGCGCGCACACACACACACACACACACATCTGGAGCCCTGGTGGCAGAGCAGTATGATTACCTTTGCCTCCGGTCCCCTGGCCTCCAGGTTTATTATAGAGGTAGATATCACCATCAGCCACATCACTGCTCAAATGAAAGTAGTGCTGCAGAGAGAGAGAAACAGGGAGGAGGGAGAAATCAGCCTGTGGAATCTGGGAAAAACCAAGTCAGCACTTATTCCCCACGCCACAGTGAGACCTGTCAAAGATGATTTTAGTGTGTGCCACAGTTTTGGGGAGAGTTTCTGAATCCGGCAGCACTCATATTCTCTACACAGTAGTACAGGTGGACTCATTTTGATTAATGACACACAGACAGCTTTAATTACTCAGCCTCGCTCACACAGCGACGGCGCAGCAGCAGTGGATTGTGGGATTATGTGATTATGTGATTATGAGAGAGATTTCTCCCTGTGAGGAGTCATTGATCCTGCCTTAAACAAACGCCACAATCCTTTGTTAAAAGAGGAGGGATACTTTAATTCCATTTGTACTTCTGACTCTCAGCCAAACAAGAAAGATTTTTATAGGTTTTCACACCATCAACCTTTGTCTGTATCTACTGCAGATCAGTGCACACACACACGAGCAGTGAAAGATTATTAAGCCACATCACTTTTTCTCACCACACGACTTCCAAGAGAAGTGGTTAAGATCATTAAAGTGAAAGTGTTGTTTTATGGGACGGCTCCGTTGTTTCTTTCCGCCACGATCAGACTCTGTTGTCGGAAATAACTCAGTGTTATAATGAATTATCTTGAGCAACAGATAACAAAATGAGACCCGAGCTGCGATAAATCAACATTTTCTCTCCACGATCAACAAATCTTGACCCTGTTTAAAGTTTAAAATCCTCTCACTAAGTGTTTCCTAACCTTAATAATCGCGTAAGTGTTCACTAAATCAGGTTTTTAGTCACTCCTTGCAACACCTTTATTGGCAATTGTGTCAACTAGCAATAGATCAATATTATATCTACGTCATGACATGAGACACGATATTATCTTAGACTTTTCCTTTTTGCATTGACAATCATCACATTTATGTTAGAGGACTACACTAAATATGACATATGGAATCTACAGGATTATACAGTATATACAAAAAAGTAACTTCTTTCATTTTAAAAATTATTATTTGTGATATTTATCGTCAATTTCATTCATTTCAGGTTTAAAGGCTGAATAAGAAGTGAAATACATTAGATATTATGTATATATGATTAATAAATATATATATATACATTTGTGTTTTAAAAAAATCCCTTCATAACACTTTTTTCAATTTTAAGCCAGAATTTGACGACATTTATAGTCAGTTTTGTTGTTTCAAAAAATATGTAAATATCCTTCATTTGACATTAAAGGGTATATATTAGATATTTAATTTTAGAGTCTATTTACAGTGTAAGAAGAACTTTAACCCAAAGTTTCCCCTTATTGTCAATCCCGGGTTTGGAGCTTAGTTACTCAACATTTTAGTAACTATATATAAATATATATATATATATATACATGGAGATATAAAGCAGTGCATAGGTTGTTTCTCTGGTCTTTTTACACTTGTAAATACACTCTAAAATTAAATATCTAATATCTAAATACCTTGGATTTTTTAATGTTAAATGACAGATATTTAGATATTTTAAGAAACAATGAAACTGACTATAAACCTGGTCAAATTCAGCTCAAACACAAGTACTCGGCCTTAAAATTAAAAGAAGTGTTATGAATTTACTTTTTTTCTATCTAAATTAGTCAATTCATGTATTTCACTCCGTCTTATTCAGTCTTTAAAACCATGAATGAAATTGACGATAAATATCACAAATAATTAGGTTTAACGGGAAAGAGGTTCCTTTTTTATATATATATACATATATATTTATTTAATTTTGTGGATTCCATGTATTTGTCAAACAATATGTCATATGTAGTGTATTTCCCAAACATAAATGTGATGAACAGCTTTTAAAAGAAGGAAAAGTCTTCACAAAATGTCATCATACAAACAACAATTGATATATTGTCAAAATGTTAGTAACTAAGCTTCATAGAACCCTCGGGGTCCCTACATGGTATTGATAACTATTGTTCAAAGTACTACAACAGTGTCTAACAGATATCTGAGGTCACTGACAGCTTAGACCGGAAGGGGGTTGGACTGTGTAAATGTCATGATTCTGTCTTTTGGCTCCCAGAGGGTGTAAATCTTTGAGGCTAAAATTCTCCCTAAAGCAGTTTGAGGAGTGCCAATGTTCAATTGACCACATCTTCTTCTTCAAATATGTTCAGATTTCCATTGTTGTAAAATTTAGAAATCACACTCTCAGAATCTTGCTGCTGTTTTTTTCCCATGGCGGCACACAGATATTTAAACCATACTCAAGTCTACTCATAAATATTGTCAACAAAACAAAATACAAAAGAGAATAATGAGTCATTTAGAGAAGGATGATGAGGAACCTGTCGTCTGCAAAAGGTTTCTGAGAGACAGAATTTAGATGAGTAGAAATGAGACAGATATTTATTTCTGTCGTGACCAAACAATAAAAATCCCAGATTTGGTCTGAGCTGAGCGGAAACTCGGCTCTGCCTTCAAGTTTGTATTTCACCTTCTCCGTAGTAGTTAGTAAAAATGCAGCTAAAAGATTATTGTGTGACTTGATGTTTTCCAGTTTTTTGTTCTTGCAGAGTTTCGGTGTGGGACTGTACCTTGAAGTGGTGTGCTGTGTTGCTGTCCGTGTACTTTGGAACGTGCAGGAAGATGAGGAGGTTCTGTCTGAGGTAGTGAGCCACGGCGGGTAGCCAGGGGAGACAGTACGACGGGAGGCTGAAGTTCATCACCTCGGTGGCTGCAGACCCTGACGGCTGGATGAACTGAGCAGAGACAGTGTTGCGGACACGTGCATACCGACGTTTAAGATGCGGAGACGGAGGTGTGAAGGGCAGTGACAGAGATAACAAAGCGGACAAAAATGGAATGGACGACTGAGAAGCTTCACAGAATAAGAATCATTTTCAGTAGCGTACAGGAATAAAACCTGCATCTCCAGTTAAGTAAATCCACAGCTTCACGTACACAGAAATACCAACACTTTTTAAAAGAAAGTGCTTTTTCCTCTCAGGATGTAACAAACAAAGGAGTGTAAAGCAGTTTACCTCGACATCAGCCGGCGTCAGTTTACAGTTCCTGACGAGCATGACCGTGATGATGTCCAGGGTGGTTTCATCCAGACGCTTCCGCAGAACCTTCACTAGCTCGCCTGTGATCTCTGGACCTGAGCAGAAAAGTAGAAACACAATAACATCAGTGTATCGCTCTCATGCTTCAAAAACACTAACATACACACACAGGTTATTCCCAAAGTGAGTCCACCAGGTGCTCGAGTAACATCGTTAACGGTCCAGGACGTAACTATTTACTGAATAGCCACCAGGGGGCGGTACAACTGGTTGCAAATGGAACACAGTAAACTCAGCTACTCCTCACTTGATTTATAACGTCGGTAAACATTTCCCTAAGGAGTTAATGGAGCATGAGGAATAGAAAAGATAAATAACAACTGGACACCAGTGTGAAGTATTGAATTTATATTATTCTATATCTTCATGTACATTTTATGCAACTATATGGTATTATAGTAGAGTGTATAGTATATAATATCCAGCATTAAATTCAATACAAATAATGTATAAACTAACTATTAAATAGATGAAAAAAAGGCCTAAAAAATACTTTTGATTTTTTTGTTAAGTTTCAGAGAACAAACATGTATATGCTGATGATTTAAAAAGTCAAATATCTAATTAATGGTCTCGCTCTCATCAGTGTAACAAAATAAAGGTTAAACCTCGTATTCAAATCATCTGAAATACACGTGCATGGTATCAAAAGTAAAATAATCATTCTTCAGTCTTAGACAAGTCCTAAAGTTCAGGTGTGTGATTTGTTTGTGAAACCCTGTTTTTATCTCAGTCGTTGAATCCTTCCCTGCTCCTCATGTCCCGACGTGTTACTCACTGTTGACACTTTTTTTTTATATTAGAAATAAGAAGAAAGTTCTGGTGCCTGAGGCTTAACAACAACAACAAAAAAAACCTCCAAGCTTAATCCTGAACTCTGAGCTGATCAAACCGAAGATGGCAAACATCTCACTTTCACTTTCAGGACAAACGGAGTGAGTTCAGTCACCTGTGAATTCAAACAAACAAACAAAAGAAAACAAAAATCCAGTGGAGTCACGCGTATACTGTGTGGCTGTGCAGATTCATTCTAGCATAAATTCATTTTAATATGAGGTGATTTATGTCATCGGCTGTGTGTAAATGTGTCAGAGGCTTCTGGAGGCTCAGCAGGAGGAAGCACGTTAGCTTCACAGGATAAGTTACCATGGAAACCGACTCAGAGAGTTAAACCCATTTCATTTTTGGAACTAATGAAACTTTTGTTTGTTTTCTAATCACGAGACAACAGAAAAAATGTATTATTTCACCTTAAGTCATGGTCTAGTTTTAGGATTTTATGAAACTGTAAGAAAATAACTCACATCCACAGCTGACACGAGGGAAAACAGATTGAAGCACTCGACAAAAGGCTCAATTAGAGGAATTTAAATCAGCTTCAGTGTCTTGCTGCTTTTTCCTCACAATTTGAAAGCATTTTCAGACAGACAACGGGCATGTGTGACACTTTGCAAAAACCACTCGCTCACCCACACCAAAGTCCATAGAGAAATTCGATTTTGACTTCACAGCAGACAGGTGTCCAAAATCCACTGCTACCTCCCCTCGGTAAGTTCCAGTGTGTTATTTCATGACGCGCGTGTTTGAAATTCTTCATTTGGATTAATCTCAGGGAAATAAATTAGCCACATGAGGCGGCATTAGACCAGCAGCTCCTGTGTAACTACAAGCTAAAAATGGGGATTTTCTCAATGGAGTTTGGTGTGGGGAGAGCGAGCAAATTACAAATTTGAGTTTCCAGCAGGAAAAAACGGTGGCAAACATACTCTAAAGATATTGTAGACTTAGATTTTACTTGAGCGTCCATTTTGAAAAGCCAGTTTTTCCCCGGCGTCTTTACTGGCAGCCATGTTTCTGAAGAAGGAGCTCTCAGACCCACTGTTGATCACTTACAGACAGAATACGGTTACTGATTTAACGATGCTTCACAGGGTTCAAATGTTAAGTCTTCTGAGAACTGAGATTGTCTCTCCTCTATTGAATGTGGTTTACTAACACAACACGCAGACATATATATGTATATATATATATATATATGTATATATATATATATATGTATATATATATATATATATATATATATATATATATATATATATATATATATATATACTGTATATATAAAGAAGTGAGTTTAAACTTCAGGGAGTGGATGGAGCAGAGGAAGGGATTCAGACAGCGGGTTATTTTTTGCCAGTGCAACACTGCCATCCAGACATTAACAGCAGAAATAGCAACCTGCTGTGTGGCCACTTCCTTACACACAGAGACACTCATCGTCTCGTTATTAAAGCTTCTATTCGTGGACTTTTATTTTGATCAACCTGTGTGACTATCACAGCTGTGTGAGTTTAGAGGTTTCTATTTACTTCCCTTTTCTTTGTTGTACGGAGCAAAGAAACCAGGAGAATATTCACATAGAAGCTGCAAAAATCTGAAAACTCTTTTCAATCGTTTAAAAACATTCACACAGATTAATCGACCCTAAAATGAGTTGACTTAATTGATGATTAATTGTGTCGTCGACCAATCGTTGCAGCCCTACATGGTGCTATTCAATTCTTATTAAGCTCTTCATGATCATGAGCAGATCCTTTCTTTCTCCATCATTTTGGTAAAAGTTCATCTTTGTCTCCCCAGTTCTTAAAACTTTGAGACTCGTCTCTTCCAGCCTGTCCTTCCTGTTCTTCTCGCTAATGAGTGGTTAGCATGTTCTGGTGCAGCCTCTGTACATGTGTTCATCAAGTCTTCTGTGATACCTTCACTCCTGGCCTCTGGAGGTTGTTGCTGATGTCATTAACAGTTGTTTTAGGCTCTTTCTTTACAGCTCTCACAATGATCTGATGTTTTCCTTGCTCTACCTATTGGGCATGTGTTGCTTAGGTCACCAGTGGTTTCTTTCTTTCTCCAGGACACTCCAAATACTGGTACTGGATATGATTGATTTCCCATCTTCTCTCTTGTTGTTCACCCACAGACAGCTCTCTGGTTTCCATGTTGGTTTCACTTCTAAATGCAGTCTGCAGATGTAAAACCTATCCTACCCAATCTGAAAGTGAGCGTAGATGTCACGATTACTTGATTTCATTAATTAATCGCGGTATTAAACACTACGGTATATTAATCGTAATGTTTCTAAACGATTATGCCGGAACCCCGTAACCATATAGGCGGTTCAGCGCAACTCAAATGGAACGAAAACAAAGTTAGGGTTAGGGTTACAGTCGTGTTGCTTTGTTTTGTTCTGTGCGAGTCACAGAATAGAGCCGTTCCTGGTTGTTAAAGTATGGCGCCAGCCTGGAAATCATGCCACAAAAAATTGCCATGAAAGGAGGAAATACGAGTAATATGTTTGACCATGTGTGTTGACCATGCCTGTATGCCAGAGTAAAGGTAAACACACAGTAACTGGGTTAAATTACATTAAAGTTCAACTAACGTAACATTGAATTGGTAAATGGTTAAATGTTAGCGCGTCATTTGCAATTAATTGTGTACGACACGCGTTCGGGTTTCAGTGTAACGTGACGAGTTAAACGGTGCTCACTTGACGTTATGTTATACATCTTGTGATGCCTGTTTCATTTATTACAAATGTATTTGTGTCATTGTAATTTAAACATGAAATAAACAAATCACAATAATAGACACATTTTATATCTGGCCACATACAAATAGATACATTATTAAAACAATTAAAATACATTTGGTATAGATGACAATTGTTGACTTAAATCATTTAAACATTCTCCCTGGGGATTAATAATTGTTCCTATATAATAGTTTAGTGTATTTGCTACATTATTTTGTTATGTTGGCATCAAAAGATATAAATAAAAGAAACTTTCAGACCTATAAGCAGTTTTCATGTGATTTTACACATTCATAGTGTTGTCAAATCAATTGACGCATAATAATCGTGATAATCGTAATATCGCGATTAATTCTCTGATAATAATCGTACCAAGGAACTCTATAATCGTGACATCCCTAATTCAGTGCTATTTATTGTTTGAATAAACAATGTAATAGGACACAACTGTCAGTCACATGTTCCAATACCTTTGGATCCAAAGGAATTGGCCTCACTTTTCCAATCCTTTAGAAGGGCACTGTATATTAATAAGGAGGTTCCAGACATACAGACAAAACTTTGTTAAGGAGAAAAGTAGTGAGTGTCAATCATGGTGGTGAAAGTACAGTGTATCGCAGTGTGTTTGAAAAGGTGCTGGCCTTTCTTTTGGCTGCGCGGCTGTGTTTTTTAAAATCACTCATGCACACCGTGTTCTCCCACACATCCAAAAACTCCGGCAGTGGGGTTACACACACACACACATCTTAGGGAAAAACCAATTTCCATCTCCATGCTCTTTCTTTGTGACTGAAAAAAAAGAAACTTCAATCACAACTTTCTTACTCATTGGTTGGAAAAACAAAAAAAGAACCTTCAGGCAGCAAAGAGTCAAAGCCACAAGCTCTGGGCTCTGGATCTACCTCTCCCCTGTCATTATACAGTATGTTTGCCATGAACAGCAGCACCCACTGTATTTGATTTAACTAAAGCTGAAACTGAACTTTACTCGCGTTGTACCACTGTGTTGTAATATTCTGCTTTCAGATCTCACCAAAAGTCTGCTGCCAAAGCTTCAAATGCATCGAACACGAGCTCATATTTCTCTGGTTTCCACTTAGTCTTGTACAGAAGCTTGTACTGACTTTGTTTTTGATTTTGAATTTTCTCGACTCCGACACAAACATCTTGAATTATTTACATTTTGAGAATATTTACCAGCGCCTTGACATTTTCCCCAGCTCTTACCTGCATTTCCCACTCCATGGACCAGCAGCAGGATGTGCTTGTCCACTTGACCGACCGGACGAGAGCCCTCGAGAGACGTCCTCGAAGCCTGAGGACACAGAAAAGAACCAAGTGACAAGCACGTTATGAATGTGAGCATAGGTGAATGTGTACAGCAGTTCAGTGATGATCAAAGAAAGACTGGGGTGGGAGATTTTATTTGGGTCCCCAAATAATCTCTGCAACCCTTTAGTTAAGATTTATATAAGAGCATATGTTTTAAATGGAGGCTGTCTGACTGGAACTCGTTCCACAAATTTTCCCCATCAACATCTGACAAAATAATTGTAAATATGTAACATTTATAATCTGACAAACGTTGTATATTTACAATTATTTTATGTATAAATAATAATGTATTTTCAAACTGTAAAATAGTATTCAATTCTACTTATATTTCCAAATTCTATTTATAATTCCAAATTCTACTTAAAGTTCCAAATTCTACTTCAAGTTCCAAATTCTACTTATATTTCCAAATTCTACTCATAATTCCAAATTCTACTTATAATTTCCAATTCCACTTAAAGTTCCAAATCGTCACCATGTTAAAAATAATTGCCTGACTAATTTTTTTTAATTTTTATCGGAAACACAAAAAATTTCACAGTCACACACTTCACATAGGCCATTATCTTAAAGGGGTAAAATCACATGATCTGATCAACTGAGGATGTAGGTGATTTTACCATAGGTGGCCGGCGTCATGAGGGGATGATTTAGGCAAAAAAAACAATTTTGACAAAAAATTACTTAGGCGATTACTTTAACAGTGTGACGATTTGGAACTTTAAGTAGAAATCGAAATTATAAGTAGAATTTGTATACTTATAATTCCAAATTCTACTTTAAGTTCCAAAGTCTACTCATAATTCTAAAATCTACTTGGCCCTACAAAACAACAGAAGCTATTGAATAGCCAACAAAACTCGGTATGTTAATTTACTGAAGTATCACCACAGCCACTAAACTAGGAATCGGTTCACGGCGATCAAACAACCCACATTCAAAAACAAAATTTATGGTTTTAAGACCACCCTTTACTGGGATTTGAAGCATGGAGTGGCTTCTTCGAAACTTCAGAAACGGGTCACATTTGTTTTTTACGTACCGTGAGGTCCTCGGAAAACAGCGGCTCTTGACTCCTGAAGAGCCCAAGGGAGCGAGTGGTGTGGAGGTTTCCATCCACGTCAGAGTATTTCCCCGTGAGTGAGGTTTCACAAAGTCTGCAAATAGAATAAATCAACAGTTATAACGTTTGGAAAAATGCCACTTGCCCTCATCTTTCTTATCCACAGGAACTTTTTCTTTGTGTGAGCGTTCCTCTCACAGATTCTCACGCTCAAAAAAACAATGTGTCGTGTTTACTCGTGATTGGCACGGCCATGTGAAAAATGTTTTGAAGTGCAGCGTTTGACAGCTTCATTTGAAGCTCCACTTCCTTTCCACCACATTTTCTGCCTAAAAAAACACATCTGTGGGTGGTTTTTCAGTTCCAGCACACTGAATCTCCATAAAGCTCAGTTACAGGTGAGCGGTGTTGTAACAGAACGCTAAAGCGAAAGGAGACTAAGATTAAATGTTTTGCTGAGTGAATTTGAGAGCGACAGCGGCAAAAAAAAAAAAAAAGCACCTTGGATTATGATGTGGACAAAAACAAAGGAAAGTCATGGAACCTGAGGTAGAAGACGGATTTGGTTGTACGCTCCTGGTACACAAACATGTTCTTCCTGTTGCCCACGCTGAAGGAGTTGAGCACAGAGCGCAGGGCCTGGATTGCTGTGACGAGGAGACATGAGTGGTTGTTAAGTAAGTTTGGATCATCAACATCTGAAGTACATTTTCGATATAAAAACAGAAACTAACGGAGCTTTTCCATAATACAGTTCGAGCACTGCTCGGCTCAACATGACTCTACCTTTTCATCCGCGATAGAACCTGGTACTTCTTTTTATGTACCTGTTCTGACGACATTCACAGCGAGCTGAGCCGATACTAAAATGTGACATCATCAGACTGAAGGTCTCTGATTGGTTGTCACTGAAGAGTCATGAGCGTGACGTCCGACACAAGAATCAAAGCCAACGAACCAACGAGCCAAAGCGCGTGCGTCTTAACTCACAAACAAAAACAGCCGCTCACCTCTGGACACGCCCATGTTGGGCCCCATCTTGAGACGTGGATGAATGTGGATGATTGTGCTCCACACCACGTCACAGGCAAAGTGTCCCGGGATGAACTGCATGGTGGCCGCCAGGTAATCTCTGGCCGGGTAGCTCTCCTCTGTGCTGTAATCTGTGCAGTCAAGGAGAAAAATAATGTTATAAAACAAAAACAGAGAGACAGTGGAATTGTGAGGGGACTGTTAACAGACACAGCTGCAAGGTTAAAGGGTCTGTTCACCCAAATACTAAAACATTTATTTCACCACAGCCTGGTACACACAGAAATCTCTCAACCTGGATGGATGAAACCATAACACCTCCTCCTCTTGCTCCTCCTCCTCTGTGACTCACCGTCAGAGGTGTTGAGCCTCTGCCTGTACAGAGACTCGTTCTTCCAGATGTCCTCCTCACTCTCGGCCACCAGCAGGGAGTTACACACATGACTGTCGTGAAGGTCCTGCAGCAGCATGCGCTACACACACACACACACATTCAGGATATAAATTTATATAACAGAGCAACAAGAAACTAACAAAATAGATGACAGGACTTTAAGACTGGGTCAGGACACACAAGAGAACAAATTTGCTGAATTCTCCAAACTTTTAAGTTCAGATTGAAATAAACAACAGGCAGAAAATGAAGTTTCTATTTGTTTTTCCAAACACTGATATTTATGGCTGCAACAAATATTATTATAGTATTTTCTCTATTGTTTGGGCCACAAAATGATGTCTTATTTTGTCCACAAACCATTTTTATTTGTTAAATGGAGCAAAGAAACCAGAGAATATTGATATTTAAGAAGCTGAAAACTCAATAAATATGACCTACTGATATAGTAATTCTGGTCACAATAGTTTCTATTTTTCTTTACTTTACTCTCATTTCTCTGTGATACTGGTACAGAATTCAAGGTTCCTATTTGAACCGTATCCATTCAGCCCTGTACAGTATGATTTTCTTAAATGATTAATTACACACTAAAGGACAAAGAAAAACCACAAAGTGATTGGTTGTACAGCAGGTTGCCGAGAGCTGCATCGCTCACCTGGTTGACGATTCGGCATATTTCACCAATCTTCCTGACCACCATTTGATGCAGCTGCAAGTACTCGGGCAGATCCCGCTCTTCCTCCTCCTTCTTCTCCAGCTCCTCAGCGCTGACCTCTTTCCCTTCTGTGAAGCATCTGAAAAGATTGGACACAGTCGCTGAAATCGACGGGCTCCAATCACAGCCATTTTGATCCGTCAAAAATAAACTACACAACTACGACGGACATTTAAAAGCAACACTGATGAAAACATGGCCTCCTTGATGGAGGTAAAAATGTATTCAACCCAACAGGGTTTTAACCACTTGACTCCTTAGCCTTTTCCTATTTTATTCCACCATGTGTTGTAGTTTACTGTTTTATTTGCATCTTTTGTTTAATTTTTTTCAAAGTTAAAACAGGTTCTTTTTCACCCTATGTCAGCTGGGAGTGGCACCAGCACCCATGTGGAGAATAAAGCAGGAGAAGATGGATGATGAATCGAACACTTTGAGGGTTAAAGTGTGGGTTAAAGTGAAAATAAAAGCCTCAAAACAAGTATATGAATGAATGAATGAGTGAAGTCCGGTTGCTCACAGCAAACTTAACAGGACAATGATCTGGACGACTGAGAACGTTCACAGTCGGACTCTGAAACAAATATCAAGCAGAGCAAAAAAACGTGTTTGTGTCACCTGGAGTGGGAGTAGACTTTCACTCTGTCCTGGTGGATATTCACGATGAGCCAGAAGTCTGGCATCAGTGGAGACCGACACTCATGTTCGTCCAGAGTTGGACTCTCACACTCTGAGTCGCTGCTGCCGCCGTCATAACCTGCAAACACACACACAGGAGAACATTATGAAATGATGATTTACAATATTATGGTTTGAACAGAACATTAGTTCAATCATACACAATCACAAAAAAATACAACGTAAAACATGTTCGATTTTTGATCAGAACCAAGCCCACTTTGGAACCTCACAGTATCGTCATACTTTTACATAGAGATGTGGTTAGAACTTTAAACGGGTCACAGGACTTGGGACTTTTCTCACTGAAGTCAAAGTTTTGATACATATTACAGTTTTTAAACAATCGCAGTTTGTGTTTTGTACTTTTTTTGTTGTTGTTTTCAGATTTTATAATGAGTGTGTGTGGGGTGCGTGGGCGGCTCCTAGTGGCGCCCACTACCACTGAGAAGCAGACAAATAATCATAAAAATCTCTAAACAAACTCTTCTCCTGCCCACAAATTCCAACCTACACGGACAACGTTTACATCAAAAAGTTGCTATGGTTGTTGTCTAACCCCGTGTGTGATTTTCATTTTCATATGACTTGCAGTTTTTCTTAAAATCACCTAAAAGCGCAGCAAGTTCTGGTCAGAGCTCCCATTAATGTTGAAACTCTGCCTTGGAGTTTTTTAAAAATCAAGACGGGGGTGATTTTAAAACTAATTTTTCTGTCAATTCACACCCGTTTATTTACAAATTTAAATATGGGAGATGCTGAAAGCCTCGTGACGCTCACAAACCAAACATGTAATCGCTATCATCAACCGTTCTTGAAATAAGACAACTTTAAAACATGTTGTTTTCTCTGTTTCACACAGGTGGGGGGACAGGGAGCAGGGGAATTAGGGAGGGGGCTTGGGAGTCTTTCTCTCTGAATATTCGCCTGGTTTCTTTGCTCCTTATAAACAATAAAAAATCATTCAAACTGAATATTTGATATATATATTAATATATATTATTTGAATTGATAAAAACATGATAAACTCTGCTAATAGAGGTCAAATGATATTTGTTTTATTTTCTTCTGGCTGTTGTTGATTTTTAAGTAAGTAAAGTAATGTACTATTATTTCTGACCAAAGTAGAAAATAAAAGCATTACAGACACAGCATTATATATAACATAAAGTGTTGACTAAAGACACCATGAGTGCTGTTTAATAACTTTTTTGTAAGTTTGTAAGTTTTCATTAAACAGTTACATATATTTGATCAGAAATAAAGAAAATCAGTTAAATATTTTGTGTAGGCTGATCGTCGTCGTACTTTGTGAAGTTTGTGAGGACTGTCTTACCCTGCATGTCTGAGTCCAGGCTGCCCTGACTGGAGACCACGCTCTGGACTCGACTTGGTCGCAGTTTGCCACAGCCTGAGGGAAAGAGAAGTTTAACAACTTCAGTGTGAGCTGGGGAGAGGGAGATAGGGAGATAGGGAGAGAGGGAGAGAGGGAGAGAGAGAGAGAGAGAGAGAGAAAGAGCAGAGCGCAACACGTTCTCCTTTTGTTTAAAATAAAAAGTACAGAGAAATCCAAAGCCGGGTGGTAAGGTGTCGCTCTTGTAAACTGAAGACCGACGGTTCGACCGTGGACAAGTGGAAAGGAATTGGGCTTGTAACCGGAACAGGTCACAATCACTAATTGGTGTGTGTGTGTGTGTGTGTGTGTGTGTGTGTGTGTGTGTGTGTGTGTGTGTGTGTGTGTGTGTGTGTGTGTGTGTGTGTGTGTGTTTAATGGATTATCGGTGCCAAAATTTGATCTTTTTTACATTCTGATCTTGAAATTCATGAGTTCCAGCACCAGACAGGATGAGGTATACATGTTTCAGGTATTAAAACCCAATTATTTTATTGCACAGAATGAGCGATCATAAACAGCTTTATGCACAGTCTTTACATGAGAGTTGAGACAATTACTCGATTATTAATCGATTGCTAAATGAATCGTCAACTATTTTGAGCATCGATTCATCGGTTTGAAAATGTTTTCATGATAAAACAAGATTTTCTGATTGTTTCAGCTTCTTAAATGTGAATATTTTCTTTGTTTCTTTGCTCCACTAAACAAAGAAATCATTAAAAACTGAATGATTTTGGTTTGACAAAAACTGATCGACATTTTTTTATTAATTAATTAGTTTTCTGATATTTCATGGACCAAACGATTACTCGGCAAATCGTTAGTTGCAGCTCTGCTTTATTCAGGATGTTAAATTGTTGCACCAGAAGAAAACAATCTGTGTCGTGAAGTACGAGCTCAGAGAAAACTGTGGATGTTCTGTCCTATTTATCACCGCTTAAAGTACGGTTGTACTTTTTAGATTTTTTTTTCCACTAAAATGTCCTTCATGTGTGCTGATTTATTTGAGTTGGACGATAATGAAAACTCGAGAGTTTCATGAAGAGAAGGAAACTCTGCTGTGGTACATTTGATTTGCCAGAGAACGGCAGTGAATTAGTTTAAAAAATAAAAAAGAGAAAAATCCATAACCTTCGACAATGAAATGAAATGAGATGAAATATCAGACAAAAAGCTGAAGTTGTGCTTTTTTCCCTCTTAAAAAAACCACAGCACTTTTTTTTGTGGGCTGACACAAAAATAAAGAGTCAATCCGTCAATTTACAGCCAACGCTTTACAACTGTAGTTTTAAGAAGTGCGGGAGAATATTTCTCATTTATTTAATGGGGGACAGTTTAACATAAGTTCTCAGATGTAAAGTGCTGCACAAAGAGATAATACCAGTAACTCCACTCCCTCGTTAAAATACATGATAAAAGCTGCAAATTTATGACAGGATCACACAATTAAATACAGATATCTAAATATCTCGGTCTAAAATCTGTCATAATATATATTGTACAGCAATTTAAAAATGAATTATAATACTGAACAATTAAAAACATTAATTTAATTATTTAGATTATATGACCTTTCTCGGCCCAGCTGTAGTACCGTCGCGGCCCACCAAGGGGCTGCGGCCTACACCTTGGGAATCGCTGGTATAGTATAATTATATTATATTATGTTATGTTATGTGTGTGTATGACTAAGAGGAATAAGTAATGGAACTATAATTCCAATTTATGAGGAAATTATACTTTTGATGAAGGATGAATTTATAGCTTTAAAAGTGGTCAGCAACTGGTGGCCCGGGGGCTAAAACTGGCCCGCCAGCATCAGTATCTGGGCCCGGCATTCTATTTGAATATGACATTATTCAAATAGATTCTGTTGCTAGGATTGACAGTTGACTTAAAACTAAATCTTTGGTTTGAAAAATACAACAAAACACTGCTGTTGTCTTGGTAACAGCACCAAAGATTCAGTGACCTAACCCCACTTCTGTACGTACAGTATGTGGGTTTTTTGTGGTAACAAAGACGCAGAGGTCGGACTCACTGTGAGACGCTGACTGTGTGGACTCAGCCAGGCTGATACAGGACGGCGTCTTGGGCGGCGAGCTCTGCTCAGTCTGGAGGGGAGGGGCACTGCTGTAATGATGACCTCGATCACCCGTCGTGCTCACTGGACTCTGACTATTAACAGTGTCGTCCACTCTGATTGGCTCAGTGGCGTCTGCGGTTGTGTCACACGGAGCAGCACCAGCACCAGCACCAGCACCAGCAAAACTGATGGACTTCTTATCTTCACTCTGCAGTTGAATAAAATGAACAACAGCAACTTTACACACTGGTGATGGGTTGGATTTTTACATGACAAATTCCTTAACTTTGATTAGTGAAGCTGTTCAAACTTTTATCTCCCACTGGCTTAAAAATCAGTCAGGTTATTCTGCAGTTCCCTCTGAGCACTTAGAGGTCGACTGATATGATCCAGTAAATAAAGCAGAGCTGCAGCTAACGATTATTTTCACGATTAATCGAGTCATCGCTTGGTCCGTAAAATGTCAGAAAACGTTAAAAATGTTGATTTTTTTTCTTTCTTTTCTTTGTCACATGGAGCAAAGGAATGAAGAAAATATTCATATTTAAGAAGCTAAAACAATCAGAAATCTTGTTTTATTCATGAAAAAAAGCCTCAAACCGATGAATCGATGATCAAAATAGTTGGCGATTCATTTAGTAATCGATTAATATCAAGTAAACTGTTACTACTCATCCTCTTACTACACTTACAAGGAATGTAACTTAAAAGTCAGACATAGGCTTATGGTGGTATTTTTGTCACATAATTGCAGTTAAATGGCAGTTAAATCCTTGCTTTTTTTTTGGTTAATTGTGCAGCTCTGTGAAAAAAGAATTGTGTTATTATTGTGACTCTGCACATGTGAAAGCACACACACATATATCTGACCTCGCTGTCTGCCTCCGCTGCCCGAGCCTCTGCTTCACTCTCCAGCAGCATGTCTTCCACCTGACCTCCGGTGCTGCAGGGGGCGACGTTTGGCGTCACGTCGGCGGCTCCCACCGTGGGCGCGGTGCTCTCCGAGAGCCTCTTGGTGGCGTGGATCCTCTGCGGGTGCAGTCTGCTCAGAGACATGTAGTAGAAGTTGTCCTGCTGTCCATTCAGGACGTAGCCACAGAAGGACATTCTGCGGAACTCCTGCAGGATCACACGTTTTACGAGCATGATTATTAGCATTTTGTGCCAAGAAGAGAGAACGTCGTAGTTAAATCCAGTGTTAAATATTCTGTCAGTCTTTAATGACCTTTTTCCACTGGTCAAAAAACCCCACAAACACCTGCTAGCATGTAGCTTTTGTCAGCTATAGGAACAAATACTATCAGCATTCACTCTCAGATGAAATGACCCAGTGCTTCCCCGAGCGTTTTATAGAGCGTTAAACCACTCTGTAAAGTGAGACTAAACCCTATGATCTGAGGCCAACTCTGCCAAATGCTTGGTTTTGAAAAATGCCAAGAAGTGGGATCGATGAGCTCAAACCTCTACCTCAGGTGTGTCACGATGACAGGAGCCCACGACGAACAATGACTCACTTATGTCACTTTTAACAGTTAAAAGATGAGTTCAATTTTGTCTGAACTGGTTCCAACATGAAAGCTGTGTTTTAGAAAACTAAATAAACCTGTCAATAATTCATGTATTGATCGAGTCTGAGCACAGACCTTCAGGTACACACTTGATAGTGAACACTTCATATTAAACTTCACAATAACTGCTTCTCTGAGATGTTAATTCTTGACTTATTTTGTTGAATACTTTCTCCTAAAAAGAGTGTCTTTAAAGCACTGGATCGATAAGCAGTGTCAAGAAAAAGTAGTAGTGCCATTAAAATTAGAATCAAAGCGATCTGAATTCACAGTAAATGTTTTAAACCAACGATTTAACACAAACCAGGCAGGAACTGCTCACGTTTACAGAAGCAGACATGTAGGTTAAGGTCTTTTATCATAAGGAGACAGCATTAAATAATAAGAAATGTGGCTAATAGGCTGGGGATCACGGCTAACCGGTTTTACTATTGACTGCGGTTTGTAATGCCACGGTAAATAAATCGTGAAGGCATGAGATAAAAAGTCATAATTATGAGATTAGGACTCTTATCTCATAAATCGAAATTATGAAATATTATTAAATTATGAGATTAAAAAATCGAAATTTTGTGAAAACAGTAAAAAACAGTCAACTCTGTGTGTGTGTGTGTGTCCTTGCCTCTCTGAACTTCTCCAAAGACTGCTCAGGCCCGAAGACAAACTGAAGTGGAACGTCTTCGCAGTGACAGTGCGGCCGTCCACTGGAGCGCACAACATGCTCCGCCACTTTCTGCAGAGTGGCCGAGCCGATGACCCGAGAGTGACGCAGAGCAGAGATGATCTCGTCCTCCAGCAGCCAACGGATCTGATTCACACAAACGAACAAACAATCACACACACGGGCAAAAACATCACATCACAAACATCTTCAAGCCTGCCAGCTGCTCCTGAAAGCTGTAATTAAAATCTAGGAATGATCACCTTGGGTCATACCAAACGGCAACCAGTTAAATAAAAAACAAAAAAAAACACCTGTTCACTAACTAAGTAAGTAAATTAATTTTCCTAAAGTACTGGTCTGGTGAGAATTAATAACAACAGGAAACATAAGGAACAGTGTCTTTTCCAACTTGTCATCTGAGCATTAACTCATTCATACATTCATTATATTGTCTACCACTTTAGGGGAACACAGCTGACATAAGGTCAAAGGTCATCGCAGGGCAAACATCTCCACTACAACTCTACTGACAACTAATATCAAATGACGACACTATATAATGAATACTATAATACTGTACTACTGTGGTGTAGTGCAGTGAATATATTGTCATTGGTTAGATAATAAGATAATAAACATGGAGGGAGATGATATAAATGATAACTCCAGAACTTAAACCAAGACACTTGTAGAAGAAAAGAACCACGGACATCGTTTTTAACGTTGTCTTCGACATAGGCTGCCTCGCTGTGTTTAAAGATTACAATCTAAAAACACAGCGACTTGTGTGCCACAAACTAAGCACACGGCGTTACCTTTGATGCCTGTAAAGAAATATGTAGCAGTCCATGTCTTGTTGAAAACGCGCCATTCAGAATTAACTTTTCTTTTTTTAACGTGAGCCGACATTTTTAGGGGGCCAGGGATAACTGGCTAGCGTCACCTGTCACTGTGCAGACAGGCGCAGATACGTGCGTCCATACGTCAGGCTTTTCAAAATAAAAGCAACACAGTTGTATTGCATGCGCAGCATAAATACTTGTTCACCTGTGTTTATGACTGGACAGGGATGCCCAGCTCTGATCTACAGTATATTCATTTTGGAGAAACTACACTGTATTATAGTCACAGCCAGCTTGTGTCATTTAGATGAAAACGAGGTTGTAGCTCATTGACTGCCGTATCCACCGCTTGTGTCACTATCTGTCACATCTTTTCCATGTTATATGGTTGTTTTCAAACTCACCTCGTCCATTGTGGCCAGAATTGCTAACTTGTGAGGGAGTGGGAGTTTGGATAAGGGATCACCAGAGACGCTGAGGAGGAAAAAAACAAACGGACACCTCTGTTGATGCAGAACAGTCAAAGCCATTGAGATTATGATCAAACTTTCAAGTGTTTAACTAACTGACCCGTCCAAACCAGTGCCTCTCAGACTGTCCAACACCGCCATAAGCCCCTCATCGGAGCGATACGAGGACGGCTGTCCAGGTGAGCGATTCAGGGACATACTGCTCTCTGACGTGTACCTGCACGCACACACACACACAGAGGGAGAGAGTGATGATGTAATTATGCTGCAAACATGTGGCTCACACACTCCTCACAGGAACACATTCACAGAGCTGAGCCATATTATCACATTCTCATATGAGATGACGTTTGACTAAGAACCTCCTGACATCATCTGTACTGTGAAAAAAATAAAGCTGCACGCAGCCTTGTGCAGGCCTCCTCAGCCACCATGACTCAGTTTTCATGTGCTGATGTTTTCTGGCTCGGTCTCTTTGTCTCAGGTACGAAGTTTAAAGCAGATCGTACTGTCGTATGGCGAGATTACAGGGCACTTCCTGTTTCGTGGAAAAATGGCGGCTAAATTCAAAATGGCCAACTTCTAGGTGGGTGAACTTCGTGTACATAGACATGTTCATGGTCGGTCTCCCGTGTCACGTGTGAAGTTTCGAGCAGTTTGGTTAATGTATGGCGAAGTTACGGGAGCACTTCCTGTTTCGTGGCGAATGGCTGAAATTTGCCAATATTTTGATGGTTGCCATGGCCACGCCCCTGTATGAATCAGCAACACCTTTAGATAACTTTTCCTCTTTGATGTGTCTAGTAAAAATGTACGTGGGTTTTTTTTATATTGCTACGATTATTGGACGATATTATTATATTATTTGTAGGATGTGCAAAATCACCAAGATGGACGCCAAATTCAAAATTTGCTGACTTCCTGTTGAGTTGAGGCCATGGTCACAATGGACTTTTTTGTTCGTCTTGGGCTGTGACATGTTTACACCAAATCCCGGGAAATGTGGTGCCACTTCGTTTTGGTTTTGTCCTACCAGGTTTCAGGTTGGCTACTAGAGCCATTTTGCGCCACTTTTACATATTACCCGTAAATTCTGATTTCCGTGCCAATTTTCCTCCGATTTCACCAATGTTTAACACCTTAAAAATGTGCTCCTTTCAGAAAGAAAAACAAAAGATTCCAAGAAATCCAATCCATTCCAACCTCTTCTAAAGAGAGCCGAGTGATTAAAGGTGGACTGTACAGAGGTCAACACGCACCTGTTGTGATGGAAATCCGCCATGACTTCAATCTCCAGAGGCAGAGTCAGGACAAAGATATCTAAAGTGACCGAGAGCTCGTTCAAATCCACAGTCTGCAGCTCGTCAGCGTTCTCCAGGCAGGAAATAATCTGACCTGTGATCACAAAACCAGAGTGAATCTTAGCATCTTAGAATTTAGTGCACTAAACTTGCTCAATTTGCATTTAGATAACTTAGATGTCGTTTTACAAGACCATTTTTTCCTAGTATTTAATATTTTGTGTATTAACCCTGTTTGAACTGTAGTGTTACATCTTTTTTTAATATCTTCGTATTAAGTGCAATAATGCCGTACAATTTGGACATGAAAATCTACTAATTTTGCTTTTTACATAGAGTCTTAGGGCCATGGTATTGTATATTTTACTATTTAGTGCAATTACACTGCTTTATTTGCACATAAACTCATATTAAGCTTATTAGATGGAGTTTCTATACTATAGTGCTGAATATTTTTTAGTATCTAATAGTTTAATCATGCTTAACCAACGTCTTTAGCTCAGATATTGTTTTGTTTTAGTATTTAATGTATTTACTCGGTTTAATTTGCACATAACACTCTGGTTATAGAATAGAATAGAATAGAATAGAATAGAAATACTTTATTCATCCCAAAGGGGAAATTGTTTTAACATAGCAGCAATACAATACAAAAAAAATATTAAAAAACTCCGCTACTATAAAAATATAGTAATGTAAACATAAAATGTAAAATGTGCAACAGTGGGAAAAAAATAGTGAAATAATAAAGGAATGGCATATGAGATAAAAATTTCGAATTTTTATCTAATCATTTCTGGGGCTGTAATCAACCAAAGAAATTCTTGGTTGCCTGAAGCCCTGAATTTTCGACTTAAAATCAAGGAACATCGGAGCTCAGCTTCGCGGCTGAGACACATATAGACTGCTGCCGTTCTTGCGGGCTGAAGCAACGATTATTAGACTAAGACATTGAAATATGCCAATTCTAATATGTCCATATACTCAAAATGGACGGAGCAACCTATACTGTTTTTATATGATATACGACTCATAAATTGACCTGTTGACTGGGACTTTACAGCCCTAATAATTTCGACTTACTTTGAGAATATTTTTATTCTTAAGGCTAAGTTTTACTCTTTACTCTCTTTTTTTATTTCTGGTGGAAATGGGCTTCCATACAAAGCTCAATTAAGTGTAATTCACACACAGATTTCATGTCGTGTCTCCTCCAGCAGAGGCGAGGAGGGGAGGAGAGACCGTACTTACCCAGGCAGGTGGGCAGCGTCTGTATGGGCATGGAGCCGTGGCAGCTTTTCATGTTCACAGAACATGTGATGTGGACAAACAGGGGGGGCATGTCCAGCTGTGGCCCCTCCAGGTGCAGCGGCGAGTCTCCCTCCAGGATGCTGAACGAGTCCTGGTCCTGGTTGACCGTGTTGGAGTCGGACAGGGATTGGTCCTCACTCTCTCCATCGCAGCCGACACCCAGATGCTCCTCATACTCCACCACCAGGTCTGTGTCGCTCTCTGTGGCCGAGCAGCTGGGCAAATTTTCTACAACAACGCACACACACAATTAACTGTGTTAAAACACTTCCTGAAAACAGATTCTGTAAGTGAGGAGGTCAATTTAGGAGCCTCGCATCTCCTCATACAAACCTGTAATCATGAATTAAAAAAAGTTTAGGCAGCTATATGCTGCCCCCTGCTGGACAACAGACCTTTTTAGCCATTGAGAAACAAAAGATCGGCTCAGATAAATGTTTTAAAACCGTCACACTGACCATTACCCCTCGCTGAAAGCAAAATATTTGGATTATCAGCTCAGATAAACATTTTTAAATAATCCTCACCATCCTCTGTAGCAGGTTCAGCCTCTGACACCAACTCGTCACTGGGTCTCCTCTCTCTGTCTCCGTCCTCTGAGTCCTCCTGAGGACACAAACGCACAATCCTTCATTTCACATACTATTATTATCATTTTAAGCCAGTGTTAATCCAGGAAATTTCCTTTCCCGTGTATAACATCTGACTTTACTCACCTCTTTCTTGGATGACGGCGGGCAGTAGAAGAAGTAGTGCGGATTCGATGGCACCGTTTTGAAATACTGCGACACGATCTCCATGAACTTATCCTGTTGTAAAAAAAAACGACTCGGTTTAAAGTCGTTTATTTTAATGAAAACAAACAAAGTGACGACAGAGTGAACTGATGTGAACGATACCTGGACGATTCTGTGCAGATCCGGGTACACTTCACACCTGGGCTGAGTCTGAAGCAGCAGCAGAGGGAAGTCGGAGGCCTTTGCCGACTTCACAGGTTCATCCAGAGGCGACGACGACGTGGGAGCAGGCGACTTCCCGTTGGATTCGGCTTCACAAGTGTCCACCGCTTCAGCACAGGATTCCCTGTGGAGATAATTGTGATTGTCACCGTCTGACACATGCAGGAGTTTTAAATACGAGTGTATGAATGGAGCCGATTACAAGCTCAAGTTCCACAGACGTTCAACATTATAATCCTCTATTTTCCCCCACTGTTCACTTAGACTTGCCATTTATTCATTACAATAAGA